>NC_048227.1:76185501-76522068 GCF_002007445.2 Ailuropoda melanoleuca
TTTTTTTTTTGTTTCCATGTGGATGTCCGGTTGGTCCAGCACCATGTGTTGAAAAGATTTCCTTTCTCCATTGAACTGCCTTTGCTTCTTCATTAAAAATCAAATGACTGTGTTTGTGTGGGTCTATTTCTGAGCTCTCTGCTCTCTTCCATTGATTTATTTGTCTATTCTTTGGTCGACACTATACTGTCGAGATTACTGTAGCTTTATAAAAAGTCTTGAAGATAGGTAATGTCAGCCCTTCATCTTTGTTCTCCTTCAATATTGTCTTGGCCTATTTTGGGTCTTTGACTCTCCATCTAAACTTTAATATTAATATGTTGATATGCATGAAATAACTTGCTGGGATTTTGATTTGGGATTGCATTGAATCAATTCATCAAGTTGCGAATAGCTGACATCTTAACGATACTGGATATTTCTATGCATGAACATGGAATATCTTTTTACTTTGTTCTTCTTTGATTTCTTTCATCAGAGTTGTGTGGTTTTCCTCATAAATCTTGTACATATTTTGTAATATTTGTCCCTAAGCATTTTGAAATTTTTGTTGCTAATGTAATTGATATTGTACTTTAAATTTCAAATTCAAATTTTCATTGCTAGTATATAGGAAAACAATTGACATTTGTATCATTTTCCTCTTTAGACAGATGGGATCAAATAACTTAAAAATTAAATATGTTGCTCTAGCTATAATGAGCGTCTTGAAAATTCTCCACTTCCTTCTGAGAAACAAAACCTGTGCATCTCAAGGTTATGGGTAACATGCTGGCTACAAAGTCCTTGCAAGGCTTATAGTCTAAAAGACCGAATAGGATCCCAAGAAATTATTCAAGTCAGAGTTTTCAATTCCCAGTGAATTCATACAGGGTTATATGTAGTATGTTAGCTATAAATCTAACCTACTATCAAAACTTCAGACTTAGACACTCCCTACATCTAGAAGTTTTGTTTGTTTTTAAACTCAATAAGAAGAAACTAGAGATAAAGTTTATCTGCTCCATGCCACATGAATGTTTTTCTGGGGATGCTAGGATACTGAGGGGTACATCTTCAGCCCAGCCCAAATGTATTTCTGAAGGCTGTGTGGTGTAATAGCAAATGCGATGGAGTCGTTGTAGATAATGCTGCTATAAACATCGGGTTGCGTGTGTCCCTTTGTATTTTTTGTAATTTTGGGGAAAATACCTAGTAGAGCAATTGCTGAATAGTAGGGTAGTTTTGGTTTTTTTAACTTTTTGAGGAACCTCCATATTGTTTTCCATAGTGGCTGCACAATTTTGCCTTCCCACCAACAGAGCAAGAGGGTCCCTTTCTCCATATTCTCGCCAACACCTGTTTTTCTTGTGTTGTTGATTTTAGCCATTCTGACAGGTGTGAGGTGATATCTCATTGTAGTTTTGATTTTGTATTTCTCTGATGATCAGTGATGTTGAGTATCTTTTCATGTATCTGTTGGCCATCTGTGTGTCTCCTTTGGAAAAATATCTTTTCATGTCTTCTGTCCATTTTTTAATTGGATTCTTCATTATTGGGCTATTGAATTTTATAAGTTCTTTATATATTTTGGATACTAACCCTTTCTTGGATGTGTCATTTGGAAATATCTGCTACTATTCCATAGATTACCTTTTAGTTTTATTGATTGTTTCTTTCACTGCACAGAGCTTTTCATATTGATGAAGTCCCAATAGCCACCTTATGGAAACAGCTCAAGTGTCTATTAATTGTTGTACGAATAAAGAAGATGTGATATATAGATCCAGTGGAATATTGCTCAGCCATAAAAAAGAATGAAATCTTAGTGTGCCTGGGTGGCTCATTTGGTTAAGCATCTACATTCAGTTCAGGGCATGATCCCAGAGTCCTGGGATCAAACCCCACATCAGGCTCCCTGCTCAGTGCGAAATATGCTTCTCCTTCACCCTCTCCCCCACTCCTTCTCTCTCTTGCTCACACACACACACACACACACACACACTCTCTCTCTCTCTCTCTCTCTCAAATAAAGAAAATCTCTTTTTAAACAAAAAGAATTAAATCTTGCCATTTGCAATGACATTGAGAGAGCTAGATAGTATTATGCAAAGAAAAATGTTTAGAACCTAATATTTTAGAACCTAGGTTTTACTAGCTGTAAGATCTTAAAGAAATTCTTTCACCTTATATTCTTTGCCACTTTCGCTATATAATGCAGATTATAAATGCAACTGCATAGAATCATCACGATGATTTCATTTAATAATATACAACATCTGCTATGTAACAGGAGCTGGATAATTATTTGCCCCTTTCCTTCCCTTGATATTTCAGAGAAACAAATAACTTGATTCAGTAAATTGTACAGTGAATTCCAGGTGACTAAATCTAGAGGAAGAAGTTTTGTCACTTTATTTTCCCCCTCTTTATGTTTTCAGAAGTACCTATGGAAGAAATAGAACATTGACTCTCAATGAATTCCTGCCTCCTGATCAGTACAAACAAGGGCAATGATGGCTGACTATACCCTGCTGTGCAGGGCAAACATGAACTCAATATATGACAGAAATCATGAATCAGAAAGCAAATTCTGTTTTACAAATAATAAATAACTGCAAAACAACTAGGAAACAGTCACTAGTTAGACAACCACTGTAATCTGCAGTTAGAGCCTATGGAATAAGCACTATTGTAGAGATGGCAACTTTAAGGTTGATATTTTATGAAAACTAGTGTCCTTTGTTTTCATGTCAGTTTGAAGATGGAAGACTATCCTTGAGGGCAAAACATGCCTTTCATACATTAGGGCTGCCTAGAGCATATTCTGGCACATTATATAAATATTAAGTTATCCCTATAATTAAAATGATGTCCTTTGGAATGAGGATGGAGACACATGGTTATCTGAATAGCCTTGAGCTACTTTTGCAGTAAGTAGAGTTTTACTTTCCTAGAATATGTAATGAATAATGTTGCGTTACAAGTAAGTATTAGCGGTTGAAATACAAAAGACATTTTGGGGGGATTATGTAATCTATGTTACAACTAAAGGTATTTATCATGATAAGTGCTAGTCAGGGTTGAGTCATGGTAGGATATATGAGATCCATTTTTATTCTTAATGGAAATTATTATTTTATTAATACAGTGAATAGCAATTTAATAAATAATAAAAGAACACTAATATAAAGTGCAATTTTAATATTTTATTTACAATGCATGATTTTTGTTAAACAATTAGAAAATACTTTAAAGTTATTGAGAATACTTGGAAGAGGTTGTAATTATCAGAAACATATAATACACGTAAACATGAAGACCTTAATTTTGAAATTAGATTTTGGAGCAAGAAAATAAGTGTTCTTAAAATACAGGTAAATACAAAGAGTGTGCTTTGAATACAAAATATGTATTTTTAGAATCTTAAGTCCTGAAGTTACTTTTTTCCATATACAAGTCCCAACATGTTGTTCCTATAACCAGTTCATGCCTATTAGGTTTGTAATTATGTCAGTTGTGTGAATGCAGGTGAATACTGAATCATTTGGTCAATCTTAGGAGTTTTTTTGGCAAATATCTACTGTCCTTGGGGTTAAATTCAGCCTTATTTTAAGTTAGAGAAACGAATGTCAATGAACTACCTGTAGTAAGACCACCACAGTAAAACAGGACTCTGCATTGTTTTACCCAAGAATCTTTCTCCTATGAATGTGCCGATGGTGTTTTCCATGGAGATCATCTGTTACCAAGTTGTGAGTAAATTCAAACCTTTCTTCTTTGAAAATACTCTGTTCCTATTAAAACATGAGATGTTTCCTCCTTTGAAACCAGATTGTGAACAGATCTGGCTGTACCCTTTTGAATATTTTTCATAGAGAAAAATGAAGACAAATTTAAATGAACTTCAGTTTCTGAGAAACTGCAGGATGTCATCTATTCTAGACTGTCATTCATGAGCAATGACAGCTTCCTATTTATAAGCTCGGGGTAGTTCAGCCTCTGTAACCGGAAGAGGTGGTTCTGAAGCTCATATACAAATGGATCCTGTGAATTTTCACAAAATATTTCTCAAAGTCCCTTGAGAAAAATAAACTCGGGCCAGTACCAGCAGTTTGTGTTCCAGAAGACTCCGTATAAACCTAGTAAAGGCAAGAAGTTTATCTTTCTTACTTTGCTTCTTAGTAGTGTACAAAGGTGGAGATATTTGTCACTTATAGGCCCACCAAAGCCGAAAGCTCTTGGTTCACATCACCAAAATTCACNAAATAAACTCGGGCCAGTACCAGCAGTTTGTGTTCCAGAAGACTCCGTATAAACCTAGTAAAGGCAAGAAGTATCTTTCTTACTTTGCTTCTTAGTAGTGTACAAAGGTGGAGATAATTGTCACTTATAGGCCCACCAACACCACCCCAAAGCCGAAAGCTCTTGGTTCACATCACCAAAATTCACAGTTGTTGTTTTTAAAATCAGTAACACCAAATTTTTATTGCCAAGGGGTCATGACATAGTCTAATGTAAGTGCAGAAACTATGAGTAATGAATCAAGGCTTAAAGCCTTGAAACGTAAAGTATAAACTAGATTAAGATGAATAATATCCCCAATTCATGATTGCAAATGACATTAAGAAAAGGCTTGCTATTACCACAGATGGCACAGCAATTAAATCAATGTATCAAAACACAACCATACTCTTCTAAGTAATGTAATAATGACATTCATTTGAAATGTCTTATTTTATCATGAAAAAGATTCATTTGTGCAGTGTTTTCCTCCTCTCAACTTTAATCTTCTTGGTGAGAGGGACAGTATTTCATTTGTCTTGTGGTGACCCTCCCTCTTAATCCTGCCTTTGACATAATAGCAATTCAGCCATATTTACTATATTCAATTGACTTTTGTAAATCTGGGTTTAAAATGTTCGAGATTACATATATATAAATATATATATAACATACTGGTACAAATTATAAAGCCTTTCTTGAAAACTGGCTAAAGCATATTTAGTTGTTAAATTTCTAGAGGAAAAAAATGTGATTAGATGTGATCTACCTCCACAATATAAAATAGTGATAGGCTCCAAGTTAAAATAATGATTCATTTGTGCAGTGTTTTCCTCCTCTCAACTTTAATCTTCTTGGTGAGAGGGACAGTATTTCATTTGTCTTGTGGTGACCCTCCCTCTTAATCCTGCCTTTGACATAATAGCAATTCAGCCATATTTACTATATTCAATTGACTTTTGTAAATCTGGGTTTAAAATGTTCGAGATTACATATATATAAATATATATATAACATACTGGTACAAATTATAAAGCCTTTCTTGAAAACTGGCTAAAGCATATTTAGTTGTTAAATTTCTAGAGGAAAAAAATGTGATTAGATGTGATCTACCTCCACAATATAAAATAGTGATAGGCTCCAAGTTAAAATAATGATTTTCTCATTTTTCAATATTTTTTAATGTCTATTATAATTCTGTACTTTCTGAAAATTGATTATAATGAAGAGATCCTGGCCATTGTAAAATTGTCATCTAGTCATAGGTAAAATAAATAAGAGAATTATGGTGATTCAAATACAGAAAGCATTTAAATTGGAAAAAAGATGAATTTACACTTCTAAAACATGTTAGTGTTCATTTTCTGTATTTTATGTTAAATTTTAATTTGCAGATGCTTAAATTTAGATATATGTGTAGAACTGTAATCATCTTTATTAAACACTAGTTATTATTTATTGTTAAATATTTATAAGTAAAACCACAAATCTACATATAACTTAATAGAAGTGATAAAAACACCCATGTAGAGTAGTGATTTGCCAATTATTCCTTCAAGAATTTCTGTTAATTTGCCAGTTTTCATGAGTTTGGGGTGAGACACCCTCGTAATGCCTTAAATCATGTATGTTGAAATATATGGTTAAAAAAGTACTCTAACTTATCAGTCTTCAAGAACCCAGGAAGTATGTAATCGTAGAAGTGTTATAGTAGGAACATTAAAATTTCAATATACATATTTTATTTAGTCTAAAAAAAAGAAAGAATAAAAACATTTTAAATATTCAATGTATAGATTGTCGCTAACCCATTCAGTTGGTGAGGTACCATTCTGAAGATGTTCTGAGGGAAAAAAATTAGCATTTACAAGGTGAGAGGATTTATAGTAGTAACCTCACTTGTTCATTAACTGAAATATTATGATATATTTTACTATAATTTTGCTCAGCTAAGCTGGTTTATAAGTTATATTTCCTATTTTTTTAACTAATGAAGGTTCACCAAATAAATGCATGTTTTTCGTTTTTATTTTGGTTTCGGGGGGCAAGGGGCAGAGAGAGAGAGAATCTTAAGCAGGCTCCATGCCCAGCACAAAGCCTGACATGGGACTTGATCTCACAACCCTGAGATCATGATCCTGAGCCAAAACCAAAAGTCGGACGCTTAATCGACTGAGCCACCCAAGAATCCCAATCATGGGTTTAATATATATCCCTTAAAAAGAAAAACTACAGTGAAGACAGTATTGCCATGCACATAAAAGCAAAATACAAGAAAATACTCATGCTTACCATGACTCTACGTAAGAGCTGTTTCTGCTTCACAAAATGAATAGCAAGTAATGACAGCATCAAACCTCACAAAAAGTTAGTCAATTAGTGGGAATTTGTCTTGCAAAATCATCTTTTATTTTACAGAAACAAATTTGAAAGCAATTGTTCAGAAAGTTTCCATCATTTTGTGGCTCAGTTCATGTTTACTTATCAACTACAAATACACTTCTCTGCACTTTGGAACTAGAGAGTAGAATTATCTAACCTGTTTTTAAAGTCAGAACCCAAGAGTTCCATGAGCTTTGAAACTTTTGGTTAAATATATTAAAATGCCACATTATTCCAAGTAATTTTCAAGGACAACCAATTCTCATAAGAAAATTTATTATCCACATTTCAACCAGAACCTATGATAATTGGTGGAGAGGATTAAAAATAAGTATCATAATCTCTCAGCCAATGATGTAAATCTTACAGTGGGAACTGTGTATTTTGTGTGTGTGTAATATCTTTTCTAAGCTGTGAAAACCATTAACACTAAGCGTTAAATGAAACTAGAAACAGACCTTAAAATTTCAATACTTAGTAATATCTCTAAGTAGTAAGCCAACATTTTCAAAAATAGAAAGGCGTATTTAATTATGTTGCTCTTTCTAAAAAAGAGTATTACATTGTCGAGTAAAGAAGAGTTTTATATAATAATTGAATTAAGTATTCTAAAATAGGTTTCATTTATTTCTCATACTTTTAAATTTTTATCTTTGCTTTTTAACAAATATGTATTGTCATGCATATTATGTAATATATTAATACATAGCGTATAGATACAACATGTACTATAGATGTGCATTCTCATATATACCAAAATTTATGGATAAAATTGTAAAACCAAAAGTCTAGTAACCCCTGCTCTAAGTAACTGGGTGGTATAGTAAATCCAGCCCTGAGAAAAATCTATGAAATAAACAAAGTTTATGTTTCATGCATAATTAACATCATTCCAACTGGGGCTTTTAGTCTCCTGGTGATTATCTAGGATTCTCTAATTGCTCTTAATTATACCATTATATAGTCTTAAGTGGTCAAAATAGACACATAAGGGAAGTACCATTGCAAACTACCGTTTGTTGAGTGATTTATGTATTCATCGATGTCTACTATTTGTCAGGAACGTTCTAGTCTGTGAGCAGCAGACAAAAATTCTGCCCTCTTAGAGTTTACATTCTAGTTAGAAGAGAAAAAATTTGATTAGAAAAGTACATAAAATATAATGTTAGGTGATAATAATTACTAAGGAGAAAAATAGAGCATGGTAGGGAATAGTATGACAGCACATGGACTGTACTATAACTTTAAGTAAAATATTTATTCAAAGAACTGAAGATGATATAGGAGCAAAGTATATGGAATATCTTGGGCAGAAAGATCTTATGGAAAGAGGAAAGCAACTATAAATGTGCTAAGACATGAGGATGCTTAGTATGTCAAAAACATTCAGGATGGGATGAGTGAGGGGGAGAGTAGAAGAGATGAGGAGGAGGAAGGTACTGTAGAACTTTAGGCCATTGTAATTTTTCTCATATTTTTCTCATAGTGAAATGGGAAGCCATTGGGGTGCGTTGAGCACAAAAGTGTAATTATATGACTTGTATTTTAACAGGATGAACATGATTGTTACATTGATAACAGACTAGAAGGGGACAGGTGAAGAAATAGGAAGACCAGAGGCTTTGCAATCATTGGATCAGCAGATAGATGGCTTAGACTAGAGTGGTAGCAGGGAAGGTAATGAAGAGTGATTTGATTGTGGATGTATCTGTATATAAAGCCAAAATACGTATTGGTAGTTTGGCTGTGGAATATTTAAAGAAAAGAGAAGAAAAAGAAAAGAAAAAGAAAGATAAAAGAAAAAAGAAAGAGGAGAGCCAAGGATAGCTTCAAAGTTATGGACCTAAACAACTGAAAGAATAGAGTTGCCATTTACTTAGATGGAGAAGACTGAGAAAAGCAGATTTTAGATGAAGATCAAGAGCTCAGCCTTGCTTCTTTATTGTTTAAAATGCCTTTTAGACATCCAGGGGGAGATGTTAAGATGATAATGCCATACGAGTCTGAAGTTCAGTATCTGGTGGAAGGGATCTGAACTGAAGATTAAAAAGAAATTATCAGTACAGATGTCATTTAAGCTAGGAGACTAGATGTGATAACCAAGAAAATTAGTAAAGGAAGATAAGACAGGTCTGAGGATTGAGACTTGCAGCCCTCCAACACTTAGAGGTTAGAGAAGTGAGGAGGAACCAGAATGGAGACTAAAAAGGAGTAGCCAGAAAAGTAGAAGGAGAACCAGGAGAATGATATATTGAAAGCCAATTAATCAATAGGGCTCAACTTTGTCAATACTATAGATAGGTCAAATAAGATAAGAAATGAGAACTGACAATTGGGTCTAGCAATGAATGCAACTGGTGAACTTGAAAACTATATTTTCAGTAGAGTGATGGGGACAAAAAATTGGTTGGTGTGGCTTTATGAGAGAACGAGGAGAAAGCTTTGGAGACAGCAAGCATAGACCCCTGTTTCTAGGAAGGAAATAAGGACACATATGCTTGTATGTGAATTGAAGTGTTGCTGGAAAGCACTGAAGTCTTTTGTTGACCTTTACATTCTTAAGAAAAAAAAATAGAAGAAAGTTGGGCATGAGGCTATGGAAGGAGATTTTGGAGTTTAGAGAAGAAAAAAAGAAAGTATGAGGTAGCATTCAGGATCATAGTAGCGAAAATGGACCATGCAGTATTTCTTCAGATGTGTCCATCTCAACAGTTGCAGGTACAGAGAAGGTAGAGAAACAGATTTAACTCTAGTGTGGATTAGCCAAGAGAGTATGGTGAAACTAGAGAGGGGCAAGGGAGTTGAGACTACGTGCAAAAGAGAGATTAAAATTACTGACCATGGACTTCATTATGGTGATGCAAAAGCCTCAGGCCATAACAATTTCTCATTTTTCCTTCATTCCAATGCTATTACTATTTTAGGTGTTTGTTTTATGGGACTATATAAAGTATTAGAAAATATTTAGCATCTGGGGCACCTGGATGGCTTAGTCAGTTGAACATCCAACTCTTGATCTCATGGTCATGGGATGGAGCCCTGAGTCTGGCTCTGGGCTCAGCGGGGAGTCTGCTTGAGATTCTTTTTCTCCCTCTCCCTCTGCCCTCCCCCAACTCTCATGCACATGCACTCTCTCTCTCGCTCTCAAATAAATAGATGAATCTTGGTTTTTTTTAAAGATTTTATTTATTTATTTGAGAGAGAGAGTGAGCAAGAGAGAGAGCACAAGTGGGGTGAAGGGCAGAGGAAGAAGCAGACTCTCTCTAAGCAGGAAGCCCTGCAGTACTCGATCCCAGGACTCCAGGATCATGACCTGAGCCGAAGACAGATGCTTAATCGGCTGAGCCACGCAGACACCCCAAATAGATGAATCTTAGAAAATAAAAGAAAAGAAAAAGAAAAGATTTAGTATCCTTCCACCCAAGACCCTAAATATCAGTAGCACTTCACCAAAATTAAAGGAACATGTAATCCTTAACAGTTTTTTAACCCCATTGCATTTTCTTCTTCTTTGAAATAGACTTTTTTTCTATTTGCTCCAAACTGCAAAGATAGTTTATATAATTTTAAAATGCTTATATGAACACAAAAACCAAACCAATCATCTAATTATTTGCTATATTCAGAACAGAATATTCCAACAAGGAAAATATAGGTTAATGTTTTGAAATTATACTTTATTGGACACACCAGAATTTTTATCAGTCATTTAAATAGTTTTATTTCTTAGATATATTAATAATAGTAATAACTGAGCAATAATGAAATGAATCGATAATAATAAACTCCTAACAAAGCTTAAGACCAGATGGCTTCAGAGGTAACTTCTATGAAACATTTATAGAATAGTTAATACCTATTCTACTCAAACCATTCCAAAGAATAGAAGAGGAAGGAAACCTTCCAATTTCGTTCTATGAGGCCATTATTACTCTGATACCCAAGCCAGATAAAGACTCTACAAAAAAAAAAATAATAACTATAGACCAGAATATATCTGATGAACATAGAGGCAAAAATCCTCAACAAAATATTAGCGAACTGAATCCAACAATACATTTAAAAAATCATTCACCATGATCAAGTAGGAATTATCCCTGGGATGCAAGGATGGTTAAATATTCACAAATTAATCGACATGATACATCACATAAGGAATAGCACAAAAACCGTATCATCATTTCAATAGATGCAGAAAAAGCATTTGACAAAGTACAACATCCATTTATGATGAGAACTCTCAACAAAGTAGATTTGGAGGGAACATACGTCAACATAATAAAAGCCATAAATGAAAAACCCACAGCTAACATCATACTCAATGGTGAAAAACTAAGAGCTTTTCTCCTAAGGTCAGAAAGAAGACAGGGATGTCCTCTCTCACCACTTCTATTCGACATATTACTGGAAGTCCTATCCACAACAATCAGACAAGTAAAAGAAATAAAAGGCATCCAGATTGGTAGGGAAGAAGCAAAACTTTTACTATTTGCAGATGATATGGTACCAAATGTAAAAACTAAAGACTCCACCAAAAAACTACTAGAACTGATAAATGAATTCAGTAAGGTCACAGGATGCAAAATCAGTAAACAGAAATCCGTTGCATTCTCATACAGTAATAAATGAAGTAGCAGAAAGAGAAATTATGTGTTATGTGTACATTTACTACGATGAGCAGTGAGTAATGTATAGAATTGCTGAATCACTATATTGTACACCTGAAATCAATAGAACATTGTTAACTGCACTGGAATTAAAATAAATTTAAAACAAATAAAATGGTAAAATAATAATTAGTAATAACTAGTAATAAATAGTAATTGAAATGTATCGAGTATTAACATGTATATCTGGAATGTGGTAAGTATTCACATATATACCTGGCACAGTACTAATTGTTTTACCTGAGCTACCTGATTGGATCTTCACACAGTGCTCTGAAGTATGTATTATCATTATTCCTATTATAGAGCAAACAGTATAAAAATGTGCTAAATACTGGGAGAATGGAGGAATGTTTTGCAGTATTATAATACGGCTGTTCACTTTTCATCTGTATGCATTGGCATTGAGTAGTTTCCAGCTGCTAAGGTAACACTGTAGAGTGTATCTTTTTTTCCAGGCATAAACACACTTTATTCCTTTGTCCTATAGTTCCTGAAACTGCTTATGCACTTTCTTCCAATCTTTCCTTTTACTCTGCTGATTAAAATTGAGACGTTAGGCTTTCTTTTAAAACAAAAAGCAAGCCAATGGAAGATATGCCCTCCAAAATATTGTTTAGTGCATCTTAAACATAAAAGGATTCAGCTGCTTAAAGGAAATTAACATCTGAAGTGGCATGTATTAAATAATAGTGACATTTACTTATAAAGGGATAGATATCATCTACTTCTATATAGTTCCCATTCCTGTATCAGTACATATATATATATGGAGCTCCAAATACATTACACAAAAATGATATAGAAGGAATAACGGTCACTAAGATCCCCTTCATTGAAACTGCATCATACAATGTTCTTGCCTTTTAGTTCAGTAACCTGAGAAATATAGCTGTCTATTTAAAGAAGACATTTTCTTGTTTGGCAGAATATTACGGTCACACAGCGTATGTACAATATGGTCTTAATTTGTGTCTCTCTGTGCTAGGCTTAGAAAAGTCACTTTAAGTTTTACTTAATTTATTTTGGAGTTTAACTCTTACTTTTGACATGATTTGTATTCTAAGGAGATCTCAGCTTCTTCCTGCTTGAAATTCAGCAAAATGACATCGGATACATGGAACAAGTATATACTCTTATTATAGCTATGTCTGCTAGGGCTGCAGTCCTTTTGTTAGAAACCTGCCAAAGTTTTCAGTGCAAGCCTTTCTTTTCTGGGTGTTATGATTTAATCTGCTAACTGCTATTGCTCCCTAAAAACGGTGCAGCCATCCTGTATCTTAGAACAAAATCTATATATGCAAGTTTCTTTTTCTTTCTACTTCCCCTCCCTGAAATATTTTGTTTTTGTTACTTCAAAATTATTGTCACTGCAACTGATTGTAAATTGCAAATCTGGTCTGTTTGAAGAGCTGGTGAATAGTGACCCCTCAGGAATTTCCTTATATTGTCATATGAGATAGGCTGAATAATGATCCCTCTAAATATGTCCATGTCCTAATCCCCAGAACCTATAAATATGTTACTTTACATAGCAAAAGGACTTTACAAATGTGATTAAGTTTGAGGACCTGGATATTATCCTGGGTTGTCCAGGTGGGCCCAATCTAATCACATAAGGCCTTAAAAGTGGAAGAGGAAGGCAGAAAGGGGAGTCAGAGTGATGTGACAATGGAGGAAGAGGAAAGAGAGATTCGAAGCCTGAAAGGGACTCTGTCAATCATCATTGTTTTTGAAGATGAAGGGGTCCATGAGCCAAGAAATGTGGATGAGCTCTAGAAGCTAGGAATGGGCATTGGCCAATACCCAGTAAAGAAATGGGAACATCAGTTCTACAACCATAAGAACTGAATCTATCAACAATCTGAATGAGCAAGAAAATGGATTCTCCCACAGAGCCTCCAGAAACCAATGGAGCCCTGCTGACACCATGATTTTAGGCGTTGTACCCTAGTGAGACCTATGTTGGAATTCTCCCCCACAGAACTGCGAGATAATTTTGTGTTGCCTCTGGCTGCTAAGCTTGTTATGAAAGCAATAAGAAACTAATACAGTATAGGTGGATGCTTCTATCTTTGGGTAGAAGAAAGTGGGAGTTATTTTTGACATGACAAAGAGGAGATAATGGGATGAAAAAAATCAGTAGAGAAGATGTCATGAGGTGTGTCCCTTTTCTCCTATCCCTTTCTTGTAGGGCCTTGAGAAACTGGTTTGAAGCCTCACTTCAATAGAGATAAAGGCAGAGGACTGGAAGTGAGGGAGGTTTTGTTTTTGTTTTTGTTTTTTTGTGAAGGATGTTGTGAGACGGATTGTGGCACAGGGTGGAGGAAAGCCCAGTCTCCCCCATCTGACTAAGGGTCAAAGGCAGCTTTCGTGAAGCTGGGTTCCCACTCTGGGTACTGGTGGCCAACTAGCGAAGAGATGTATTGGTAAGGGACTAAAATAGATTTGCTTTGGAGATGTAAAGGGGCCTAAGAACTATTCTAACTGGGCATCAGTGTCAGAGAGACTTCATTTCCATCTTTGGATTTGTGAGGACTGAAAGTATGTGTGTTATGTTAAAAGAGACTATGTATCATTAGAATAGCCTCAAGTAATTAATGTCCAAATATTCAGGCATTTTAAATGATTTATACACAATGCTATACATATAAATGGAAACCCAAAAAGTGTATCACCCATCGTAATAATTCTACCAGTCTAGCTATTTGTTATTATGTAGAAGGCCCTCAGAGGCCACCTGGTCTTGCTAACTTTTAGGAGCTTTTCACTTATATCATGGAGTCAGGATGTTGAAAGTATAACAAAAAAAATGGGAGGTAGGGGCACCTGGGTGGCACAGCGGTTAAGTGTCTGCCTTCGGCTCAGGGCGTGATCCCGGCGTTATGGGANGACTTTTAGGAGCTTTTCACTTATATCATGGAGTCAGGATGTTGAAAGTATAACAAAAAAAATGGGAGGTAAGTTGAAAGAAGAATATGTAGTGGTATTTCTTCTCCATAGCCATGTTACACAGATCTTGTTCAACTTAGGATGGGGTCATGTCCCGATAAACCCATTATGAGTTGAAAATATCGTTCTCAAAAATGCATTTAATACTCCTAACCTGTGGAACATCATAGCTTAGCCTGGCCTACCTTAAACATGTTTAGAACTCTTACATTAACCTACAGTTGGACAAAATCATCTAGCACAAAGCCNTGTTACACCGATCTTGTTCAACTTAGGATGGGGTCATGTCCCGATAAACCCATTATGAGTTGAAAATATCGTTGTCAAAAATGCATTTAATACTCCTAACCTGTGGAACATCATAGCTTAGCCTGGCCTACCTTAAACATGTTTAGAACTCTTACATTAGCCTACAGTTGGACAAAATCATCTAGCACAAAGCCTATTTTATAATAAAGTGTTGAATATCTCATGTAATTTAGTGAATAAAAATGAAAGGGAAAAACAGAATGGCTGTATAAGTACAGAATAGTTGTATCAGTTGTTTAATTACAATTGCGTGGCTTACTGGGATCCATGACTCACACTTGCTGCCCGGCATCATGAGAGAGTATTGTACCCATGTCACTAGCCCAGAAAAAAGATCAAAATTCAAAATGTGAAGTGCAGTTTCTACTGAACGCATGCATATCCCCTTTGCACCATCGTAAAGTAAAAAATTGTTAAGTCAAACCATCATAAGTTGGGGGCCATCGGTATTGGAGCTATATAGTAAGAACTCCATTAACATGGATATAGTTTAAATTGGATCAGTAGACTTTATTAAAACAACGAACTATTTATTTAAGAGAGTACATTTATGAGTAGTTGGGAAATCAAAACTGCATTTTTATAATTAAGCCATATTGATGTGAATAAGTCAAAATTCATATGCTCATTGTTAATTACATATGTACTTTCATGCTATTTAGGAAACTCAATTACATGGAATGTATTTTAAATATTCAAGCGTTAAATCACCTAGGTCATATACTAGGAAGCATAAAACTCATCGTCTCTGTGTCTTTATGAAACCATATATATATATATACATATATATATACATATATATATATATATACATATATATATACATATATATATATATGAAAAAATTGCCAATCAACTCAACTGAATCCATCCCAGGCTCATTTGTAGCCTACTACAAATTGTGGCCTATGTATTTGAGTGAACAAAATGTAGTAAATTAAGTTAGTCTTGTTCTAGTTAATTTTAGACATAAATGTATGATTTAAAAGAACTGGAAGTAAAATATTAAACATATCTCTGAAATGTTAAAAAGATAATTTCATAATTTTAACCTTTACAAGAACTTACTGACTCATCTGAGAATGTGTTACATTCACTACTGAATGCTCAGATGGACGTGAATGACAAGCAAGAAAATTCCAGGGACTGGGAAGCTTAGAACCAACTGAACTAGAATAAAAGAAACATTAGATATTTCAATGTATTGAGTTTGTCAACGAAAAGAATGGGTTCTTTCCAATTATTATGCTACTAGAGTATCCATAGTTTTGGGTTGTTTTGCTTTGCTCTATCGGCCATGATGAGAAGCCAATGAGCTTTAACAAAATGCCTCAAAGATCCTTTGTGCTCTTGCTTTCTCCCCTCACTTGCTGTGTATGTGAGCGCCTCTCCAAAAGAGCGAACTTTGCTTCTCCTCACCTTTTTCGTCTATTGACAAAACTACCAGGCTTCTCTAACGTCCTATCTTTAATTTAAAAAAGAGAGGTTTATATTTTTGTAAATTGCACCAAAACAGAAATATGTAATTCTCTTTGCTATATCCCTGGATTTGTTGCTCTTAACTGGGCCAAGCCTAACACCAAGCCATACGTAAAACTATGCTTATTAAATTACCTAATAATAATAAAATTATAACAGAATTTTATTTGATCAAGAAAAATGATCATATTTTCTTGAATGTCAGATGTATAAAAATAAGATATTAGGAAAAGTTAATAAAATGATGAATGTGCTTGCCTGATAATTATGATACACTTTAACCTTTCTTCAATTCTCATTAGTTAAATATAATGTAACTCTAAAAATGTCTATTATGACATTAATTTGTTAAAAATTTATTATGCAAAGTATCTTGCATAAAGAATACTTTGCTTGGATGTTTCTTCTCATTTTTAAACTTTTTAATATATTTAAAATATATCATCAGATTTGAGCACTTTTTAAGAAATAGTGAAATTCCTTCTGTTTTAGGTTGTTTAATCATTTGATTCTTTTAAAAATTATTTGATTCTTACTATTTTTAAGATGTTTATTTTTTTTTAAAGATTTTATTTATTTATTTGACAGAGATAGAGACAGCCAGTGAGAGAGGGAACACAAGCAGGGGGAGTGGGAGAGGAAGAAGCAGGCTCATAGCAGAGGAGCCTGATGTGGGGCTCGATCCCATAATGCTGGGATCACGCCCTGAGCCGAAGGCAGACGCTTAACCGCTGTGCCACCCAGGCGCCAGAACATCAGTGAAGATGTTTATTTTTAACATGTTTAACATGATTAATCAGGGAGGCAATCTTATTAGTATGTTTTCTTAGAATTGGTTGCTAATTAGAAATGCTCCTAATTTCATCTTATAGCTATGAAACTATTCATACCATTAGTTTTCCCCAGCAGTTCTTTGTTATAATTGAAAATTATGACAACATATCACGAATTTCTTCTTGCATTTGAATATTCATATTACTGGATACTTTTTAATTGCTATGCAAGCAAACAACGGTAGTAGCAATAGACTTTAATGCATTACTCAGTCTCTGAAATGTGAGGAGAGAGGAGGTAAACATTCAGCAAATAAATTGTACTGAAAATTAAAAAATAAATACTAATACTCTCTTAATCTTATATTTATAAACAGAGCCTATGCCAAAGGAATATTTTAAAAATTCGTCTCCCGAGAGAGAGACCAGATACACACACTCAGACACACACATACTTCTCAAAAATTCTGAAACCAGAAAATGTTTAGTTTTCACTCTGTGACCACAGTGTGGTCAAGTATAAATTAAAAATAAGTTAGAGGGGCGCCTGGGTGGCACCGCGGTTAAGTGTCTGCCTTCGGCTCAGGGCGTGATCCCGGTGTTATGGGATCNATTTAGTTTTCACTCTGTGACCACAGTGTGGTCAAGTATAAATTAAAAATAAGTTAGAAGACCACTTAAAAACTTAAGAACATGTTATAAAATATTCTGACCACAAAAAATTAAAGTTACAACTATAATTCTGAAAACAAATATCAGAAAGCCAAAACTCTGAGGTGAAGCAAAAGAAGTGTTCGGGAGTAAATCTAAAGTCCTGAATGCTGGGGCGCCGGGGTGGCTNTAGAAGACCACTTAAAAACTTAAGAACATGTTATAAAATAACTATTCTGACCACAAAAAATTAAAGTTACAACTATAATTCTGAAAACAAATATCAGAAAGCCAAAACTCTGAGGTGAAGCAAAAGAAGTGTTCGGGAGTAAATCTAAAGTCCTGAATGCTGGGGCGCCGGGGTGGCTTAGTTTAAGTGTCTGCCTTCAGCTCAGGTCATGATCCCAGGATCCTGGGATTGAGCCCCTCGTCAGTCTCCTTGCTCAGTGGGAAGCCTGCTTCTCCCTCTGCCTGCTGCTCCCCTGCTTACACTGGCACTCTCTCTCTGACAAATACATAAAATCTTAAAAAAATAAAGTTCTAAATGCTTTCATTATAANTGGGTGGCTTAGTTTGTTAAGTGTCTGCCTTCAGCTCAGGTCATGATCCCAGGATCCTGGGATTGAGCCCCTCGTCAGTCTCCTTGCTCAGTGGGAAGCCTGCTTCTCCCTCTGCCTGCTGCTCCCCTGCTTACACTGGCACTCTCTCTCTGACAAATACATAAAATCTTAAAAAAATAAAGTTCTAAATGCTTTCATTATAAAGTGAGAAGAGTAGGAGGAGGAAAGGAAGGAGAAATAAATTAAGTAACAATTCTCTCTCTCCCTTTATCCCCCACCTGAGAACAATTATTTTATTCATATTTATTCATCTCTAGATCTTTGAAATCTATCAGTTCTAAAAACGTGGCTTATATATTAAGTAAATGTTTAGTGAATGAATGGAATTTAAAAAACTGACTCAGAAAAGTAATCGTGCAAAGCCATTCTATTCTGTGCTTATAAAAATAATATATAAAAAGATGACACAATTATAGCTCCAAAGAAAGATCATTTAAGAAGAGCAAAGCTGGGGCGCCTGGGTGGCACAGCGGTTAAGCGTCTGCCTTCGGCTCAGGGCGTGATCCCGGCGTTGTGGGATCGAGCCCCACATCAGGCTCCTCTGCTATGAGCCTGCTTCTTCCTCTCCCACTCCCCCTGCTTGTGTTCCCTCTCTCGCTGGCTGTCTCTATCTCTGTCAAATAAATAAATAAAATCTTAAAAAAAAAAATAAGTTAGAAGACCACTTAAAAACTTAAGAACATGTTATAAAATAACTATTCTGACCACAAAAAATTAAAGTTACAACTATAATTCTGAAAACAAATATCAGAAAGCCAAAACTCTGAGGTGAAGCAAAAGAAGTGTTCGGGAGTAAATCTAAAGTCCTGAATGCTGGGGCGCCTGGGTGGCTTAGTTTGTTAAGTGTCTGCCTTCAGCTCAGGTCATGATCCCAGGATCCTGGGATTGAGCCCCTCGTCAGTCTCCTTGCTCAGTGGGAAGCCTGCTTCTCCCTCTGCCTGCTGCTCCCCTGCTTACACTGGCACTCTCTCTCTGACAAATACATAAAATCTTAAAAAAATAAAGTTCTAAATGCTTTCATTATAAAGTGAGAAGAGTAGGAGGAGGAAAGGAAGGAGAAATAAATTAAGTAACAATTCTCTCTCTCCCTTTATCCCCCACCTGAGAACAATTATTTTATTCATATTTATTCATCTCTAGATCTTTGAAATCTATCAGTTCTAAAAACGTGGCTTATATATTAAGTAAATGTTTAGTGAATGAATGGAATTTAAAAAACTGACTCAGAAAAGTAATCGTGCAAAGCCATTCTATTCTGTGCTTATAAAAATAATATATAAAAAGATGACACAATTATAGCTCCAAAGAAAGATCATTTAAGAAGAGCAAAGCTGGGGCGCCTGGGTGGCACAGCGGTTAAGCGTCTGCCTTCGGCTCAGGGCGTGATCCCGGCGTTGTGGGATCGAGCCCCACATCAGGCTCCTCTGCTATGAGCCTGCTTCTTCCTCTCCCACTCCCCCTGCTTGTGTTCCCTCTCTCGCTGGCTGTCTCTATCTCTGTCGAACAAATAAATAAAATCTTAAAAAAAAAAAAAAAGAAAGAAAAGCAAAGCTATAGAACAGCATAGCTTTTGACTGGGAGGTGGCTGAACTTATTAAACTAGCCAAAGGTGCTTAACCCATATTGGAGAAAATTAAGATCTAAGAGTTTTCCAGTTATTCATTGCTGAGTGACAGACCATTTCAAACTTTATAGTGTATGTTAACTATTTTAATATGCCTATAAATGTTACAGTAAGGAATTTGGACAGGGCATTGCAGGGATAGGTACTCTTTGCTCAATGATATCTTGGGGCCCAGCAGAGCAGACTTGAATGGCTGTAGGGGAGTTGAAGAAGCTGGAGGCTTCTTCATGTACGTGCCTAATGCCTGGAATACAATAACTCAAAGGTTGGACTCACCTGAGACAGACAACCAGATATCCCATGTATGAACAATAAATGCAATTTGGACTTCCTCCCAAGCATGGTGGCCTCAAGGAAATTGGCAGCATGGGGCTCCAATAGAATATGTGCCCAGATAACAAGGCAAAAGCTCAATGGATTTTAATGACCTTACCTCAGAAGTTGCACACATGTCTCTGCCATTATTTGCAATTTGGCCTTGGACAGATCGTATATAATCTCTGGCCCTGTGTTTTCTTAATGGTAAAGTAAGTGCTTTGGAGCTAAAATAATAATAATAATAATAAGTCTTTTGATAGGTGAGAAACTAAATGAAGTTAGTAAGATTTTCAGTCAATTTCTGTATGATTACTTTCAGAAATACTGCTTAGACTCTAAAGTGATGCAAGCTTGTTTATATTATTGAACTACTGCTTATTTATTATTGAATAAATGGCTACTGAAAATCAGATGGTGATGCATGTAGGTTTTGTTATTATGCACTTCTGGTGAATTTCTAAGAAATAGCTAATATTTTAAAATGTATCATTTCTAAGCTTTACATGAGTGACCTAAATGATTTGATTTAGGAGATTAATGTCAATATTTTTATGTCTCAGCAGCCAGAGCATGGATTGACTCAAGGAGATGGTTTTCATCTCCCTTAGTGGGGGGTGGGGGGGGGAAAGTTGCTGGGAAATGGACCCAAAACCTTTTGTAATTTTGCTGTTGCCATTTACAAAGTATACGAACTACTATCCGTTTAATTGGAAGTATTTTATATTAGTGTAATAGCTGGAGATAGCCTTCTGTTTGAACTGATAACACAAGTTTTATGCTTTTCCACAAGCCAAGATATAAGTGGTAGCTCATTGAGAAAACCTGATGAAGAGCTAGAAAACTAATGAGACATAAAAGCTTTTGACTCTGACCTTGAGATGCAGTTCAGTATTTATGATGTTAAATTACTTGCCTTCTTTTAAATGGAGAAACAGCTGGTCTGTGTGGGAGGGATGTTCAGTTATGATTGAAAAGAAAAAGAAACAACAGAAATTTAAAAACCTTGTAGAAATCGTATATAAAATGAAGTACACATAGCAAAATTCAATGCAATATGTTAAAGCTCACAAAATGCACAGATGTTGCCCCCCCCACCAAGAAGTATACAGTTGTTGCGCTAATGTAAAGTACATGAAAAAAATAAGTGTCCAAAGCTGCATAAATATGGCACCCCCACGAGAGTGTGAGAAAGTGTGTGTTTCATGTTGTGACTGATAGGACTGCTTCTATGGCCCTCTTTGAACTCTTAGCAGGAACTTTGGAGTGTCCTGAGGGTCTGTCTGCCTTTATATGGCAGGAACTCTGTTTTCTTAGAAAATAGTAAAGATCACTGTTTGTACTCCCTTTGTACCTACAGTTTATGGGAATTGGGGAGCTTAATAGAAAAATTGCAAACTTTCTCATATAGCATATGAGAAATGCTCAGCTTCATTTTGAAATTTTGGCCATTGTTTTTCCTTGACTTATAGTTTTCTTTTCTTTCTGTCTTTTATTCTTTTTTTTCTTCTTTCTTTTTTTTTTGGTGTTTTTTTTTTGTTCGTTTGTATTTTTTTAGTTGGGGAGGCCATAGTCTGACCTCCTATTAGTAAATGTCTGATGAAATTTATAGAATTTAGTGAGGATTTTTTAGCCTAATGATTTATCTACTGGAAACAAAAAAGGAATGAGGGGGAAAAATCTGAAATACCATGTAATATATTTACTTGAGTGCTATAATTTCTGCATATTAGAGGGTTTCCTTACTGAAGCACAAAGTCTTGAATGTCTAGTTGAAATCATGTGACCTGATAGGCACCAGATTTCTATTGTCATTTAAGTCAGGGGATTTCAGAACTTAAGATATCAAATAATAAAAGTATGAATATATGTAGTCTCTAAAATGTGTTAATAGTACATTGTATAAATCTTAACACAGTAAAATAAGCAGGGAAATTGTTAGAATTTGCACAGTAGAGTTGATTTATATATATATATATACATATATATATGAATATTTATACACACATCTGCTTTCATATATAATTTTGCCCTCATTTTACACAAACAGTTACATGGCATACATATTACAAAAGCACATTATAGTTGTTTTACTTAATATAATCAAGATAATTCCATATTAATGAATAAAGATCATGTGTGTGTGTGTGCACGCGCACATGCACTATATTGTTGTTTTATTTGATTGGTTGGTGATTTGTCTTTTGTTGAATGGATGTACCCAAATTTGTTCAGCTGTCATGAAAGAGGCTAAACATTGGCTCTGGTGCTAGGCTTTGAGATTCAAATCCTGGTTTCACCACCTGTCAGCCTTACAACCTGAAGCAAGGTATGGAATAACTCAATGCTTCGGTTTTTCTCATCTTTAAAATAAATGTGATAATAGTAATATACCTATTACCTAAGGCTGTGTACATATTGTTTGGGGGATTAAAAAAGTTAATGGGTATAAAACTACTTTGCAGAGTGGCATCGCCATCATTACCCTTATTAATATGTCAGTAGCAATCACCATTGATGGACGTTGTTCTATCTTTAATATTTTCCCACAAACATTGTTGCAGTGAATAATCATGTGCCTCGCTATACCTATATGTGCAAGTGTAGCTATTGGATAAATTCTCAGAGCTAAAATTGTTATGTCAAAGTGTATATGCATTTGTAATTTAAATGGACATTGTCAAATTGACCACATAGATTTTGTACCTACTACCACAAAGGCATGAAAGTACTTGTTTCCCTAATCCCCTCAGTAATAGATTATGCTATCAGAATTTTAGATCTTTACTAGTCTGATGAGGAAAAAATCATATTTCAGAAAAGTTTACTTTGTTTTCTTATTATTATTAATGAAGATAGTATGTTTTCATGTTTCAGCAACCATAGTATTTTCTTTTCTACACAAGTACTTCGATTCAAATTAGCAAACCTATTTTGAACTTACTGAGTTCACAAAATAATTAGGAGGGAAAATGAAATAATGTTTCATGAAATTCTGTATGCCTGGTCTAGAACATGGAGAATAGGTTTTACATAGTTCCTCTCATGCATTCTTTATAAAAACTCTTCAAGGTGATATTTTCATTCTCTTTTAGACACAACACAAAGTAAACTTCAGAATTAAATTACTTTGCCCAAAGTCACACAATAAAATATATGGACTAAGATATCTCTAATAGGTCGGTCTTATTCTGAAGCACATAATCTTTGCATCATAGACACCTTGCACATTGAGAGTGTGTGTGTGTGTGTGTGTGTGTGTGTGTGACAGTCTTGAGGGGAGAGTATTTTAAAAAGCATAAATCAAGAATGCATCTCAGTATCGCTAAAGTAACAGTATGACTGTGTACAACTTAACCTCTTAAAGCCTCAATTTCCTCTTGTCTACAATATAATAACAATCATAAGCCTATGCTATAAGATTTTTGGAGATTCAATAAGATGATGCAAAAAGTGCTATTTAAATTCTAAAGTTCCATATAAATATTAACTGGATTTTGTATGGCTCAGCAATTGAGTCTCCTTAAATTTTGAGATGTACCATATTTTTACATTATCTTTATCTTGCATGAAAGTGGCAAATGTTTTTATCCTCAAGCTTAAAAGGTCCAGATCATACTGATGTGTCCCAATGGTATGGTGATCAGCAGAGAATCTTGCTCTGAATAGTTACAAAACGTTGGAGATTGTTTTCTTTAATGGCAACAATAACAAAACAATGGTAGCAGCTAACCTTTACTAAACATTGATAAAGTGTCAAGCACTATTCTAGATTGTTCAGTTGAGTTCTCATGACAACCCTATGAGGCATTTACTTTTGCATCCTCTCCATTTTCCAGATGCAGACTTGATATAAAGAAAGATTAAATAATTTGCTGTATCTAGTTACACACAGCTGATAAGTGGCAGAGCTGACTATTCCCTGATTCCCCAAGAAGACTAGCTCTAGAACCCATAGTCTTTCCCACTATGACATTCTGAATCTCTGATACTATCTATGCAAGTAGTATTCTCTTAATGAAATGTGTTGCCCTGTCATTTAAATGCTTTATTTCTAAAACCACAGAATAAGGAACAGGTGTATATAAAGCTAATTACTATCCTGGTACTCTACAAATTAAAATTGAAAAGGGTTACCCTGATGTTTAATTAACCAACTATTAGTAAATTAGCTGTAAAATTTAGCATGGTGGAATTGCAAATTGCCCAGTGATATCAGATCTAGTCCAAACTCTTAGCAGATGGAGGCATTCTTTCTCCATCATCCAAGGCAGATGGACCTCTATTCATATATCTATAAGGATATGGACATCCTTCAAAGCTCATTCCATTTTCAACAGTTCTAGATATCAGAAGTTAATTTTTATGCAGGATCAAAAGCATCCTCCCCCCCACACTCTTCCTTGTATAGAATCCATTTTTATGTGACAAAGAGAGCAAGTTTTCTTTTTATTATACATGATAGACCTTCAGACATCAAAGAAAACAATCATGTTTTCTTTATGTCTTCTATTTTTTAAGGTTAAACATCCCCATTGCCTTTCTAAACCTCTTGTTCTGCTTTTAAAGCCATCAGCATCCTGGTCACACCTCTTTGGGTGACCTCTAATTTGTCAACTACTCCCTTAAATGATGGTGTCAAGAGTGTGCTCTGACTAGTTATGACTGCAGTTGGCTTATTGCTTCCTGTAATCTGTATGCTAGGTGTCTTTTTAATACAGAGAGTACATTGTTTGCCAATATATCAGAACATATTGAAAATGTATTTGTAACTTATAAAATATGTATTAGTGGGTGCTGGAATTTATACTATTATCCTAGCATATAGATTCTGGTGAAAAGTAATGACATATAGTTGCTTTATGTGTGTAAATGTTTAAATGACTTAAATATTGATTTTTCCTTCCAACTGCAGTTCAAACTTCCCAAATGCTAAAGGGCCTTATTTTAAAATAAACGTACTTAGAGTTTGCCAGTCAGCAGTACAATAAGTTCCTGCAGTAGGCTCGAATCACCAAAAAACTCAAATAGAAATATTTCCTTTGGTCTGTTTTTAGGACTGACAGAGATAAGAATAGAGAAACCAATAAAGGCCTATTCTAATAACAACTGCAAGTTATCTCATGGGGGTAGTACAAATTTGTCCTGGTTTTTTATGCCTTCTCCATCTATAATACATTAAAATGATATATGGTGTTGAATTTGATTAAAATTCAGCAGATATTTATACAATATCTACTATCTGTAAGATGTTTATGCAAAGTACCATAGGGAAACATTAAAACATGAATAAGATCTGAATCCTGCCAACACTGTGATCTCTTCCAGAAACCCTCAGATTGCAAAGTGCATTTCGAATCATGAAATAAATATCATTACGATTAGGTTTTTTAGTGTGAATGTGTATGTACTTTAATTCTGAAATTTGTCCTGATTAAAACCGTATGATTTAAAACATTTATTGAATATATACTATGTGCTAGGTATCAAGTGAGGACTTTTATGTGTTTTTTTCTCATTTCACCCTCAGAAAAAAACTTCTGAGGTAGGTGTAATTCAGCTCATTTTAGGGAAAATTAACGAAGATTCTGAAAGCTTAAATTACTTTCCCAAGGGCCAAACAACATTTAAAGGCAGAACCACAATCCAAAGCCTGGTCTGAAGAATCTCCGGGAATGAGCTCGATCTTTTGTGTGATTTATATCTGATTTCCATGTTAACAGACATGTCAGATAACTAACACAAATCTTTATCTGTTCATTCTGGAAGAAGACACTTGAATATATTTTATTAGCCTGTTGATTCTCCTCTGGGGTGTGACTTAGTTTCCATTGCATCTTTGGGAATCTTTTCTTCTAAAATTCATAACCAGTTTCTGCTGCTGTAATGAAGAATCACCTGCAGACTTTATGAATAAGGAAAAGAAAAGGAAGAGTGGGGGATCGATTCTGAATCAAATCCAGAACTAGCATTCTGGCATCTGCCTTTGGAGGAAATAAGTGGACTGTTATTTCAAAATAAACCTCTGTTTAAATAATGTAACCCGAATTAATTGAGCTCATTTAAGTATACAGCCCTTCCAGCCGTATTTAGTGTTGCTTAAGCTATAAACATTGAGACTTGCCTATGGGAAAGATAGAAATTCTGTTTCTTACAGAATTCTGTTTATTTGTTCCTGCTTTTGCAATTAGAGGGGAAAGGCTATACAATAACCAATATACTGTCCAAAGTAAAGAATAGACTATAGGACAAAATACTTAAGCAGGAAGAGAAAGTTAGCTAATTTGTATTCAGATAGAAAATAGCATGATTGATATCTCCTTTTTACAATGTTCTCATAAGTTTTTTTACCAGAATTTATGCATGTATAAATGTAAATATATATACATAAATATATATATATTCATTCATATATATATATTCATTTATCTTTTATGTGAAAATAATAAGCCTGTTTCTCTTTAATTTAATGGAACTTGGATTAAAATGTATGTTTGTTATTTTAACCAACATTCATGTTGTGTAATCTTAAGTATGTAGTTTTCTGTTTTCTTGGCAGAGAACTCAAAAAAAAAAATTAAGCCCCTAGCCAATAAGAAAGTTAAATATATATAAAACCTTAATTTATGTCTTATTTGATTAGATCAGTGTTTAATTGTGTATTGCATGTATTTTTTTTTGTACTGAATATTTACACATAAATTAATCCAACCCATAGCCAGAGTACTAATGGAACATTCCATCTAAATGCGAGTAAACAGAAGAGAAGCAGCTGTTGCAAAGATCCTGTTTTTGAGTCTGGGCCTGATAACAAAAAAACAGTTTGGAGAATTTGGCTGCTACCATTTACTTACATCTGTTGAGATGGTATTATTTCAACTCAATACTTATCAGTGCATGTCACAAAATAACAAGTAGTTCCCTCAGTCGGAAAACATAGAGGAAGCACTAAATCTTAATTTACGTACGGGATACTGTAATTCATCATCTTCTATATGATGGTTAGCAAATCTGTTTATGGGGTGTTTATATTAAGTGTCCCCAAACGGATCTAAGTGTTTGTAGAAAATATGTGAAGTGGGGGGTGGATAATCTGTTTGTTGTATTTTAAAATTTGATCTGTTTAGTTTTGGGTCACTTGTTATATAAGGACTGCTAATTGTCTGACTTTCAGTTACAGCCAGAAGCATTCTTACCTGATCAAACCCTTATAATTCCATTTGCTTTGAATCATAACTGAGTATAGAGAAAGTAGAATCAGGCCTTACTTTGTTACCTGGGAGACAGAAAGTTTATGCTAAAGATAAGTTGGCATTATTTTATTTAATAAAAATTCATATAAGAAGCTCATAACTGGTTTCTCCGTTAAGCAGTTAGGGGACTAGGCTCCAGGGACACTGGTCGGTTGGTGTCACACTGAAAGAGTATATCTGATGGGCTGCCTGCCATAAAACTCTGTCCTTGGCACAGTCACATTCATAATTTTCATCCCTACTTTGAATACTTATGAAATTTAGCTGGATACAAAATACAAAGGAATGCAAAATTATAAGTTGGATGTGGCCACATCTGAAAGGGGAAAAAACAATCAGAAGTAAGAGGAGGTGGAGCTGGTAGGGGCAGGAAAGAGGAGGAGAAAAGGGGGGAGAAGGAGAGAGGGAGGGAAAAAAGAAGGAGTTGGATAAAAGGAAGAAAGAGGGCAGGAAAAATCCAGGCAGAGAGGAATAAAAGAAGGAAGGGAGGAATGGAGGCAGACAGGCAGGAAAATCCTCAAGATTTTCCTCTTTGTATCTCCTCAACTACATAACGTGGTCTCTTGCCTTTGGAGCCAATGTTTCCAGGATGTGTTGTTTCTGTTTGACACACACAATTCCTACTCCTTTTTCTGTGCATTAAGGTGAAGTCACTTTAAGACAGCCTATGTAAATTCTGCCTGTTCTCTAATTCAACATCCTCTTATACCCATTCTATTCTAATTATCTAAACTTTGAAGAAGAGAAGTATGCTCTTATCTCAATATTATAGATGTACAGAAAAGCATAGCAAAACATGAAGTTCTGTTTCGATGTTAAAGGAGAACTCCATGTGTGGCACCTGGGTGGCTCAGTCATTAAGCATCTGCCTTCGGCTCAGGGCATGATCCCAGAGTCCTGGAATTGAGCCCTGCATGGGCTCCCTGCTCTGCTGGGAGCCGCCTTCTTCCTCTCCCACTCCCCCTGCTTGTGTTCCCTCTCTCACTGGCTGTCTCTCTCTCTCTCTGTGTCAAATAAATAAGTAAAATCTTAAAAAAGAAAAAAAAGAAGAAGAGGAACTCCATGAATAGATGCGTCACTTAACACTTTGGTGGGAGAGATACCTTTTCAGAGTTTAAGGCTATTGAGCTTCAAAATCTAGAAAGATGAACCATTTGCCATGTTTGTGATGCTAACTTGAAATTAGCATTTATGTTTCATGTATCCTGCTCCATATTACAAAGTCTTTTCCTCGTTTGATTTTCGTATATCCCTCCTGAAATATTTCCTCTGGTAAGCAAAAGTAAATATTAGATTTTACACCCCATTTAATGGAACAAGAGAGGTGATGTTCTGATATCAGACAACCAAATAATCCAGTCTTATTTTACGAAAGAATTTCCCCCCAAGGATATTGTCCCCATAGATCACCACCCTTCACCCTTCACTTCATATTTCTTGAGATTGGGGGTAGGGGAGGCTACAACACAGATAGCCTGATACTAAATACTGATGTAAAGCTTGGTTTTATGAATTACCTTTAGCCTTTTCCACTCATGAGGGAGAGCTCTCCTGCCTCATTAAATCTTGAATGCGATGTGTGCTGCATGCACACTACATTATTCTGTGTGACATTAGGTTTTATATTGCATAGTAACTGTAATGTTACTTGCAAACAAGCTGTTTCTTTCCCCTGAAGGTAGAATTAAAACAGGTACTCGTGGGAAACAGCTGCTTGTATGGCTCTTTTCTTAATGGGGTGAATTTGAGGATCAAGAGAGTGAAGGGCTTAGACCTGAACCATCGCTGGGGATGAATGGATGCCACTCCTTTTCCTCGCAGTGCCTCTCAATTTGATATCTGAATCTTCCTGAAGAGAATTTTGCTTACTAGATATAAAGAAAGGTAAAAAACCAAAAACCAAAAAACCACAATACCACTAGGTCTTTGGAGACCCTTACAAAATGAACTATTCTCATTAAATTCACTTTCTCTTTCTATTGAAAGGGAATACAACTTTCATCTCTGGTAAATATAGTCTAATCTATCCAGGAAATGTAAGAATTGCCTCAATGGGATCTGGAATGACACTTACTTCTCTCTGTGGAAAACTGCATTTCTCTGGCCAGTAGAATAGTGACAGTTTTGTTCCTCAGAAGCAGGGGAAAATGAAATGTTCCATTGGCAGTACATGAAGTGCTCCAGTGTTGTCCCCAAAATGGACGAATTTGAAGGTCTCAAAGATAAAATTAATGAATTGAGTCTACAAAGTCCAGAATTCTGGAAAACTAAAGTTATACAAGTACACGTAACTCAGCAAGGTCGCGGGATGTATTGTTAGAACGCATTCTCCAGCGTTAATGATGAGACGGTTTATGCAGAGCTCGCCCTGCCCCAGAGTCCTTTAGCTCTCTTATTTGTTGTGGTTGTCACTGAGTCTTTGGGAATATCACTGAAAAACCGTTTTTGACTCTTCAGTCTTCTGACCAGCGGGACACTAGCCAAGCAGAGAAAAAAAAGAAGCATTTGAATAGAGAGCTGTAGGAGTGAGAATTTCAGCAGGAAAATGAGTTGAAGCAAATCAAAGTAGCAGAATGGGTAGATATAAACAAAGGCTAGGTCAGAAGTTCCAAAACTTCTTCAATTTGTGTTACTCTTACGGTCTCTGTATTTTTTTTTTTTCCACAGTGTCTCCTAGACCAATTGAAATATGCCATAGTAGTGAGGGCCAAACAACTTAATAAATATTTGCATTTTAACAACTGAGCAACCAATTAAAAAGATCATGCATGTAAGTTTGGGCAATATAATAATTTCTTATTTTCATAAATAACCACAGTGACTTACTAAAGGGGATTTGTGTGCCTGCTGGGTAATACACAACTTCTCAAACCTAGAAGGAGATTGGACACTGCTACCTTTAATTCCTGTCTCACATTGATTTTTGTGCACTATGTGGTTTTTATCATAGGATCCACTGAAGACTTCCCTTAACAAAGATACGGCATGGCTGGAAGTGCAAAAACACAGCTCGATGTTTTGAGAATATCCCTGAAAGGAATATAGAGTTTTCTCATGTTAAAACTGTGAAGTACCTCAAGCTAGTTGTTTGTGTTGTGTCCAACAGATACACAGTATTGCTTGTGTGTCCTTTAAACATTGACCGTATCCCACAGTGTCTTTGTGAGTTTACTGCAGTGCCCTGGGGCACGTCAGCACACAGTTTGTGACTAGGGGGCTAGATAGATCCTAGAGAGTACTGAAACTGCATAGAAACTTAGTGATATTAGATCCCAGGACCACTAGAGGTCCTTCATTAGGGAGGTAACGACACAAGTAATAGTTGATAAAATCCCCCCCCAAAATGACTGAGGTCAGAGAATTGAATTCAAATGCTTGGTGAGGACCTAGTAAGTGTGATGTGGTAGTGAAAACAGAAAGTTAGACAAGAAGCATTTCAATAGGATAAGAATGAGACTAATTTGATATAAATAACAATGAAAACAATATTATGTTACACCTATGGTTTCTAATTTGAAATAGAGAAATAAAACCATTGGCCTGACCCAATCATGGAAGTTGGGAATATAATCAAGTTTGTTTTCTGGGAAGATCCAGATAATAAGATTAACTGGGTATGTTGAGTGTTTGAGACATTATTAAACAATCGCTCAGTGCAGGGCCATTACAGGCTAAACTGTATCCCGACCCCCAAATTCATATGTTGAAGTCTTAACCTCCAGAATCATAGGATGTGACTATTTGGGAAAGGATTTTTAAAGAGGTACTTAAATTGAAATGAGGTAATTAGGGTCGGTGCAACTCGATATGACTGGTGTCCTTGTAAAAAGAAAGAATTGGAACACAGCTGAACACAAAAAGAAGACCATGTGAGGACACAAGGTAAAGATGGCCATCTACAAGCCAAGAGGAGAGGCTGCAGAAGAAACCAATTCTGCTGACACCTTCCACTCAGATTTCTGCTGTTTAAGCTACCCAGTCTGTGTTATTTTGTTATGGGAACCTGAGCAAACTAATATAGGGACACAGCACAGGATAGAAGATACCAATTGAGGAACGAGACATAAATGTAATTAAATCCACCAGAGAGAAATAGAGATTCAATAAGAAAGGGTAACCAAAAGGGAGTAAGAGTCTTGGAGACACCCATACACTGAGTATAGAATAAGAAAGAAAAATGTATCTACAAATGAGANCAATACCACTAGGTCTTTGGAGACCCTTACAAAATGAACTATTCTCATTAAATTCACTTTCTCTTTCTATTGAAAGGGAATACAACTTTCATCTCTGGTAAATATAGTCTAATCTATCCAGGAAATGTAAGAATTGCCTCAATGGGATCTGGAATGACACTTACTTCTCTCTGTGGAAAACTGCATTTCTCTGGCCAGTAGAATAGTGACAGTTTTGTTCCTCAGAAGCAGGGGAAAATGAAATGTTCCATTGGCAGTACATGAAGTGCTCCAGTGTTGTCCCCAAAATGGACGAATTTGAAGGTCTCAAAGATAAAATTAATGAATTGAGTCTACAAAGTCCAGAATTCTGGAAAACTAAAGTTATACAAGTACACGTAACTCAGCAAGGTCGCGGGATGTATTGTTAGAACGCATTCTCCAGCGTTAATGATGAGACGGTTTATGCAGAGCTCACCCTGCCCCAGAGTCCTTTAGCTCTCTTATTTGTTGTGGTTGTCACTGAGCCTTTGGGAATATCACTGAAAAACCGTTTTTGACTCTTCAGTCTTCTGACCAGCGGGACACTAGCCAAGCAGAGAAAAAAAAGAAGCATTTGAATAGAGAGCTGTAGGAGTGAGAATTTCAGCAGGAAAATGAGTTGAAGCAAATCAAAGTAGCAGAATGGGTAGATATAAACAAAGGCTAGGTCAGAAGTTCCAAAACTTCTTCAATTTGTGTTACTCTTACGGTCTCTGTATTTTTTTTTTTTCCACAGTGTCTCCTAGACCAATTGAAATATGCCATAGTAGTGAGGGCCAAACAACTTAATAAATATTTGCATTTTAACAACTGAGCAACCAATTAAAAAGATCATGCATGTAAGTTTGGGCAATATAATAATTTCTTATTTTCATAAATAACCACAGTGACTTACTAAAGGGGATTTGTGTGCCTGCTGGGTAATACACAACTTCTCAAACCTAGAAGGAGATTGGACACTGCTACCTTTAATTCCTGTCTCACATTGATTTTTGTGCACTATGTGGTTTTTATCATAGCATCCACTGAAGACTTCCCTTAACAAAGATACGGCATGGCTGGAAGTGCAAAAACACAGCTCGATGTTTTGAGAATATCCCTGAAAGGAATATAGAGTTTTCTCATGTTAAAACTGTGAAGTACCTCAAGCTAGTTGTTTGTGTGGTGTCCAACAGATACACAGTATTGCTTGTGTGTCCTTTAAACATTGACCGTATCCCACAGTGTCTTTGTGAGTTTACTGCAGTGCCCTGGGGCACGTCAGCACACAGTTTGTGACTAGGGGGCTAGATAGATCCTAGAGAGTACTGAAACTGCATAGAAACTTAGTGATATTAGAGATCCCAGGACCACTAGAGGTCCTTCATTAGGGAGGTAACGACACAAGTAATAGTTGATAAAATCCCCCCCCAAAATGACTGAGGTCAGAGAATTGAATTCAAATGCTTGGTGAGGACCTAGTAAGTGTGATGTGGTAGTGAAAACAGAAAGTTAGACAAGAAGCATTTCAATAGGATAAGAATGAGACTAATTTGATATAAATAACAATGAAAACAATATTATGTTACACCTATGGTTTCTAATTTGAAATAGAGAAATAAAACCATTGGCCTGACCCAATCATGGAAGTTGGGAATATAATCAAGTTTGTTTTCTGGGAAGATCCAGATAATAAGATTAACTGGGTATGTTGAGTGTTTGAGACATTATTAAACAATCACTCAGTGCAGGGCCATTACAGGCTAAACTGTATCCTGACCCCCAAATTCATATGTTGAAGTCTTAACCTCCAGAATCATAAGATGTGACTATTTGGGAAAGGATTTTTAAAAAGGTACTTAAATTGAAATGAGGTAATTAGGGTCGGTGCAACTCTATATGACTAGTGTCCTTATAAAAAGAAGGAATTGGAACACAGCTGAACACAAAAAGAAGACCATGTGAGGACACAAGGTAAAGATGGCCATCTACAAGCCAAGAGGAGAGGCTGCAGAAGAAATCAATTCTGCTGACACCTTCCACTCAGATTTCTGCTGTTTAAGCTACCCAGTCTGTGTTATTTTGTTATGGGAACCTGAGCAAACTAATATAGGGACACAGCACAGGATAGAAGATACCAATTGAGGAACGAGACATAAATGTAATTAAATCCACCAGAGAGAAATAGAGATTCAATAAGAAAGGGTAACCAAAAGGGAGTAAGAGTCTTGGAGACATCCATACACTGAGTATAGAATAAGAAAGAAAAATGTATCTACAAATGAGACGGTAGTATGACCAAGGCAGAAGAAGGAGTATCATGGAAGTTTGGGGCAATAGAAGACAAAGGAGTCAAGAATTTTAAGAATGACTACATGCTACATACAGATTAAGAATAAAACTGAATCAAAGGTCCATGAATGGTTGCTAGGTAGAGTTGATAAATGACCTTTCAAGAAACTCTGTTAATGGAGTACTAAGGGTGAAAGACAGGATGTGGTAGGTAAAATAAGAAAGGTTGGATGAGTAAGAATAAAGCAAATGAGTGTAATATTGTATTAACAGTGAAACTAATCAATAACCATAGATAATAGCTAGAGGAGACAATAAGATTGGTTGATGATTGGCAATCCTGTGCACGTTGGATTTGATGGAGAGACAGAAGATTGGGCTAATGAAGGGATTATAGGAGAGTGGGAAAGCAAGGACATGGAAGAGCCAAGTGAAGGTGACATTTGGAATATGGAGTGGGGGATAGGTAGAGAAGAGGCAGAGACTTCTTCATCCAAAGCTATAAGAAAGGACAGTTTATACTCTGAATATTCTCACAGGTTTTTCCCAAAAATCTCAATATCCCTCAGAAAAGAAGATGATGTCTTAGAGTTGACTCATTATAAAGACTTTCATATAATGGGTGTACTTGTTGGGAAAGAAAGCTTCTAACCTGTGGGATGGCATCTTAAGAAATCCTTTTTGAAAATTACTTAAATAAGTACTTGACTCAGCTGCAATATAGAAATGGCCATACACCTGGGTGGCACAGTCAGATAAGCATCTGCCTTCAGCTCAGGACTTAATCCTAGGGTACTGGGATTGAGTCCTGCATCAGCTCCCTGCTAAGTGGGNGGCTCCCTGCTCAGTGGGGAGTCTGCTTCTCCCTCTCCCTCTAATCCTCCCCCTGCTTGTGCGCTCTCTCTCTCTCTCTTTCTCTCTTTTGCAAATAAATATCTTTTAAAAAAGAAATGGCCACAAATATGTAGCTTTAGAGTGAATGAAAAAGATGATGATTCTAATACTATGGAAATGGGTGTTTGTGGCTTGGAGGAAAAAAAAACAAAACTGATAACATCATCATATACCTTTTTAAAACGGTCTCTTTCCACATAAGTAAAATGGATTCACTCATGAAAATTTTTAGATGATTCAAAAACTGGTTCTAACAATACCGAAGTATAGGTATCAAAGATGCATGAAGAAGTTGGGGAAAATTTGCTTTATGAAATGTGAGTGAAGAGTCGTCTTCATTTTTATTACTATTATTATCATAAGCCCTCAGAAGAAAAGATTGAACTAATTCTACTTCTTAGTTCACGTTTTATGTTATGATTGACCTGCAGAAGGACCCTTTCTTTTTCTATATTTCTTTTTCCTATTTCCATCCTCATTCCTCTCTCATATTATTTTATATGTTATTTGACTTTATAATTATTATGAGTAGGTGTGGAAACAACATAAACAAATGAAATGTAACAAATCAAACATTTTTCTATTTCATCTAACGTCTTAAAAGTTCAGATATTCTGGGGCACCTGGGTGTATCGGTTGAGCATCCGACTCTTGATTTTGGCTCAGGTCATGATCTCAGAGTCACGGGATCGAGTCTCCAGTCTGCCATGCTCAGTGCAGAGTCTGCCTGAGATTCTCTCTCTTCCTCTCCCTCTGCCCCTCCCCCGTGCACATGCACGCATGCTCTTGTGGTCTGTCTCTCTCTAATAAATAAATCTTAAAAAAAAAAAAAGCGTGGATATTCAAATTATACTCACTTTGACTCTTATGACCAAAATAGGCATTACCTTTCATTCTGAGTTCCTCACATTTATGTAATTTTTAAATTAAGAAATTATGAATTAAAATTTATTTTTCCCCTTTTTTAGGGAAATATAGTAATAAATAAATAAATAAATGTAGTCCAACTTTTAAATGATCAAAATATATTTGGAAGCTCAAAAGTTTTGCAACATTAGAGATCTAATATAGAGATTTATATCCTGGTGTTTTTCCCAATCTCCATCCCTAGGTCCTACTAAATATTTTTATAAATGTAGAAAATTCTAAATACTTCAGTCTTTGAAATATATAAAGCATTCTTTCCTGCTGCCTGTCTGGACTCTTCTTATTGAGAAAATGGTCTGGCTGATTTTGAACAAGTATGCAAGGTAATATTTAGGATGCTTATCTTAATAGAACCAAACCCTTTTACAGAGATTCACCCTTCATTACTCACAATAATGCCAAGTGCTATAGTCCAGGCAGATATTTATTATTTTATATATGAAAATACATGAGAGGAGGGCTATTTCTCAGTGGAACAGGGGAATAAAAGTTTTCTGAATCCTAGTTCCTCACAGAGCTCCATGTAATGAGCTCTTAGAAGGCACTGCAGAGCTGCAATTTGAAAACCCTGTTTAATCAGCCATGGCCAGCTATGTGCTATTCCCCACGGAACAACTCTGAGAGGAATCCTGGTTCCTCCTCCTCCACTCAGTGCTTCGCGGGGAATTGCTTTGTGGTCAGGGTCTGCAGGAAGAGGCCACAGAGAGGCAAGGCTGCAAAGCTGGGGCTCTGTTTGTCAGCATGGAGGAAACAGCAGAATACAGATCATCATCTTTGTTTTATGAATGTCTTTATTTACAGTGCCGGGGAAGAATTTTTAAAAAAGGACTGCAGTATTTGCATTGAATCTGTCACTCAGGCTCCAGTGTTGATTCCTGTCCTATAAATGATCTTGCTTTCCCATTTTTTTTCCTTTCTGCAAGGTTACTGTCAATGTCAGAAGATGTAAACCTCAAGCATCCATTATATGGGGCTTGGTGTGCATATTGGAAGAAAAGAAGCTTATTTAATGAAAAGGGATAATAACATTCATTCCAACTAAGCATATTTGATTGCACAGGGAAAAGTATGCAATCTTTGGGAGTTTTGATTGAATTGTATCATAATATAACATGTGCTGCCATTCTTTTATTTTGTTCTGACCCACAACATTTCCCAGTTTAGCTTATAGTCTATGTAAAGTCACTGTCAAATGGAGTGATGTCTTTGTTGAAAGTGTTCCGACCAACAGAAAGTGAGTGGCCCTCAGGGATGGGTAGGAATCTCCCAATTTTGACAAAGATCCTTCTCTGCTTGAGAATTGTAAAGCTCAAGCTATCGACGAGGAAAATGACAGGAGGGGGTATGTTTGGTTTCACGGAACTTAACCTATTTCAGCAAGCCTGCAATACTGGGGAAAATAATACATGAATTTATATTTATGTCAGGCTTGCCGTTGATGGGTGAGGTTCGTATAAAGGTTACTGCTAAAGAAATGTCTATCGTTCTCACTCTGCACTCTTGCGATTTCCGTTTCTTCCAAATCCTACCCCTTAGAACAATAAAATGATTTTAAAATAATAAGTAAAATATGATTTAATAGCCCATCTCCTGTCTTGTAATGATTTCGTATCTCCTCTCTTGTAGCTTACAGCAGCTGGAGGACAACTGACATTTACCATATCATATAATTTCGAAGAAGAAGATACAGAACGTGTATTCCAGATTATGGTTATCTTAGAGGTAGAGTATGGAGGAGATCATTTATGTTCAACTGTTTCACATTCTTAACTTATTCCTTACCTGATTGGCTTGACATTAATTTACATATGACTTCGGAATTATTATATCTTGGGAAAATTTTTATGCCCATCTTATGTTTCACCCTGAGATATATCTAAAAGACAGTGTATTCACTAGATTCCAATGATAAAGGAGACCTTTAGACCAGACTTGGACTTTAAAATAAAAGCATACTGATCATATTCCCAAGAATATAAGTATGATGAAAGTGTTTAGGCAAATGCTGATTTACATAGTTTATTCTTTTTCCATCTCTGCTTGCTTCCAAGTCGATTTTATGGTCTACTTCTTTGCTTATATTAGGCAGAGGCAAGTGAAAAAGGGAAATTGTTTATTTAGGTGTAGTTAATCTTGACTTCAAAAACTCTCAATTTAGATAAGAAAGATATAGGAGAAACTGCTTTCAGGATTTGAGGGGCCATGGACAATTCCAAAATGCTGGAGGCCTAAAGATATCTTAGAGACCCCGCCCCTCTTCTCATACTCTTCCTCCAACACTCACACACTCTCAAAGGCACACACTTGCATGCACATTTGTGATTCCAAATGGGTTGATATTGATTTAGCACCGTGCTTTGTTGTTCTTTCCCTTGAACCTTTCATGCACGTGAATCAATGACAAAATTCTTCTCCTAACATACATATTTCCAGTATTAGGTGAAGTGATCTGGATGATACGTATTATTACGTATATATGTATGCATGTTGTGTGTCTATGAAACTAGAAGTATGTCTTGGAATTCCTTTGGGATAAAAGGGGTTCTCTAAACAAAATGTTGTGAAGTTCTATATTGCTAGTATAAATGAGCTCAGAGAAGAAGGATAACCTAAATGTCATAGGTCAGTCAGTACATTCCCTAGAAGGATGCATTCTCTTATTAGGAACACTAGACTGCAGAGCTTTCTGGTTTGTTTGTTTTCCCATGGAGAAAGATTCTTTCAAACAAAACTTAATACACTACACTGTGCTGAGTTTTCTTCCCTATTTTTCTATACAACCCACATTCACCATGAAATAATATATATGAAATATGCAGCTATTGGGCACTTGGGTAAAATCAAGGTATTTGTAATCACATGCATGTATGAGTTGTCAAGAATCTATTATTTTAGTCAATGGTGGAAGCAAGGTCATGCATAACAAAGCTTATACTTTGTAATGCATCTGGTTAAGGCTAATAGTTAATTTGCCTTCTCTTACTTTCATATATACCAGACATACACTGAATGAAAGGAAAGCCATCCTGGAATTAAAAAAATCTACTGAGGATAATTCACCAAGTGGCAAATCCAAATATGCATACTCTTTACCCTTTTATACCTTCTTTCCACAGTTTTACCCCTTTGTACTTTCTTTTTTCCTTTAGGGAAATGACTTGAGAATTAGCACGGCCCAAGATGAGGTGTATCTGCAGCCGTATGAAGAACATATTCACGTGCTGTCACTTAAAGAAGAATTGTTTACCATACATGGCACAAATTTCCCTATCAGTAGAAGAGAGTTGATGACAGTGCTTGCGAATTTGAAGAGAGTCCTCATACAGATCACATACAGCCTTGGGATGAATGCCATCTTCAGGTACACTCAGGAACTGCACCCCCCGGTGTTCGCGCGCTTCCTTTCGTGCAAATGTGCCGGCGGCAGAAGAGTGATTCCAAGATCTGTAGGTTTCCTTCAGATAGTAGATAAGGATGGAGCACTAGTTTTCTGAAAAGCGTTTCTATTAAAACTTTAAAATCTAAATACCCGGAAGGAATGTGTCTTAGCCCCTTTCTAGTATTGATGACTCCTTCACAGTTTGGCCAGGGCGTGTGATAAAAAATGACCCTTATTCTGAGGAATTCTATAGTGGAAAATAAAATCTCCATTATGATGACTCAGAGAGTGGGTAACTAAAGAGGTGTAATTCCAGGGTAGTCATCTTGAGAAGATAGTGTGTCAAGTATTTTCTTCTATTAATTAATTAATGTGTATCTAACTTAATAGTATATAGTTTGTAATAAGAAATCTAAGCACCTTCCTCTAAATAACCACAAGTCTCTTTATAAAAGACTAGAATGGCTGTGTGATGTAAAGCAAAGTATGAGCTTTGGAGCCAACCTAACTAGGAATTCAGTGAGCTCAATTGCTTATTTTATGTGTGAGTTTTGGCACGTGATTGGTCCTTGTGGAAACTTGGTTTCTTCAAGTGTAAAGTGAGGATTATAGTGTCTACCTTTCAGGGTCCTTGTGAAAATTGTATGTGATAATTATGGAAAGTGCTCATTAACTAGAATTGGTGGTTTTTCTTTTTTTCTTTAAAGAGGGAACTTTTGACTGGAACTGAACATGCTCATATCCGACTGACTGTAGGCTGCTGCTGTGCTTTTCATTTTAAAAACAATGATGTATTTGTCCAATGAAATGTAAACTTCAACTATGTCTGAATGAGCTTTTTTTCTCCTGCTTTTCTGCTCTAGTAATACGCACAAGACAGCATGGCAGCTTCCCCCTCTAACTGAGATTAAGTTAGATGATGAATCATGACCCCAAACTGACAACATGACATAATCAGAATCAAAAGCAATGTTTCCAATACCGGTTTATCTAACAGGAGGGTTTTGTTTTTGGTTTTGGTTTTTTTAATGCTGATGATCCCCCACCCCCATCGTTTGCTCATGCTGCCTAGTTTGTCTTTCACTTATCCCATTTCAACTAAGTGTAATCATCATTACCATCTCCCAAAGGAGGGGACTGCAGATTCATAAACAGAACTATTGTCAAACAGTGTACCTCTTTTGCAGAGGCAATTCTGCTGGAAGCTGGGTTAAAATCCATGAAGATGTGAAGCAGCACTTAGGAATTAATTATGTTTTCTCCCATTTAGTAAATAGAGATTGCCGTGATGTTTAAATAGAGAGATGAGTCCTCTGGCTTTCTATGTGAATGACAACGAAATTGACAAAAAGTGGCTAGGGGGCTTATTTATTTTTGTCAGCCTCGCTTCTCAGAATAGTTAATCCAAAGGCATTTCCTCCTGATTTATGTCAGATCATTTCAGTGTTACCTATCAAAATCATCAGTTTCATTTGAAGCCTTCCGAAGTGTTCCCCTATATGAGTGACATGTTAGAGCTAATCCAAGTAGGTGGCTGCTTTCTGCATCCTACGTTACTAAAGTACTGTCGTTCTAGAAGGAAAAGCCAATGTCAGATTTGAAACTCCTACCCGTTTCAGGTAAGCAGAAAGTCAGCATAAATCCTGACTCCGTGAACTTGTTATATTTTATTTATCTCTGATCTACAAGTGGATTGAGTCATATTTGTAAAACATCACTTGAATTGATTTCAACTTGTCTTGCACAGTAGGCTTCCGACCTGGCATCCAGTTTGTATGTAAGCACCAGTAAATTGAAGCTATCTCCACAAACTGTGGTGTTTTAGTTGTATTTAAGGAAGATGTACTTCCAGGGTAGTTCTCAGCACATGGACTTGGCTTCTTCCATCTGTGTGGTTAGATGCAGATGAATAGCTGAATAACTAGCCTGCAGGTCAGGATTTTGACTTCTGTTTTCAATTCAGCTATTTAATAGTTGTAAACATAAGTGTAGCTTTGACCTCTTTGAATTTCAATCACCTCGTCTGTGAAATACAGAGGAGGACAATTGCCTTGCCAACTTCAAAAGGTCAGCATGAGAATAGAATTAGAGGGCTGCAAAAGCATTTTGCTAATGGCAAATAGGCACACAAATCTGGGAGCATTTCTAGCCGACCTTAGTCACTGCAAGCAATAACATTTTCTCCAAGTAACATGAAGACTTTGGAGACATGGAGGATAAAGCACATAGTGATAGTTCAAAATGGGGACAATTTTTGCTGTCATTCTTTTCCAGCATACTGAGAGGCTTATACAATAAAATTAATTGATTTCTTTCTCATTGCCCTCATTGGTAAGATGAAGGAAAAAAAAACAGAAAAATTTTATCCTTCTTTTAGAAATAGAAATCAACTTAACCAAATCATACATCTTTCTCCTCTAAATTCTCTAAACGTTAGCTTTAGTAGCACCCTTGATATTTAACTCAAGGAGGCTGTTCAGCTTTTCTTAAATATCTATTAGGTATAAACTCTGCATTTTTTTTCTTTTACCTTATGGCAGATGTTAGTTTAATTCATCAAATTTCTAATCCCCTCCTTTTTAATTTTATTTTATTATTCATTTACTTTTACAATCTTCATTGAAGTATAGTTGACATCTATTATCATCAGTTTCAAGCATATGACAGTGATTCGACAATTATATACATTACAAAATGCTCACCTTGGTGAGTGTAGTTACCATCTCTCACCATACAAAGTTATTACAATAATATTGACTATATTCCCGATGCTGTACTTTTCATCCCCATGACTTATTTATTTTATAACTGCAATTTTGTACCTCTTAATTCCCTTTACTTATTTTGCCTATCCCTACTTCCCTCCACTCTGGCTACCACCTATTTTTTCTCTGTATTTATGAGCTGGTTTCCATCTTTGTTGTTGTCGTTTGTTTGTTCATTTGTCCCTTTGCTTTGTGTTGCAGATTCCACATATAAGTGAAATTATAAGGTATTTATCTTTCTCTGTCTGACTTATTTCTCTTAGCATAATGCCATCTAGTGTTTTCCGTGCTGTAACAAATGGCAGATCTCATTCTTTGTTATGGCTGAGTAATATTCCATTGTTTATCGACCACATCTTCTTTATCCATTCATCTCTTGTTAGAGATGTAGATTGTTTGCATATATTGACTGTTGTAAATAATGCTGTAATAGTCATAGGGTGCATATATCTTTTTAAATTAGTGTTTTTGTTTTCCTTGGGTACATATCCAGATCCAAGCTCCTTTTTGGTAATGTTACATTTCCCTAACCTCTGAGGGTAGATGTGGTCATATGACTTGTTTTGGCCAATGATATGTGAGCGAAAGTGATTCTCCCTGCACTCCCCCACTCCACACACACACAAGAAAAGCATTGAATTGTCAGTATGAGACTCTGGAGCTTATCCACCTACAAGAAGATAAAAATACCCTGAAATATTGACAGCACATAGAAGTCAGCTGCCCTAAACAGTCACTTTTACATGAGTAAACTTTTTACAGGATTTTACGTGAGTAAACTTTTTTTCTCTTAAGTAACTAAGAATTTGGAGTTGTTACCACAGCATAACGGAGCCTGCATCATGACTTTATCGTGATACACCCCATATGTCTTTACTGCTTGAAAATGAATTCAGAATCATTTCAAGGCAAGATATGTTCATATGGCTTTTTAGAGTAAATGTGTGTTGGGAGTTTGTACCAAAAATATTACACATAATTTATGTAATAAATAATCTAGAAAAACCCTTGTAAATAAAGGAGTCTCTTGATGGTTATAGTAATAGTGTTGATAGATGCATAGTATGCATCTTTCTTTTGAAATTAATGACACAGGTAACCGTATTTTGAAGAAATTTTATCAGTAAAGCCTTTTTAAAAAAAACTTATGCAACTCACTAGGCATTGGGCTCTTGGTAAGGGGTTTAAACCCACCTGTGTTTCCTTCCTATTCTTTAATTACCTGCCAAATCAATTCTGTAAATATTGGATTCACTCAGTCTGCCAGCATCTACTGAGTGCCTTTTATACACATCTTTCTAAGTCTCAGTCTCCTCTTCTGTATAATGGTGGAAGCAATCTCTAACTTTCAAGATTGAAGGCTAGGTGAGAAAATAATGTACCAAAAAACACCTGACATGCTATCTTACAATATGTTGGGAGACAATGTAGGGTCACAAGATGATCATTGGTTTTGGAGTCATGCTTGGGATTGAATCTGTGCCGCACTGTTTGCTAACTGCATTATATCGGACACTGAGCTTCTCTGAGTCTCAGGTTCTTCATTTGTAAATGTGGACAATAACACGATTACCACGTTGCATTCACTCATAGTTAAATGAGATGTCTGTCAAACCCCATTATAATACACAGATGATAGCAGACACTCAGCAAGCAGTAATTATTATGATGTGGTAGTTCTAGGCTAAGCAAAAAGGATACAATGATAGATAAATGATCACTCAATTAAAAAAAGGCATGCTCCAGGATGGAAGGCAGGCATGTGCATTTACGGCAGTATAATAAATAGCGCATTAGAAATGTGCACAGTACAGACTGGTGGAGCTAAGAAGGAAGAGATGAATTATCATATTAGCATTTAATATAATTTTTGTGAATGGCTTCATTGGTATCCTATNATTTAACTTTTGTGAATGGCTTCATTGGTATCCTATTTTGTCAGTTATTTCCCTTACTTGATGGGGAATTAAAAATGATTGTAGGAAATGTCTAGTTCTTGTTCAGGTGACCCACTCAGACATTGCCTGGGTCACTAAATGATTCTTTGCCTTTTTAGGAGTGGAGTGCCATTTATCAGTTCCCCCTGAGTGGTACTTGATGGAGCTTCCATGAGGTAGATAGAGACTATGAGAAGTTCAGAGTCATCATCTTATGTTTTGACAGAAATGAAATAGAACAAAGCACCTGAAACAGCAATAAAATCTTCATCTCCGGTGGCTAACCCAAAGTAACATTTGTTTAAGTAGAATTAAATGGATGCCTTCAATAGAAAAAAAGATAGGGGAAAAATATTTAAAAGAGTTTTATGATCAAAGTTCTTATTGTTTCAAAGAATAATTTATTTTATATGTTATTGTTATTATTATTTTAGTAAAGCTTAATCTATCTAACTCTGGTGGAAATACAGTGAAACAAAAATATTGAGAACAGTCTTTAAGTCAGTACCTGGACAATGCTTCTGATATGATTCTAATATTTTCAGTACAAGCTTATATAATTATGTCTTTGCTATTCATCGTCTTATCTATATTTCCAAGTCATAAGAATAAGGGGAAATAGCCAGCTAAAGCATGTGACTTAGTTGACAAATCTTTGATAGTTCATGCACTTCTAATATTGAGTAACTTATTACTACCAGCATTATGTATTTAAATGAATGCAGCCTGGTATCAAGAAAAGAACATGTCCATATTGAAGGGGAAAAAAAAACCTGCAGCCTTCTTTATGAGTAACACTTAAAACTGTTAAACACATTAAAATCCCATTTACCAACAGCAGAACCTGATGAACATTGGGTCTGCTCAGTGAATGCTAATGTGGGATATTGCTGGGAAAGATGTTTGAATGGTGAAATTTCTCATAGCTCTAAATGGTTACACAGATTAAGGAGAGGAACATCTGTTGTTCAAAAGACAAATGAAATTTGGCAATTCATTGAAAATATTTTTGCTTTTGTTTCATTATATTTTAAGTTGTTCCTTAAAGGAGTCAATTACTCACTTTTCTATTTTGAAACATTCCAATACTCAATTTTATATTGAAAATCCTGGGACTATATACACAATTGACCAGCCTACTGTTTTGTAAACTGTGGCAGTCCTTTATGTGATAATAAACTAGTATAGCAATCCTAAAATCATCTAATTCTGAAATTAAAGTGATCAGAAATCTAAGTGAATCTTGTGACAGTCCATTAATTGCAGGCAATCAGATGTCACAATTCATTCAGATGAGTTCTGACCTCTGACCTCAAGTTCTAACTCTTAATATTTTTCAATTTATTTATTTATATATTTATATATTTAACAGATCAAGTAATTTGTCTTCTACTCACCTGACTTTATTTATCTGTAGATGCTACTTTAGTGTATCATTTGTTTGGGAGTATGTTAGCTTACCAGGGGCTGGGAGAAAGGGCAGAATAGGAAGTGACTACTTAATAGGTATAGGGTATTCCCATAGGCTGATGAAAATACTCAGTACCAAATAAAGGTTGTAGTTGCACAACACTGTGAATGTACTAAATGAACACTTTGAAGTGGTTAATTTTATGTTATATGAATTTCACCGCAATGGGGAAAAAAAATTGCCAGTGATGCTTCTTATACAAGTTTATTTGGTGAAGGAAAAAAATGACCATTTAGAGATTTTCCTAAAAATCTCTATGTAACCTGAACACTGTAAAAGACTGATTTTTAACACTTACCATTTTAGGACCTTCTACTAGGTTGTCCAGACTGTACCACCAGAGAAGAAAGCACTCAAGAAGTAATGATCAATGAATCTTGTGAAAGTCCATTAATCTGTGGCTAAAGATAAATACCTTATCTTTAGATGATGCCAGTTAGTACTCAGCACCTAGGATGATCCCATCCAACTGCCTTGGTTTTTCTTTTCAACTTTTTGGTTATGTCTGCGGTCATACATTCCAAGGTACTATCAAGTGTCTAGGATTAGTAAAGTGAGAGTAAAAACAATAAAGATTTTTTTTTAATTTTATTTATTTATTTATTTGACAGGCAGCGAGAAAGGGAACACGAGCAGGTGGAGTGGGTGGGAGAGGGAGAAGCAGGCTCCCCGCTGAGCAGGGAGCTCGATGCAGGGCTCAATCCCAGAATGTTGGGATCATGATCTGAGCCTTAGGCAGATGCTTAACAACTGAGCCACCCAGGTGCCCCAACAATAAAGATTTTAATGTATTTTCTTATTTTAAGTAGGCTCCATGTCCAACGTGGGGCTTGAACTCACAACCCTGAGATTAAGAGTCTCACGCTCTATTGACTGAGCCAGGCAGGTGCCCCAAAACAGTAATATTTTAGAAACTTATTAGTTAAAAAGCTTACAATTTGGTGAAAAGTTGTTACTTTTGAAGATACATTAAAAGAACCATTAGTTTTGTTGTCTGAATTGATTACAGCTTAGATTCCCAAATCTCTGAAGGTCCTTAATAAATGTGAGTCACTGATTAATAAAAAACTACCACCACTCTTTTGGAAGGCAACTGAAAATGCAAGAGTTGGCTACATCTTTCTTATGGTTAAAGGATGGCGTATAATGTTGTGTTAGGGAAGGTTGTCAATCGGTTTAAGAAACAATACTTATCACTAGTCAATAGCAACCAGTTAATTTTGTGCCCTTAGAGTTTATTTTAAATTTGTTTTAATATATTAAAATGGCAAAAAGCTAGATTTGGAGATTCAAGTAGTATTTCTTATAGTACTCATGTAGACATTTTCTATCCTGTCTCAACAGTTAATGAGAATAATGTTAATAAAATGACTGCTATTTAATAATCGCCTAGTATGGGTTGTATATTATATCAAGAACTTTATATTCATTATTTCACTTAATTCTTTAATCAAGCTTATAATGTATGAACTCTTATATAATCTTTACTACATAGAGGAAAATACTGACACCTAGAGAAATTCAGTAATTTTTTCTAGGCTACAGGACTGGTAAATGTCAGAGACAGGATATGAATCTTGGTCTGTCTGACTCCCAAGTCTATGTTGTTAACAATGAAGCTTTTAAAATTTCTTTTATGAAAAAAATGGGAAAAAGCCAATAAGACACCAATAATATTTATATAAATTGTTAATTCATATTAAGTTTGCATATTTTTGGAAGGAAATATATATGTGAAATACATATACACATAATGTACATAAATACCACATATATAAATAAAAAGAAAATATTACAGCATTTTTCAATTTGGCCAAACCAGCTATTTCCCCAAAATAATGAGTGACACCAAATCACTGCTAAAATCACCGGATTATACAGAAGTGTTGATAAAATGAAACCCATAGATACAGAGAACAATGCATTTAATTTAGGCCAAAAACAAATTAAGAAAATAGTCCTAAGTAATTCAACTGAGCATTTGAAAGTTTCACTTTTGCCCTCAATGTGCAGATTTGTTTCTGAGAAAAAAGAAATCAAAACAGCTTCCTTTTTTTTTTTGCTTCCATCTTTCCTTGCAATTTAAAAGGTCGAGCTAGATGTCAATATGGTCTTCTTTTGATTTTCTAGTTTAAATCTTAAGGTGAGTTCAATAGTCATGTGAAAATGTTTTCTGTTTTAAAATTCCTTCAACTATGTTCTTTTAAACTATCTCCCCCAAAAAGAAATCGAAACACATATCCAAACCCCAAGACGTGAGCATGAATAGTGTCATATCTTTTCAGCATTTGATGGGGTAGTGGTGGTGAGCACTGTCCACTGGACAGACTTAATGAATGACCAGACCGTCAAGTTAACGGGTATTTGCTGGCCTTCTTTCTCAACACAAATAGTTTGCCTATATTTACATTCTTATTGCTATACTATTCCTCACGCCATTTACCATCTCTTTTTCTTCCCTCTGTAGGTTAGGCTCTGTTGGCCTTGAATCCGCGGTCCCCTATCCTACAGACAGAAGCATCGCAGCCGCCGTGGAGGTTTGTCAGTGTCCTCCTGGGTACACCGGCTCCTCCTGCGAAGTAAGTTTGCAAGAATCAATCCTCAGCGCATTCCAGGTTCCTTCACTATTGCTTTCAGGATGCTATTTTTAAATGTAGTTTAGCTCTTCCATCAGTGATCGCACAAATAAATGATAGTGTTGTCCTTAAAGAAGAAACTTGAGTGTCTGCCAGAAACCAGGGCTTTCAAAGAGAGTACCACTCACATTATGTCATCTTGAAATTATGTTTCTGTTTTGGATATTTTTACCTGACTACAGCTGAAAATCTGATATTTTCCTAAGTGTTTATTTCCTGTTTAATTGGTTGATAAAATAAGATGAATGATAGCAGAATAATATTTAATATTTCAAAAATAGTTTCCCTTCATTTCTATCTCAGTACTCACCAGGAATTAGCATGATTTTTTTCCCCTTCCCTCCAGTTTTTAATCTTGTGTATCACACTCTCTCTACTTTATATCTAAGAACACCAAACTGCAAGCATCTGAAGGATACAATCTTTAAAATGTCAACAATATAATATATGGAAGAAATACCTTGATCTGGAAAATTTTCTTCCTGTCTTTGATTTGCTTAGCACCTAAAATTTGAGATATTTATTGTTACCCCAATATTCTAGTTTAATAATAAGATTAACATTTCTTACTTAATACCACAGTGTGTCATTTTAAAGTAATAATTTCATGTACTTCTATTTTTTTTCTTTTGGTAGTTTGAAATTGGTTTTACTTGAAACCTGGTCAAAAAATGTAAACACCATTTTCCTGATAGAGGACATGGCTTGCAGATAAATAGGAGCTTAAATTCTTTAAAAATGGTGCCTTTAAGGAATCATTTGAGTGTACCAAGGTGTTCCACTTCAACACACTATCCCATTATGCCATTTATAGAAATACTCTAGGCATTGCTTTTTCAGTTCTTTTGTACTCTAAAATAATGCATGCTTTTAGAGGATACACAGAATTTAGAGTCCTATTCATGACAAATGTGTTTTCTTTAACTAGGCTCAGATTCACCTATCTAGAAATAAAACTAAATGAAATTCACTGAGTACCTTGCTTTTCCAAAATTCATCTAAAGAAGAGAAAAATAATTGTGAAAATAAATTTGTTCTGTCAACCTAAATTTGATTTTACATTTAAAATACATACATATTTGATGAAACATATTCTTTTATTAAGAGCCTAGTAGTTTTTATTCAAGCCAAAAAGCTCCCTTTGAACTTTAAGTTCCTATTTCAATTGGAATAATAAATACCTTGATTCTGTTCTTGCTCTTCATACTTACCCCACATTCCTTATTTCCTGTACTCTTCCTCATCTGTATGAGTCCCAAGCCCAATGATATAAAACTGAATATTAGAATTGTTCAGTTGGCTATGTTTTTTGTTTATTCTTTCCTCTCTTCAAAAATATTTATTGTGAATCTTCGGTAAATTCTGTACTAAATGATGAGGGGATTATCTAGAAGGTTACATCATAATCCCTGTCCTTAAAGAGCTAACAATCTATTTAGGGAGCCAGGACAAATACCTATGAAAAATTGGATCACAGCACTATATAATTAAGAGACCAGTAAGTGGTACAGAGCATAAGTGCAATAATCATTCAAAGAGGTGAGCAATTCCAGCAGCGCGCGGTGTCACTGAGAGTATCCCAGACTGGAAAGACCTCAAATCGGATGATAAATAATGGTGACGATTAGGTAGGAAGAGAGAAGCATGGAAGAGTCAAAACAGAGAAACAGAGGAGGGAAAATAAAAGCTTCCCGTGACTCTCACACAATGATTGTTTGATAAATAAAGGTGTTTGATAAATAAAGGAGCCCATAAAGGAATTCAGTTGAATCAGGAGACAGTGAATTCTGGAACTCCAGAATTTCTCTCTGACTTCTTTTTTTCAACTAACAATTCCTTCTTTTCCGCATCAAAATGGCCAATTTTTAGACTTGCTATTATTCATTCCTATCTTTTCCTGATTTCATTTGCTTTTTATTGAGTTCATAAGGCTGGTCATGCTAGCTTTGCTATCACCAATATCCACAGACCACTTAAAAGCTGAGTAAACTATAAAGGCCAGAATGTCGTAGTTCTCGGTTGCCAAAAAATGGGTTGAACCACTCATTAGAATATTCTCTTTCATTTTATTTGGGGCCACAATGTTGATTCGAAATCTTGTTTTCTCATTTGTACCCAGCTTCTTATAAATCCCTCCACAGTTTATCTTTCAAATATTTTCTGATTTTCTTGGTACCATCATAATTCATTTCACTTGACAGGTGGGACAGGTGAGGAAGTGAAAGCAAAATACTGAAAAAAGAAGTATTTTAATTCAAACTTAGTTTTCTATATGATGGGAATAATTTTAACAATCTCATGGAAGTATTCATACTTTTTTTTAGCTAATAGATATTGATAATCATGTATTTTGACACAATCAAGACCCTTGACATGGATGATAAGGTGATGAACAATAGAGATATGCCCTGCCCTCAAGGACACTGCCTTTAGTGGTAGGCTAGACAATATGCCAGAAAGCAAATGTAAATAAATGTAACAAATGCCATGAAGAACATTAACGGGTACCTTCATAGAACTACTAAGGATGCGTGTTGGAAGAGTAGATGAGAGGGGCTACTTTATTTATAATAGGTTGTCAGGAGAGGCTCTCTGAAGTGGTAACATGTAATCTGAGTGTTGAAGAATGAGAAGAGTGAGCTACGTAGAAGAAGCTGGAAGTGGATGAGGAGGTAGTAGAAAGGAGCTTTTGGAGTCTGCAGGGATCTGAAAGAGGGCAAGGATGCTTAGAGCTTAGTAAGCAAGGGAGAAAGTAACACAAGACCCGATTGGAAGCGCTGGACCATTCAGAGCTTTGCCTGCATTATAATAACTTGGGATTTTATTCTAAGTGCAGTGGAAATTCGTGAGAATATTTTAAGGTGGGTAGTGCCATGATCTGAGTTTTATTATTTGAAACAGTCTTTATGGCTGCAGTCTGAAGAACATAATATAGGAAAGCAAGAATGAGAGGAAGAGTAGTTAACATGCTACTGTGGTACGGCACGCTACTGTGGTAGACTATGCTGCTGGGATTTGTTTTCAGCTAATGGCAGGGGATGTAGAAAAATATGGGTTTACTCTCTCTATATTTTGATAGTAGAACCAATAGGATTTATTGATAGGTTACATACAGGGGAGAGTTTAAAGAATAAGTCATAGATTACCAGCTTGAGGAATTGGATATGATGTCATTTACTGAGCTGGGGAAGACTGGGGAGGAATAGCTGTGGGGAGAGGACGGAATCAATAGTCCATCTTAGAAATACTGGGTTTGAAAAGTATAAATTATAGATGTCAATGTACAGTTAGAATATGCAGGTCTTGAATTTGGAATATCTCTCTGGTCTAGAGATATGTATCTGGAAGTCATCATCGACCATGGGACGGAATAAAATTACCTAGGAGACAGTGTGATGAGAAAGAGAAAAGTGATCAAGCTCCTAGGAGCTCCTGACAATGAGAAGTTGGGTCAAAGCAGAAGAGAAAGCAAAGAGCTGGGGTGGAAATGGGTCATGGAAATTGAAAGAAGGGCATTTGAGGGAAAGAGGAGTCAACTAAGCCATGTGTTGATGAGAGGTCAAGTAAAGTGCATCATGGAATTGTCTACTGGCTTTGGCTACCTGGAATGTGGTGACATAATCATGGTCAGTTTTAATTAAGTGGTGGGGGCACAAAACAGAGTAGAATGGAATGAAGCATGAGAGGGAAGTGAGGAAGAAAAGACTTTTTTAGTAGTTACACCAGAAAGAAAAACAGGTAGATAGCAGGAAAGTTATGGAATATTAAGGAATTAATTTTGTCACGTTCATTAGTTAATTGTTCCTGGAGATACTAGATCATATTTTTTAGCTGATAGTAGTGATCTGGTAGAAAAGAAAGCTGTTACTAATGCGGCCCAGAGAGAGAATACTAGAAAGACAGCAGATAATGGAATGCAGATTACGAGGATAGTGATACTCCTTTGAGAGGGGGAAGAATCCTGCATGCCCCACCCCATTGTTCTAGAGGAGAATACGGCAAATGGAGATATTGCTGATGCTTTTGGACTTGATGAGGATGTGGTATGAGTAGTACATTTGCAGAGTGTAAGGAAAAACTTACTAATGACAACTCTATGAATATTTGTCCTGAAAGCAGTAAATCAGTTCTCTCCTGTTATCAATACGCTTGATTTCTACCCTTTCTGGGTCTGCCGCTTCACAGTTTTTAGAAATACATATTACAGAAGGAAATTTCTTCTATGTTGAATTTAGGGTGGCAAAAATTTTAATGAGGAGAAATTATAAGAAAGGGATAGAAAATCAACACCTTTTCTGTACTGCCCAAATTAAGAGGAAAGTCATTTTTGCTTTCCTTTCAGATGTGAAGTATCAGCAGACCCTTTTTTTATGTGTTTGTTATTGATGTTCAGATTTAAGAGTCTTCACACCCTGAGGCAGAAAGAACGTTTCCAACAGCACACAACACAATTCTCTACACTTTATTACTTCAATGGTTTCTCTCGTTCCCATTTTCAGCTGGAAAAAAAAAAAAAAGGCCTTTTCATGATATATTATGTTACAGTTAACCATCCAGAAATATAATAAAGAACCGACAAAATGTAGTTCTAACTTGAGGGAGAACACAAGCTTCTAGAGGGCAGCTGCATTTGCCCCCCCCCCATTTTGCACCCCATATAGTTCATAATAACCTTCACAGAAGGGAAACTTCATCAAGGCTGACAGTGGACCTGGAGCTGCCTCGTTCTTCTAAGACCTGATTCTGAATCAGAATCCCATTTTGTATAATACAGTGTTCTACACTTAAAAAGGGAATGATGAATATAAGTAGAGTTCTAGTACAATAATGCAATAAAATATCAAGGGAATATATGGTGAACAAATCATGAACCATTTTGTGCCATTGGAGAAAACACACTAGGATGCAGTGAATTGAGAAGGAAAGAGGTGAATTATTCTTATGTGTAGAAGTCAGCTGTGTATGTGATCAAATGTACGAGGGGGGCACTACCTTTCTTCCAAATGATTGCCAAGTGACAGAGTTCAGGGTAGTTCTCTATGTGGGTAAGGGAACTCAGTCCAGAAAAATCGACGTTGCTTGGGATGACATTAGGTGCTCTCTTAGTCTGAGGTTCTCTAAAAGTCCTTTTATGTGTGCTGCCTTTTTTCAATACTTTTCCTTCTCCTTTCCTGTCTGTGCTTTTTACTTTGAGACTGTCACATTTCAATTCTTTATATCGCTTCTTTATTTTACCATTTCAGAAGAGACACCAAGCTAATGCCTCCTCTAATCTCATACCTGCCAGTAACGCTAAGGTCAGTACCAAGTCCCAAATATCAGGACTAGCTCTGTAGCAATGTTTGAACAATGGCAACACTTTGATGAGCATGTTTGCTGAGTTTGCTACCTAAATATTTTTATCTAAAAAAAGACCAAAAAAAATTGACAAAAAAATCCCTGAGACTTGAAACCTTATCTTTCTTTCAGTCTTGTTGGCCTCGGCACAGACGAATTAACGGCACTCTTTTTGGTGGCATCTGTGAACCATGTCATTGCTTTGGTCATGCAGAATCTTGTGATGACATCACCGGGGAATGCCTGGTAAGTGCTTTCTCCTCTGGGTATGCTCATTGACAAGGCTCAAATCTGCTCAATGGGCTCTGCAATTCAATTATCACCTGTGGGACAAACACTTGTGTCAAGAAGTGACTTGACAGGGATCTTTATATTGAACTGAGTTGGAAGCTGAGAACGCTCTTTCATATGTGGTCTTCTTGACTAACAAGTATTAGGAAATGTTTATCCATAGTAGTCTAAGAATTGAATTAGAATTAGATATGTCATAATAAAGTATAACTAATGACTAGGATATCTACCTACCATGAAGATATATGACTTCAATCCTTTCCATAAATCTATCAAAAATAGACTGTATTTCTATAACAGGAAATTATTTGTATCCATAATACGAAGAGTGTGAAATACAATCTTTATAATGTACATAATTCAGTTTTTTTCCACAGTGGGAAAAATGAGGGCATACTGCATGCTTTTCATTTTAAAATGTCAGCAGTTAAAGTATCATATGTAGATTAAAAAATAATAAATATATGCAATGCATAGTCACCAGAGCTTCTTATCGTTTCTGCAATTAAGTCTAAACTTTTAAGCAGAAGAAAAGCTCTGCAAAGGCCCATACTTCCCATCCTGCTAAGAAGCCTCTAGACTGGAGAATGTACACTGCATGGACCATGCTGATGAACTCACGGGCATGTGCATTTCATATTGTTGACATGGCATGAAGCTGGAAGCAGCACTTCTCATTTCATTAGTCTTGCAGAAACACAATTTGAAACAGTGCCATTTAGGAGGATATCATATTCTCATTTCCCTGTAGAATTAAAGCAGACTCTGTTATCTCTATTTCTTAATGTTCTCTCTTCCTCTTGCTCAGTGCCCCCCCCCCCGGTCCACTTAAAAGCTTCTGGGAAAAACCCAAAATGAAAATTCAGGACTTTTGTTTCAATGCAATTTGGCATTGAGGTTTATTGATGCTCTTTCTGTTTTCTCTCTCTAAGATTTTGTTTAATTGCATTGCACTATAAAGCATGATAGCCTTAATTTGTGGATCAGATTTTTCAAATGGCATTTTTATGAATAGAAAGACTAAGCGATTTTCATTTTAATTATACCGTCAGTCTTTTAAAATGTACCTTGGGAAAAATATTGCATTACCTTTAAACACTTTGCTAACATGCTATAGGAACTATTCAGCCCAAAGCTGATATGGATTTGCTTTATTTAAACCTTAAAAGACAAAATAAATAGATCACAATACCAGACTTATAATGTTTCCAATAGTCCTATTTCATGTCGAATTGATTAGGAGTAAATCAAATCATGCTGTTGGTCCATTTGGTTATGTGATATTTCTGAGAGTGGAAGCCCTTTTTTTTTGGAATAAAATAGTTTCAGCATAGTTGGGGAGGAAGAAGGGAGGGAGTGACGATTATCTGAGATCTTCTACTGATGAAACATTGTTTATTAACTCCATTTCATGGAGAAGAAGATAGGAGGCCACCTTCAAATAACAGAGGGGGTTTCCATTATGGCTGGTTAATATGTGATCATGTAAGATATTTCTGGAGACTTTCAAATGCCTTTTATCCAAAATGATATTGATAACTAAGTGCTAATATCCCATTTTGAGCATATTGGTTCTGATATGGTCCACAGAGAAAAATTTTTGAATGTTGCACATTAAAGACATTTTTAGTGTTTACTTAACCTGCATTTTATCTCCTTTTTTATTATGTATGTTTTTCTCCTAGCATTAAACAGAGGATTATGAATTTTACAGATACACTGCTTTTCAGTTAGCTTGGTTTGCAATATGATTAGAAATGGACTGAAATATATTTTTGGTATCAGATCAAAATCCAGACCTCTGTGTGGACCTACATAAAAAGGTCATTTTAACTCAAAGTACATTTGAAGTGACCCAGGAAACGTTCAAAGCCACATGGGAAGATTGTATACTTGCCCCTTCTCGTTGTTGTCATATGTGCTGTGAATGGACATTTGGAAGGCACTGTATATCAGGACACCTGTGAAAATAACCAGCTCATCAGAGGATACTTCTCACCTTTTCAGTTCTGATTTCCACTGTATTGTTGTCTAATGCTGTTTTATAGGCTCAGTTGCAAAAACACTCGAGTGCTAAGACTAATTTTATGATTTCCACTAGACGAAATATGACATTAGTAAATATAAGCAACTTCTACATGTTCTTTTTCTTTTAGATCAGTAGTTAGAGAAAAGCGGGGCGTCTGGGTTATGCAAGATTTTCAGTGGAATTTTAGAAATACCACTTTCAACATGGTTACAACAATCAATTTTATGATCTTATTTTTTATAACCCCTAGTCTTTGAAAGTTATAATTTGATCATGACAATATGCAAAGAATATTGCAAAAAATACACAATTTTTTAGTAATAGCCAACCTTAGTTAAGCTTGAAGACTGAGAGGACTTACTACGAAGATGAAATCAAAGAGGAAAGCCTTTCTTCACATTAATCCGTGTTTTATACACTCCATCTTCTTCTGCTGTTATTTAGACAACTGTTGATAGTGACGTTAGCCTATGTGCTCTTTGAAAAAAGGCTTGCTAAATGCATTTGAGGGAGAAATTAAAGTACCTTAAAAAAAAAAAAAACCTATTTTCAAGTATCGCCAGAGTCTAAAGAAATACCTGTTCACTTGGAGTTGAGTTGTCTTGGGATTTCAGAGCTTGAAAACCTCATAAATCATAGGCTTTAACTCCCTCATTTTATAGAATGTGAAAGATTCAGAGCGTTAAATGATTGGATTTTAATTTAATATCTTCTACTCAATAAAGAAGCTGTCCCTCTCCCCAAGGAATATAACAAGCTTCATTTAAAACCATGTATTTATTTGTGTGTTTTTATTAAGTCCATTTACTAAACATAATTAAAATGAGCTTCTTTAAAAATATACTGATATAATAATATTTCAGACTTTTCATTAAATTAGGCTGGCCATCCCAGTGTTCATCCAGATTAATAAATATTCGCTTTATCCTTGAAGGGAATTTACAGCTTAGGTATTTCTTCTGCATATTTAATTAATGATCATAAAAATAAAGATTTTGTACCCCTAAGCTCTAATGAACTCTTTTCAACATAAGAAATATATTATAATTTTATATGGTTATAGCAATAAAAACGTGTTTCAGTCATAATGAATCCATATTGGATGGTTTTTAAAAGGAATCAGATACATTTTACTGTACCGTTGGAGATGGAAGAAGTTAGGTCTACATGATGCCAAAACATACAAATTTATCAAATTGTGCTATAGAAAGCTTTCTAGACAATTCCAGTGTTTGGTTAACTGGATTGTTCACATTTGTACCAGTCTTTTGTGAACACAGCCTGAGTTGATAATTATACTTTCACTAATATAAAGAAATCTAGATATATTTTATTTTGATTTTTGATTTTTGAAAAGGACATAGGACCAAAAATAACTACTTTGTAGAAAAATGCAGTTTCACTTAAAAAAAAAAGTGTTGGAGAAAAATTGCTATGTGCCTTGTGATTTTACTACATTTTGATGTGTTTAAAATCTTTCAGTATTCTCATTGTTTAATTATGAGCCAAGCAAGCCCCTCACAGATGTAATATGCTAGTGCATTGGCCAAATTATCAGTGCCCACTGAGGTCGAAATTAATCTCTGAGGTAAGAACATCATTGTCCCAGAGGATTTGTATGAGTGGCCACTGTTCTCATTAAATCTGCAGTTTTAAGCTGAACAATTGACTTTTACCTAGAATCGGCTACAGTTTCCATTAAATATATATTATTAGGACTCTGTAACTATGCACATGTACACACATGTGGGCAATCACATGTATTTCCTTATGAAAAAAAATTGAAAACTAACAGAAAAAGGAAGTAAGTTTTGTATAATGAAAAAAATTATAATGAATTTCAGTTGTTTTTTGTTAAGCATGCACGTGCTGAAACTGGCGTGTAGTTCACAAGCTATGTACATATTAGATTAATTTTCAGTGCTATTTCTCAGCTGTAAACTTGACCATTTAATGTGGAAAATTATTCTTCCTAACAAGGAATAGACTAATAACTCCGTAGATCTATTTTTGGTAACATGTTGATGTTTGAGACCAAAATAATAAACTTTAATGTGCATGTCTTCCTCAGAACTGTAAGAATCACACAGGTGGCCCATATTGCAATAAATGTCTTCCTGGTTTCTATGGTGATCCTACTAAAGGAACCTCTGAAGATTGTCAGCCCTGTGCCTGTCCACTCAATATCCCATCCAATAAGTGAGTAACCAACTTACCTCTCTAATGATTTGGGCATCCAGTTCTGCAAGTGCATTTTTGATATAGAATGGTTCTTTCTCTGTCACACATAAATAAATAATAAATATATGCATGAATTTCTCTGGAAGGTAATATGAGTTTTTCTAAATATAAAATATTTAAAGTTACAGCTATTTATTCTGCAGAATTTTTAATATTTTAGTTCTAGTTCTGGTGATTTAATATCTAGGTGACAGAACTCGAATAGAATTTCTAAAACAACTATAAAGGACAGACACATTTTATACAAATGTATATACATGCCCACATATACACATACACATACACACATACACACATCTTCATATAGTAACAAAAAGACCACTAATACTGGGGCACCTGGCTGACTCAGTGGTAGAGCCTGTGACTCTTGATCTTGGGGTTGTGAGTTTGAGCCCCACATTGGGTGTAGACTTTACTTAAATAATTTTTTTTAAAAAGATCACTAATACGTTTATTGCTCATTTGGGTCCCAGTCTCACACTATTTATGAATCTTGGGCAAGTCACAAACTCCTAGAAAAAGTAGAGACCAATCAATCTAGCTGACCTTTAAGCACCCATCCTATCCCTTGGTTGCCACATGGTTTGCCACATTATCATATGATATCATACATATATGATATATATATCAGTTTATCTTACTAAAACAGTTATAGTGGTAAGAACTATATTTAAACTATATGAATATTGAAATATGGGTGATATAAGCACCTTATTTTGCATAAACTAAGTCTTTAAAAGGTTTTTTTTTTTTTTTTTTTTTTTTTTTTTAAATTTTTTTTTTTTTTTTTTNACCCAGGCGCCCCTAAAAGGTTTTATTTTTTAAAAAATTTCTAATTATTCAGCTAGAACAACCACCTTGGCATCTTGGAGAAGTCTTTTAAGAGTATATATTTTGTCTGCCTCTTCCCCTTACCTCTTAGGGGAACACTCTCTGCCAGGCGCTCTAATTCACATTCCTTCCGAGTGGCCATCCTTGAACCACCACCTGAACAAAACCCTGCATCATATATAGTTCTTATTTTAATAGGGCATACTGTGCTGAGCAAAAACCAACCTTTTTGCACTAGTAAAAAATTGTAAATAATGATAATTTTAAGTAAAAGGGATCTTTTTGGAGACTCTTCTTAAGGGTAAGCTTAGTGCTTCCTCTGCCTTCTCCTCAGGTCATGGTCCCCTCAGGCTCCCTGCTCAGTGGGGAGTCGGCTTCTCCCTCTCCCTCTGACCCTGCTCCTAGTCACGCTCTCTCTCACGCACTCTCTAATAAGTAAATTTTAAAAAACATAAAAAAATAGGTAAACTTAGTGCTTAATAATGTCCATATTATATTAGGCACTTTCCAGCTATTTCTAAATGCTATGATAATGCTTGAAAAGCTTAAATTTTTAGTGATTTTTAAAATTAAATCTATCAGCGACTGTCTTTTAATGTAAAGGTGTTATCAAGTTGGACATATTCTGAATGAGGTCTTACCCAAGACACTGCCAATGAAATGGTCTTTTGTTAGAGTCAATGAATACAATAAGCTAAAGACGTGGAGGGTGATTCTGTCACTAAGTTTAAAAGTCCTCATGGAAATTATGGTTCCCACTTTTCAGCCCACATGAAATCCTCCTTATCCTCTCCAACACACCTCCTCCTTCAGAATTTTACAACTTAATCATTGGGGGAAAAAAGAGAACTAATATTTAATTAAAACAGACTACTAGGGACACCTGGGTGTGTCGGTTAGTTAAGCAAGCATCTGCCTTCAGCTCAGGTCACCATCTCAGAGTCCTGGGACTGAGCCCCACATGGGGCTCCCTGCTCGGTGGGGAGTCTGCTTGTCCTTCCCTCTGCCCCTCTCCCTGCACATGTTTGCTTTCTCTGTCTCTGTCTCTCTCTCTCTCAAGTAAATAAATAAAATTATTAAAAATAAAATAAAATAAAACAGACTACTATATTCTAGATATAGTCCAATAAGGTGAATATTAGTACCCCCATTTTACAGATTAAGAAAAAAGACTCCAAGTAGAAAAATAGCATTATGGAACCAATTTCGGAGCCAGAAATCCTTGATTTAAATTTTGAGTTCTACTTTCTGGCTGTGTGATGGAAAAGTTACTTTAACTCTCTATGTCTCAGTTCTTTTATCATTAGTTGTGATAATAGGACTTTCTCATAGGGTTGTTGTGAGAATTACATAAATTAAAATACACCAAGTACTTGAAGCAGTGATTGGACATGATGAGTCCAATACAAGGGCTGATTATTACTAAATAATTTGCTCAGAGTCATAATATTAAAGAATCAGAGTTGAAATTTTAAGTTTCAAGTCAAAGTACTTTCCAGTCCTCTGCAGTCTACTTGAGAACTTTTTTAAAAAGCACACTGAATTTTAAGTGATAATGTTAAGAGCAATTAAATGGGAAATTGGTTTAACATACGTTAGTGTTCAAAATATTTCTAGAGTTTAGGGCATGAGCTTGGATGGACACAAAACTGAAGACCCTTTCGCAACTAAAGGTGTCAGCGAAAAGAAAGAAGCTAAAGGGAAATCTACTGGAAATTAATAAATATAGGAGAAAAATTAAATTCCTTCACCATCTATGGTTAGTCAGCCCTATGTTGGCCATATTATGACACAACCCTTGCTCGCTGGTGTACTTGTGAAGGGTTAGACCGCGCAGTAGAGAACCTGCTCGTTCACTATGGCTGAATGAAATTCTCCAGGACCATCCAATATGCTCAAAACTCAGTGTTCAACATTTGCTCTCACTGAGGAACACAGAGGGACTACCTCTGACCTCTCATTCTGCCGCACTCCTTCTCAGGCAGAATGTCACAGTCACTAGCAGAACTACCAATCCAGCAGAGCTGCCATTGATTGTACAATGCAAATCTTAGCTTAATACATTTTGACAATTATGTAATTGATTGGCTATGTAGATCTTAGGGGTTTATCCTCAAGTCTGACCAACATTACTCTCAATGCAGAGGGACCATTAGGGAGAGCACTTCGCTTGGGTAATTCAGGCACTCATGGCCCATCCTCCTCTGTTTGCTGTGCTTCTACTTTGTTTTAATAATGGGTTCTGGGGCGCCTGGGTGGCACAGCGGTTAAGCGTCTGCCTTCGGCTCGGGGCGTGATCCGGCGTTCTGGGATCGAGCCCCACATCAGGCTCTTCTGCTATGAGCCTGCTTCTTCCTCTCCCACTCCCCCTGCTTGTGTTCCCTCTCTCGCTGGCTGTCTCTATCTCTGTCGAATAAATAAATAAAATCTTTAAAAAAAAAAAATAAAAAAAAAATAATGGGTTCTAACTGTGTTCCTGAAAGAAAAAGGAATGTCAGCATCACTATCCATCAGTGACAAAGGAATTGGGTCCCAGTTCCAAGGATGGGATTTCCTCAAGTATATGTATTCCAATTTCGTATAATTATGCAGATCTTGATTTAAAAAAAAAAATAAAGACAACTCCATAGCATCAGTCACACCAAGTTTTTAAAGATCCTTTAATTTCTGAGATGTTTCACTTACATTGAATAATAATTTAATTATGAAATAATTTTATCTTTACAAGTAGAACTGAGAATAGAGTAGCAACCTATTTTAAATTCCAACTTCAAATATAGCTTTTTTCCCCAAGGTTTTTTTTTTTTTCCACTTAGTTTAAAAATACTTGTTTTGTGTTTCAAGTTATAAAGACTTTTAAATTTGAAACAACGTGGAACATTAACATTGTTTAGCTGTGCAATTGTGATTAGAAAAATCCCCTGTAATCTAATGACCTGAATGTTTTATTTTAAATCACTAAATAACGAGACGGGGAAACTCTCCATTTAAAAAAATTTTTTTTCAAGAAGTCATTACTATTATAATCTGAGTTGAAAACTCTGAGGAATTAAATTGAATATTCACAAATAATCCAGAAGATGGGATTCAAATTTTCACAGGTTATTCAGGAAAAAAAAAAAAAAAAAAAAAACAGCTAAAGGTTGCTGCAACCTTCATCTAGAAGTATAAGGCTTAGTGATAGTTTTGCTTTGGTGATTTATCTATTTAATCCCTGCTCATAAATCTTATAGATCACAAGCATTTTGGCTCCAAATTTCTTAGATAATATTGCTAAATAAATCAAATATGTAGGGAGATAAAGATAGATTGGTATAATTATTATGATATATGAATACAGACAAGCATATAATATTTAAATTATGCATATATATCAACTTCATCAACTATTCACAGTGTCCACTGTTTGCTTAGCCCTCTCATCTTGGTGATGTATATATTCTAGCTATAGATTGTATCTAGGTAGTCAAATTAATCTCTAGAGAAGCAAATAAATATGTAAATATTTCAAATGTTTTATAGTCATTAATTTCTGGCATCACATAGCTTATAAATTAAATATAATATGAAAGAGACACATGAATGTCCGCCCTTGAACACTTAGAATGTGTTTGAATAGATAATATTATTGAAATCATTTGTATAATAAAATTCAAGATATTCTTGCCTCAAGACTGGACAGAGTGGAGGCTCTCAGTAAAGTCCTATTTACTAACACCGTTTTGAATAGTACTATTTTGTGTGCATCAGGGACGCTAGAATTTAAATTTTTAAAAGAATGGAACACTCCTAGAGCTGACTTTTGGGCTCCCTCAGAGGGCTACATTGAATTATTGCTGTTTTATTTAGCACTTTTAATAGAGAAATAGAACTATTCCAAGACAGAAAGTAAATGTAAGAAATACTCAGCAACATTCTTTAGAAATCTTTGAGTGTGTTAGATGTTTCAGAGCACTTTCCTACACATTGTTTTATGTCTCCATGAGTGATTATGATGTATTTTACCAGTCCCTTGTACCAGAAGGGAGAGCTAAACTCCAGAGAAATCAAATGCTTTGATCATGTTCATTACAGCTTTCTTGTGGCAGAACCAATATTAGAACCCATATATTCTTTTTTTTTTTAAGATTTTATTTATTTATTCAACAGAGATAGAGATAGCCAGCAAGAGAGGGAACACAAGCAGGGGGAGTGGGAGAGGAAGAAGCAGGCTCATAGAGGAGGAGCCTGATGTGGGGCTCGATCCCATAGCGCCGGGATCATGCCCTGAGCCGAAGGCAGACGCTTAACCGCTGTGCCACCCAGGCGCCCCAGAACCCATATATTCTGATTCACCTCTCTGTGCTTCTTCCAAGGGGGCTATAGAAATAGAAACAATTACAGAGACATTGAAGAGCAGCAAGAAAACAAAAGGAAAGCAAAGAAAATTAACACAACTTCACGTTAGACACACCACACATGTTTGTCATAAGAAACGATCCGGGGTTTGGCAACAGTTATGCGCACGCAAAGGCAGGGGATTACAGCATGATGAGAAAGCACAGGTGTAATTAACAAGTAATGAAATACCTTAAAATGGAAACAAATCAACATATTTTGGCAAAAACAATCTAGAGCATTATGAAAGGGCAGCTCTGATTTATTGTGGCACTCTGCGAAGGGCTTCTTTCACACTTTATCGGTGTGAAAGTCTTCACTAGGTAGACCATATTCTCTCCTTTCGCTCAATGAGAAACTCAAGTTTAGAGGAAAAAGAGTATCCGAAGACACAGAAAATAACCTGGTTCTAATTACAAAACTCAGGGATGGACATTAAATCAGATTTCATATCATCTGAAAGTTAATTAAAGAAATATGTGTTTGCTTAATGGTTCTCCTGAGAATAAGGACAGAGATCACTGACCCGAAAGAAGAAAACCTTAGAGACACTTCAGAATTTCATGTGGCCCAAGCCACAGTCACCAAGTAAAGGAATTTTCCCTTTGTTTTTCTCCCTTCCCTCTTGGTCCTCTGCTCCTTGGGCAGCTGTAACTGGGTCTTCTCACTGCCCTTCCAGCAGATCTCTCGCGGACACTGCAGTGTCTCCTTCTTTCTGGTTTCTCTTCCCCTGACTAGAATGTTCCATGTTGCAGTTAGTTAGCAGGAATCCTGCTCCCTATTGTATACGCAAACATACAACACGCCCTGATTCTATAACCCTGACTTTATAATGCTGGAAATCTCATGCCAGTGCGACAGGGGTGGTTATTTCCTATCACATCACAGTCCCAAGAGGCAATGCAGTTCCCTCTTGCATTAGCTGTGAGGAAGCTCAAAGCCATATGCTGATTGCCACTCTCCAAAGAACATACCTTATGATATGTATGCATTTTGTGCTCTAAATATACCCTTGATTTTACCTTATTTGTGTTTTTTTTTCTCTTGAACCTTATTGCACCATTTTATCTTAATGTACATATTTTGATAGGTAGAATTAAATTCTTTTTGGAACAAGGCCAATTTATCTTTATGTGCATATGCACATATGTTAGCACAAACACCTATATTTGAATATATATTCACATATATATGTATTACATACTTACAAATGATCATTATGAATATAAGAATCTATGTTCAGCCATTAAGAAGGATTATTTCCATGTGCAGATCCTTACTAGGTACACACCAGTAGCTTCTATTCCTCCTATTTGTGGAAAATGCCTGCTGTTCTTGGAGCACTAGTGTCTTCTGTGGCATGAAGTGGATAATTCAGGAAGCAGAACACAATCTCTCTGCTGACAGAGAGCTAGCCAACTAGAGTTAAATGACATAATCTTGGAATTGCTGGAAGTCAACAATGATCTTACAGTTCCCTCTTTCTGTCACAGAATAGTTAGCTTCATATTTTGGCCAAAATGAGTGTCAAGTTGCTTGCTGTGTTTGCCAAAATAAATTCTGTAGATGTTTTCTGTTGTACATGGTTATTTCCCATTCTCATTTTATTTTTGTTGTTGAATGCCCTCTTCCCCATAGTGGCAGCTGTAATTCTAGTGGGAAGTGAGTAAACCCTCAGTTTATATTGTTTAAAGAATATTGAATCACAAAAACAGACATAATTTATGAGGATGCTTTTTATTTAGATGCATCATGTCAAGTGATGTATTACCAAAAGTTTAAACTTATTTAATTCTTACCAGTAGAATGAATGCTGGCTGGTTACAGGGAAAAGAGAACATCGAATTAGAAATGAGAAGTCCTAGATTCCCTGCAAAGGCTCCTGGATATTAGCTATGACCTTGGGCAAGACAAATGATGCCTGCCCCAACCAGCTTACAAGATTTTGTGCAAATGTGATAAAATTATTTGTAAAAGTCCTCTGAAAATGTAAAGAGCTAGTCAAATCGAATATATTGTTATTCCTTAATTTTTTTTTCCTGAAAAAGTATTGATTTTTGTCAGTGGGTGCATTTTACTTTACTTCTGTTGGTTTTAACTGACACATGAGTATATTTAAGAATTTGAAATCTATTTTATGGTTTTAAAGTGTCAGAAACCCTGTCAAGCACCTTTGACGTGACTTATGGTAAACTGATTTAGGATTTTAAAAAGTAATTGGTATGGTTTTCTTTCAATCACGGGAGTCCCACACGAGTGGGAGACCCAGGGCTTCTAGTTAGAGTCATTTTGTCCCTAGACAATGAGACAGTTATAGAATGCCAATTTTAAAATAAGGCATACGTGTATTCTAGAGATTTGTCAAAATCCAGTCCTCCCTTTTATGTCTGAGAACAATAGCAAATCATGAGGCGAGGAGGGGAAAAAAAAAATCTGTTTCTTTTGTTTTTAGACGTGCCTTGTTTTCTTCAATGCAGTCATTCACCTGCCAAAAAAAAAAAATCACTCATGGCAGAGACCTTTTGGGAGCAATTGCCAGGCTGCTCTTTAAAAGATGGCGCTCCTCTCACGGAGTACAGAGTGGTCGTGACTTGGTTCTGCTGCTCATGGCAGCCACCACAACCCCTTCACGTGGCGTCTTTTATATTTGTAACTCAAGGTAGCCAAGGCTTCCCCCCTTGCCTTACTGCAACAGATTCATTTTGACATTGCGCTGAGTTGAAATGTTTTAAATGAGAGAAGGACTTGGCTCTAATAGCTTGCTACTAACCAAAAAAAAAAAAAAAAAAAAAAAAAATATATATATATATATATATATATATATATGTATGTATGTAAAATCTTTGCAGGATTGCTATGAGTTAAGCCAGAAGAGTATTATTTAGAAGTGGTACCTGTGATCTGACCTGCACAAAAGTCAAGGAAGTATTCCAAAGTGATTCAGGTGTCAGGAGCAGAACAAGATCAGGACTTGCAATGTTTAATTTGTTGTTCGCTCATTAATTTATTTAGCCATCAGACAAGCCTGCGTTGAATTGTCCTGTTATATAAAATAGAAAAATAAATCTCTTTAGGGAGACGTAATGGGAGAGAGATCAATTGGGGGCAGTTTATTTTAAAATGGTAGAGCAGCAGAACTCACAGAATTCAGAAGCGCTGATGGCTCTTCAGGGGGCGATTGTGTCAATCTTGGGGTAGGGGTTCATGTGTGAGGGGTGTCTCTCACAAGGCAAAGAAGTTATTTCTCAGGTTATACATGTTGTTGAAGGCTGGCATATAATTCTGTAATTCCTCTGCTGGATCCTAATTTGGCATTCATTTCTGTTACGTCAGACCCAAACTGGAAATGTGTACAAAGAGATCAAATTTGGGACATGCCAGAAGATGTGTAGTGGCAAGGTTTTTTGGGATTGTTTGGCTGATTGTATATTTAAGCAGAATACGCATACTTTATCTCTTCTGAAAACCTTTGGAGGATTTCATCTGCCTAAACAGCATGCTCCTTGGTCCACGTGGACAGCAGCTTGCGTATATGTACGCATGTGTGCACACACACCCACGCCCTCCCTCCAACCCCCCCAGAGTACCAGTGCTGAAAGTAGGAGCCCCATCACCACCACCACTACTTCCAAGACCACATACTGAGTTTTCCAAAATCTCTAACAGATTTTTCTGAGCTACTTCAAATTCAGAAGGATTTGGCTAGAAAGAAGTATATGATGTGTCTTTCCAGGCCTGGGCAATCCCTACAAAGCAACTGTATAGCGCCACTTGTTACTGATGATCACAGACCCAGAACAGTCCAAAGTCAGCTAATAACATGCCACGAGGCTCCTGCTCTCCACTGGGCTATATTCACGTCTGCAGAAATAGCAATGTCATTTCATCCTCAATTGGCCAGACCCTAATCTCCACCTGTGAGACAAGAATGACCAGCCTGTACCCTTTTGTCACAGTAGTCCTGGAGAAAGAGAAATGAAAACATGCCGCTAATGACTTTGTGTATGTGTTTCTTCCTTGTCTCTGTTGTTGCCCAACAACATCAACACAGCTTTAGCCCAACGTGCCGTTTAGACCGAAGTCTCGGATTGGTCTGTGATGCATGCCCTGTTGGGTACACCGGACCACGCTGTGAGAGGTAAGCATGGACCACATTGTCTTTCACAGTGATTTCTACCTCGGGAGTTATAAAACCACAGATATTATCATCCTTTGCACTAATTCAGAAACACCACCACACTCAGTGAGGTGAAATAAAGTTTCTCACTGTACTTGTCAAACAAATGCATTGTATTTTTATAGTTTATTTATCCTCTAGAAATTGCTCTATAAATCTCCATTCACTCAGAGAGTGTTTGATTAATGTTTTAATCTTAAAGGTTAAGCATTAACCTATAATCTTTCTAGAAAGTATTGCTCAAGTGGAAAGTCATGCACTCTAAGATTTATCTTACTGTCTATGTTGGCACCATTTATTTTTCATAATTAGTTTTTTGTTCTAAAATGTGGCTTAAATGTGTAGTTCATAGTTCAGCAAGCGGTCCATAATTTACCTTCAATATATTTGAAAATAGAAATAAAATGTGATTTATTATCGTGAGTTCTATCCTCTTCTAATTACTTCTAAGCCTGTAGTTTAATTCCTGTTGATTTCACTAGGTTGCTTTGCAGTGGAACTGGAAATATTATTTTATGTAATTTGTGTGATTATTTTTCTCCTGAACTATTTTTAAAGGAAAGGTTCTTCTGTATTTCAGTCTCGGTATAAAAAATGGTACAAAATTCTCCCTTGATATCGTTGACAAGTACACCAGTATTGCTCAGGTTTTAGCACTGGAAGTCGTCCCCTTTGCAGCGGGGGATGGGGGAAGCAGAGGAAATGACCTGCTTTCACCCATTATCACTGAGGCAAACACCACAGAGGGCTATTTCTGCCTCTCCTTTCCTGTCCTCTCGTCACCAAGCTCAACCAGGGTGCATAAAGTTAATGAAGCAGGAGCCAATCACCCGGAGAGAAGTGAGCCAACAGCTAGCAGTCTGTGGACTAGGTGCCAGTGATGGTTCCCAGCAGCAGCAAGTAGTGTTTGTGAGCGTGGCCACATCTGTAAGTGAGTAATGGAAGAATAGAACGGAAAGAAGGATGATTTATTTGCAACCAAGGAACCAGAGGTCTTTGTGTTAATAATAAAAAAAAAAAAAAAGGAGGGCACGTGTATATTACTTACAATAATCACAGAACACATCATCGCCAAGACAGATTTACATCAAATGCCTAACCCCCTGGCTCACTCCAGACAACTTTTTCTTTAGCAGCTGGAAGATGACAGCCGCTCTGTCACACAGCGCCATTAAATCCCACTTATCTAGGTGAGCATAGTCTCTGATGTATTTATGTTACTTTGCTTCATGCTCTGCATTTTCTCTACATGGTAGACAATCCTTTCGGAACCATGTACAATTTAGCATTCTGCATTTTATTTAACAAACATCCGTTTAGCAACCACAAGTGCCAGGCACGGGGCTTGATGTAGGACACGAACAGATGCATCGTACTGTCCTTACCTTCAAGCAGCTCCCGTCTCTGAAAAGGATGAGAACGGTTGAATGTATTCTGGAGACCATTCTACTCTGAATAATCAAAATCACTGAGGAAAGAAATACCTGACAGGATGATTTTCTTTTTTTTTCTTTTTTTTTTTTTATAAAGACAGTTTCTTTTTTTTTTTTTTAAGATTTTATTTATTTATTTGACAGAGATAGAAACAGCCAGCAAGAGAGGGAACACAAGCAGGGGGAGTGGGAGAGGAAGAAGCAGCCTCCCAGCAGAGGAGCCTGATGTGGGGCTCGATCCCAGAACGCCGGGATCACGCCCTGAGCCGAAGGCAGACGCTTAACCGCTGTGCCACCCAGGCGCCCCTGACAGGATGATTTTCTGTTTAAAATCTTTCTTAATCAGCTTGAGAAGAAAATGGAAATGGACATATGCTGTTTCCCAAATGGCATATCTTCTCTCCAATTCAAGTTCTTCAGTCAAAAATCATCTTAAACTATTATTATATGGAAGATGGAATCTTATATTTTTCTAGCCAGAATTTGGATTAGGGTTTTCCAGGAATATTCAGGGTTTATCGTTTCTCTGTATTTATATGAGCTCAAAAGTCCATTAGTAGGGGGATTCAAAATATTAGGAGAAACATTTTTGAGGATGTGCAGGCTGAAGTGGAAGGAGAGGAGAATAAGGGTCAGAGGGGAGAAGATCCTGGTTGCTCTGAAAATCTTGTAATCAAAACTATTCTGTAAGTGATTGGTGTAATCAGTGTGTGCATGTCATCTACATAAAATCAGCACTGGAAAACTGGAGCAGTGTTTCCCAAACTGTAGATGTTTTTGAAATAGAGTTCTGTGATCACAGAAATATAGGAAGTATCTATTAGCATGTTAAAAGTTCTGACATGTCCTGGATGGAAGAAATCTGTTTAATTACTTTAACTCAGCATTTTCTTTTCTTGAGGTATAGCTGACACACATTGTTACATTAGTTTCAGGTATACAACATAGTGATTGGACAGCTCTATATATTATGCTATAACTCAGCATTTTCTAATCTTGTGTGACCATCAATCCTTACTTAATAAATAAATAAATAAATAAATAAATAAATAAATTCTTTTTTTTTAATTTGACCCACAATGTTACATTAGTTTCAGGTGTACAACATAGTGATTCAGCAACTCTGTAGGTTATCCTATGCTCACCATAAGTGTAGCTCCCGTCTGTCCCCATGCAATGCTATCACAATATCACTGACTGTATTCCCTGTGCTGTGCCTTTCATCCCAATGACTTATTCACTCCGTAACTGGAAGCCTATATCTCCAGCTCTCCTTCACCCATTATGCCCAACCCCCCACTCCCCACCCCCCACCCCTGTGGCAACAGTCAGTGTGTTCTCTGCACTTATAGGTCTGATTCTGCTTTGGGTTTTTTTTTTTTTAATTCATTTAAAATACTGACTGATATTCTGTAACACGCAGAGCACTAGTTACACTTTTCAGAAACTTCGCATGGGGCCAAAGTACCCATACTTTCAGATATTACTACTTTCCTCTGGGGAATGTTTTAAACAAAAGAAAAACAAGAGAGAGGATGAGGGAATCAGGTATTCATCATGGCACTTTGCTAAGATCGTGGGCATCTGTCATCATCAAGGAGGAGAAAAAAATAGAAAAAGAAAGTATACTGAAGGGTGTAAAGGGATGAGTGTTGGAGCATCAAAAGACATTTAAAAGAACATGGAGAAAAAGTGAGCTAAATGCTGATGACACTGCTCTACTGGTCACTAAGCTGCTTTCAGAATAAGACTGTAGTCCCAGCAATATATCATACTTAATGGAGAGACACTTAAAAAAGACTGAAAAGACTGGCAGGGAGCCTGAGTGGCTCAGTCAGTTGAGCGTCTGACTCTTGGTCTCAGCTCAGGTCATGATCTCAGGGTCTTGGGATCAAGCCCCACATGGGCAGGCTCTGCGCTCAGTAGGGAGTCTGTTTGAGATTCTCTGTCTCTCCCTCTCCCTCTACCTCTCCCCCCACCAAAATAAATAAATAAATCTTAAGGAAAAAAAAGACTGGCAAGTTGACCCAGTGGGATCCATAGGACCACATGAAAATTAATGAGATACATGGATCCCAGAAGCCTTGTCTCCTCCCTAGCCGACCAATTTTTAATGACTCCTCCCCAAGTGAGGAGAGAGAAGTCAAAGTCAAGACTCATTTCACAATGGCTACTGAGAATGCAGAAAGTATTAGAACCTAATTGCTTAAAATTTGGAAAATTACCTATAATTTTATCTGTGTGATTCATATTCTTGGTCAGAAAATTATCTTTTTGCTTTTAAATTTCAGTTCCAAAATCCTATTTAGATATTCTCTGCTTCATAAATTCCTGACTTTGAATTGAGTCTAATTGCCATATTACCACTGTGCTGGTGAGAATTTCTACTTATGCCTGAGTCTCCTTGAGCTCTTGAGTCTCAGACATGGAGTGTGCAGTCACAGAAACAGAAAAAGCAAGACAGTCATACTAACTCAGTAGTACTATTAGCAAAACTGTGACTCCAAGTAAGGTTTCAAAGTCTGCTCCTATGTGGCTGTGCAGTTTGTATACTGCAGGAAAGTACTCAGCCAAGGGGGCGATTAGGAGCTTGAATCCCATGTACTCAGTATGTCCACTCTCTGTTTCTCTGCATATGCTCAAAGAGGACCCTTTTCTTCCCCTAATTTGCAGAAAGAAACCACATAAGCAGGCAAACTCACTAGTCTTTAACTGATTCAGTCACATGGGAAATAGTAAGAATACATCCTTCTTGCATAGCCACTCCCATTTACTCTCCAGCCACCCTCCTCTGTGCCTTCGCCAATACTGTTCCCTCTGACTAGAAGCCTGCAGCCCTTCCACTCCTCCACATGAGAATCACCCTGCACAACTTTTCCAATTCAACTCTATCATCCTGAAAGGGTCCTTGATTAATCCTCGTCTGAATTGGTTGCCCTTTTCTGTGCTTCCATGAGAACATTGGCATATCTGTAGTAGCTCCCTGCTACCTTTTTAAGTATGTCTTTCTTCTCCATGGACTGCAGTATAAAGACAGTGCCTTATTTATATTAGTCTGATCAAGTATTCAGTAGCTATTTGAGGAGGGGCAGGAGAGGAAAAGAGCAAGAGCTTTTCTAGGATGCTTATAGAGATTGAAGCACTGTATTTATAGGTAATGGGACCATAGGCCACATATTTTAGCCAAAACTTATTGAAAAAACGATGCAGCAGAGTAAGAGAAATCTTGCCACTGTTGCTCTGCACTTCTCATTGGCCAGTTCTCTCCATTTCTGCTATCCTCGCTTTCCCTCTCTCATCTCTCTCTCTCTCTCTCTCTCTCTCTCATATTGTTCCTAAGTCATCAGTAAAAAGAACCATATTACATAATGGCATGTGGCGTCTAGAATCTCATCTACATTAAAGGGTCTCTTTCTAAAATAGTACAATTTGGTATAAAAAAAGTTAGCAAATGTCGAAGGGAACAGGGACTTTGTATTGTCAGGATGTCCATCTGTAGCAAGGAAACCAATAAATTCTGCTAAGAAATGTCCTCATTCTGCCTTGCGTATGAAAATGAGAGACCCTGAGATTTCAAATTACAATTAGTTTTGTAGAGTGAAAAACTGAGAGGCTGGCAAGGTCTAAAGGGCTGTCATTCACACTAATTTTAATTAAGTGACTCCAACTTGATCAGACTATAAAACACTATTATTATTAACAAAAGTTATAGGATTAGCAGTATTATATTCACTGACCCTAGAATTACTTTAAAATTTCTACTGGCACATTTTTATGTCTCTAAAACTACTATCCTATGTATGGAAACACACACACACACACACCAATAATAGAACCTGAATGTACATTTTCAATAGAGTGTCATATGAATTATCCATCATGTATATTCAGTATGCTTTCTTATGTGTTCTACAACAAAAAATAAAAGATGCTTCTTCGGTTATACTACTTAATTGTAATTATTTTCTCATGAACAAAACATTCCTTTTTATTGTAGGAGAATTTTGAGCTTATTAATTGGTATCTATGTTAAGAAAAATTCCCAGATCTTGTTATTTAATGCCATCTCTCCTGAGGGCAGTAAGTCATTTTGAGGAAAGTGAGCTGAAAATAATGGGTTTTCGTTGGCTGCGATAATGATCATTGTATATCGTTTTTCTAGTGGAGCAAAGTCACTCTCTTAATGGTAAACACAATGAGATGCAAGTATATGTGGATGTGATCATAAGCTCTGCATATCAAGTAAGGCAAGGAGAATTGGGTTAAAATTCAAAAGTGTCTTCCTATTATCTTTATGGAATACCACTTCTGAAGGGATTGTGGGGAAATTTTATCCACTAGAATGTTCATATTTTACGATAGGTAATTAATAAGCAATTATATTTGTGGGCGACACATTTTTCCAAGCAGTATTTATACTATGACTTCCACAATTTATACAGTATTTTGTGAATATAATGAAAACTAGTAATTTCATTTTAAAAATTATGGGAAAAGGTTAATTCTGTAAAAAAAAAAAGACTATTATGGCACTTACAAGTGTTCTAGAAAACTCAGAGTCATTAATGACTTTGGCCCATAATTGTGATGTTATTAATGTATCCTCACATGATGTAAAGGATTTAAATCATTTCTTTGTTGAGTGGAAGAGAGCCTTTCTCTACACAGAGACTTATATATCTGTGAGTAGATGAGTATAAAGGTAGCGTACCGTGGCGATTATATTCTCCCACATTGTTTTTGTTCCCCTTCGATTTTGATCTTTGATGAAAAAGACTTTTTATTTCCCGAAGATGGTGCAGATGACAGGGCCAGCCTGACTGTAAGACTAGAGAGGCACTGTTTTGTTTCTCCTTTGGCAAGCGTGGTTTAATAAGAAGCATGAACAAATGTAACTGAAAGAGAAGACAGAGCGGCGTATAAATAGATGCCTCCTAAAAACCCGTATCTGTGCATCTGCGACATTAAGTAGCATTTTGAAACAACATATGGATAAAGGGAAATTTGATACTATAATTTAAAAAACCTTCCCTGCTATGCCTCATAAATAAACAAACTTGTTTTTCCAATAATAGGTAAAATAGTATTTTGTCCTTTAAAAAAGAAAAAAGACCTAGAGTTTGCTAATACAAGTTGTGGGCACAATTAAGCATCACCTTACGGCACGTTACCCTAAGACGCAGGCATACGTGCTTCTTGGTAAAGGCTCATCAATGAAAATCTGCATCTGTACGGAAATGCAAATATATACAAACCTATTATTAATGCAGAGCTACCCACAGCCCCCACCTGAATCGTAATGAGAATCTTTTGAGTCACAATTTTCTATTTAATAAATTCTGAATTCTCGCTGCTGAATTTCCTTGCAAGTCTGTTTCCTCATAACAAGCTTTTGTTACAACAACAACAAAAAAATGTGAACCTTACATATTTGTACAGAAAACAACCAACTGGAGTAGATACATATGATGTGTTGCACTACAAAGGCTTTCCAACATGGACCTGGATTCCTCTAGAGTGCCAGCAGCAGATTTCTTATTATGCTTTGGTCTCCTCTTCAGTGCCAGTGACAAGATTCTTTTTTTTTTTTTCTTCCTGGCTGAAATCTAATTACTAGTGGGGCTGGCAGGATTTCATCTTGTATCTACACTGCAGTTATAGAAAAACATTTTTTAATCACCTTGCATTCGCGAAAAGGAGCACTTAAAAGGAAAACCTATCCTCCTGGGAGAGGGGAGCGTGAAAAATATATAAACATTGCCCTCCGATGGGTTTCATGAGTTCCTCCCAAATACTCACTGATGATATTTTTCCCCGTAGGTGTGCGGAAGGCTATTTTGGACAACCTTCTGTACCTGGAGGCTCATGTCAGCCATGCCAATGCAATGACAACCTTGACTTCTCCGTCCCTGGCAGCTGTGACAGCTTGTCTGGCTCCTGTCTGATATGTAAGCCAGGTACCACAGGCCGCTTCTGTGAGCTCTGTGCTGATGGATATTTTGGAGATGCAGTTGCTGCAAAGAACTGTCAGCGTAAGTCCTGAACTATTGACGCCCCTGGCAGAATTGATGTGTTGCACCTCCAAGCAGCTGATGAGTTCTTGGGTGGGGATTGGAGGGTGGGAAATTCTGTGGGTACGTGTATCCTGGATGCACAGCCTATGCACAGAGTCAGCACATCCTCAAATATTTCTTTGTACTAATAGAGTCAATCCTTTGAAAATCGCTGCAGTCAAAGGGTTATTTTTCAAACAAGGCACACATATGTTTACCTGTGGAGTGAAGATTTTAAAATAAAATGCCCATGATAAGAGAGAAGAAGTTAGTAATTAGGTAAGCCCCATTTATCCTTGTTGTTTATCTCAATGGTAATCATTTTCTTAAAAATGAATTTCTCTGTCCATATTATTTCTTTCATATCTGTTTGTAGGTGTTCATCTGTTATGTTTTCAAATGTGAACTTTACATTCTTGCATTTCATAAGAGGTGTAAAATCCTGCCCATATTTCTACACACTGGCGTTTGTAACTGTCGAATGATTGACCTTCACCTTAGGACTCTTCACAGAATGATATTTCTGTGTTTCCTTTCACTAAATTAGCTATTGTAGGGCCTCATCCTTGTTAATCAGAACATTGCTCCTGTCACCTGTACCTCCGTAGCTGCGTTATTTGGTGTTGCGTAGAATTTACTAATGCTTTGTATTAGCAGGAACATGATATGCAAGGGAAATCTTGTTGTGCAGAATCCAGTGGAATGTGAATCCATGTCACCACCTGAATATTTTACACCATCCTTGACTTCACCTGCTGCCGTAGTCTTTAGATAGGGCAGGTTATGATATCCACAGTTCACTTCTGCTAACTTCATTATGTAAGAAGGAATTCTTCCGGTCCTTCAGTTAGGACCTAGGATCTGCAAAATGATAGAAACCACTGTAGTGTCTTGTTATTGTCTCTGCTGTAAACACCGAAGACCAGATAGGACACCCCATTTCAGGAACAAATGCATCTTTCTTCCCATAGGTTTAGAAAATGAGTGCCAGATTTTTGTCATTTAAAAATGACAATTTGTTAAATTAAAAACAAATTACTCTCATACTCTGGTCTCTCTTCAGATCAACTATGTCTTTCACCTTTTATTAAAAAACAAAAAATAAGCACACACAAAAAAATCCATAAATCACTCTCTAGAATAATAAGCATCTATTAATTTCACATATAAATTGGCTTTTTTTTTTTAAAGCAAAATTTCCACCAGGCTCAGAAGTGCCTTTAAACACTGTAGGTTTACCTGTGTAAAATCATAGGGAGCTTAAGAAATTCTCCCATTCAAATACATCATCTAGGACCTCCAGTGTCTAGCTATGTGACCCTGGACAAGACAGTTGACCTCACTGAGATTGTTTCCTCGTTTACATAAAAGATCACGATTTCCTGTGGGGATCAGAGGCTCTAGCACTTGGAGAGTAACCGGGGCACTGCTTGGGCCTGGGATGCTCACCCGAGATAGCTCCTTTGACAGTAGTGTTCATAGAAGTTGTATCTGTGGTTCGCTCATTTAAGGGCTGTGTGACCTCTTTTTCTATCTTCCAGTTACTCCCTCCATAAAGTTGAGGAGATCTTTCCACTCATTTTATTGTGATAAATTGGGGATCTGTGGCATAAGAATACATAGGAAAATATGGCATAAAAACATTTTTAAACCATCACCGGTTTTTATACCACTTGCCATGAGATACATACAGAAATGATTAGGGTTTTTAATGCTCTTTTGCATAGAAAAATATAAGAAACATCTATTTTTATAATTTTTCATATATACAATAGCTCATCTATGCATAGGTAAAACCCTCAAGAAAAGAAAATTCATGATAAATCATTATTTTAGTTTCCTCTGGGTTTGTTCATGGAAAGTACACCACTGCAAAGAAATATATTTTGCTTTTTAAATTTACATGTTATTGTTTGGGTCATACATTTCATTTAAAAATGCCACTTAAAAATGTATATTGCTTTTGTTATTTTTTCAAGTTTTTATTTTAATTCCAGTTAGTTAACATATAGTATAATATCACTTTCTTGAGTAGAATTTAGTGATCTGTCACTTACATACAACACCCAGTGCTCCTCACAACAAATGCCCTCCTATTAATGCCCATCACCCATTTAACCCATCCCCCCGCCCCATCCCCATTCATCTACCTTCCAGCAACCCTCAGTTTGTTCTCTATAGCTAAGAGTCTGCTTTATGGTTTGTGCCTCTCTTTTCTTCCCCCTATGTTCATCTGTTTTGTTTCTTAAATTCCACATATGAGTGAAATCATATGGTATTTGTCTTTCTCTGACTGACTTATTTCATTTAGCATAATACACTCTAGCTCCATCCACATTATTATAAATGGCAAGATTTCATTTTTATGTGTGAATAATGTTCCATTGTATATATACCACATCTTCCTCATTCATTCATCACTTAACGGACTTTTGGGCCCTTTCCATAATTTGGCTATTGTTGATAATGATGCTATGAACATTGAGGTGCATATGTCCCTTGGAATCAGTATTTTGTATCCTTTGGGTAAATACCTCGCAGTGCAGTGGATAGCTTGTAGGGTAAGTCTATTTTTAACTTTTTGAGGAGCCCATACTGTTTTCCAGAGGGGCTGCACCAGTTTGCATTCCCACCAATAGTGTAAGAGGGTTCCCCTTTCTCCACATCCTCGACAACATCTGCTGTTTCCTGTGTTGTTGATTTTAGCCATTCTGACTGGTATGAGGTGATATCTCATTGTAGTTTTGATTTGGATTTCCTTGATGGTGAGTGATATTAAGCATCTTTTCATGTGTCTGTTAGCTATCTGGATGTCTTCTTCAGAAAAATAACTCTTCATATCTTCCACCCATTTCTTAACTGGATTATTTGTTTTTTGGTGTTGAGTTTGATAAGTTCTTTATAGATTTTGGATTTAACCCTTTATTAGATATGCCATTTGCAAATATCTTCTCCCATTCCATAGGTTGCCTTTTAGTTTTGTTGATTATTTCCTTTGCTGTGCAGAAGCTTTTTATCTTGATGAGGTGAGGTCCTATTAGTTCATTTTTGCTTTTGTTTCCCTTGTCTCTGGAAACACGTCTATTAAGAAGTTGCTATGGCCAAGGTCAAAGGGGCTGCTGCCTGTGGTCTCCTCTAGGATTTTGATGGTTTCCTGTGTCAATTTAGGTCTTTCATCCAATCTGAGTTTATTTTTGTGTATAGTGTGAGAAAGTGGTCCTGTTTCATTCTTCTGCATGTTGCTATCCAGTTTTCCCAACACCATTTGTTGAAGAGACTTTTTCCATTGAATATTTTGTCCTGTTTTGTTGAAGATGAGTAGACCAAATAGTTGTGGGCCCATTTCTGGGTTTCCTATTCTCTTCCACTGATCTAAGTGTCTGTTTTTGTGCCAGTACCAATTGTCTTGATGATTACAGCTTTATAATATAGCTTGAAGTCTGGAATTGTGATGCTTCCAGCTTTGCTTTTCTTTTTCATGATTCCCTTGGCTATTCTGGGTTTTTTATGTTCCATACAAATTTAAAGATTGTTTGTTGTAGATCTGTGAAAAATGCTGGTGGTATTTTGATTGGGATTGCATTTAATGTATAGACTGCTTTAGGCAGTATAGACATTTTAACAATATTTGTTCTCCCATTCCATGAGCATGGAATGTTTTTCTATTCTTTGTGTCATCTTCAATTTCATTCATAAGTGTGCTATAGTTTTCAGCATACAGATTTATTACCTCTTTGGTTAGGTTTATTCCTGGGTATCTTCTGATCTTTAGTGCAATTGTAAATGGGATTGATTCCTTGATTTCTCTTTCTGCCGTTTCGTTATTGGTGTACAGAAATGCAACAGATTTCTGTACATTGATGTTGTATCCTGAGATTGCTTTTTTAATTTTTAAGATGATGTTAATTTATGGTAAATTTAATCCTATATTCCTCACTCTAAGAAAAAAAAATGACTTTTAAATTCTAAATTATGTGAGATCTTAAAAATTGAAGTATATATATGAGACTCATAAAGAAATTAAAAATGTACTTTAATAGGGATGTATGGGGACAGATGGAAGATGCACTTGTGAACAGAGTATAATGTATAAACCTGTTGAACTACTATGGTGTTCTCCTGATACTAATGTAACACGATGTGTAACTATTCTCATTTTAAAAAATTAATAAAAGTTCATTAATTTAAAAAAGAAAATATATACAACAGTTCTAGTGTCAAGTGAAATAGATATTTACAGAAAATATGTTTTTTAGCATTTCTCACACCCGTGCTATAGAGTACGCTTCAGCTTTTCCTAGGGAAAGTCACAGCTGCTACTAAGGCCAGTTCTTCCATGGCCACCAGCCTTGTATCAAGTTAGCAGACACTGAAGGCCAAATTGCTGGGAATAAAATCCAGCAGTTTTTAGGAAAGCAGTAAAGCTGAGTCGAACCTTGAGTCAGATGAACAGGAAAATAGCATAGGCCAATAGAGTAGCTATTTTTAATGTATTTGTAAGTTGTGCTCAAATCAAAGTATCCAGAGACATGAGGTATTGTACAAAATTTACCCAAACCATCTATGAATATTTTAAATTCCTACATCATCTCCCTCTCACCTTTTTATTCTGATATCAATGCAATTATGTGTACCATTAAAAATACACTCATAGACTACGGAATGAGCCATTAATTATGTTCCATTTGTGATAAAGCCCTTTAATTTTTAGACTGATTTATTATATATCTCAGAATAGCATCAAACAACTTCATAACACAGCAATGACAAAAGATTACTTAAACCAAATGTGGAATAGTATTTAAGTTGTAAAACAAAGTGATTTTTAGAAATTATAATGGTGTATTCCTAGTACATTTGAAACAGTGTTTTCATCTTATATATATTTTGTAAATGGATACATTTGACATATAACATTGTGTAAATCTAAGGTGTACAACATGTTAGTTTGGTATGTTTATATATTGCGATGATTGCCATTGTAGCAGTATTTATTCCACAATATAGTACAATATTGTTTATATTTTTTATACTGTGTACTAGAGCAGTATAGCTTATTTACTACTCATTGTTTACTACTTGCAGGTGTGTACCCTTAAACAACAGCAGTCCATCCCCTGGCAAACCACCATTTTACTATCTGTTTTTTATGAGTTTGATTTTTTCAGATTCCACATATAGGTGATACTATGTAGTAGCTGGCTTTCTTTGTCTGACTTATTTCACTTAGCATAATGTGGTCAGGGTCCATCCATAGTTGTTGCAAATGGCAGGATATTCTCCTTTGTCATGGTTGAATAATATTCCGTCATGTATATACACCGTATTCTTTTTTATCCTTTCATCTTTGATGGACATAAGTTATTTCTAGATCTTGACTATTGTAAATACTGCTGCAGTAAACATAAGAGTGTATGTATCTCTTTGAAATACTGTTTTCATTTCCTTTAAGTGTATACACAGTAGTAGAATTGCTGGATTGTATGGCAGTTCTATTTTTAATTTTTTGAGGAACCTCCACCTTGTTTTCCCAAGTGGTTGGACCAATATACATTCCCACCAACAGTGTATAACAGTACCCTTTTCACCACATTCTTGCCAGCATCTGTTGTTTCTTGCTTTCTTGATAATAGCCATTCTAATAGGTATCAGGTGCTTTCATTGTGGTTTTGACTTGCATTTCTTTGGTGGCTAGTGATGTTGAACATCTTTTCACATGCCTGTTGGCCATTTTGATGTCCTCTTTGGAAAATGTCTACTTAGTTCTTCTGCCTTACATACTTTTCTAATCTTAAAGGGGTGTGTGTGTGTTCATGTGTGTGTGTGTGTGTGTATACACAAGATCTATATATTATATAATTCATATAATGCATTGTATATAATATATAATATTAAATATAATGTATATAATATTTATAATTCACTCTCGAAATTGGAATAATAATGATTACAGTAATGTTTTAACAACTTATGTGTCAGGCACTGTCATATAGCTTTACATGAATCATTTCTACAGCTTGTAGATTCGTTATAAGAATCAAATGCTATAATGCCTAATAGAATACCTAGCAAATCAGAAAATATTCTTTTCTAAAACTTAGTTCCAATGTTACCATCTGGGGCATATTATTATTTAAAAAGCCTATTAATACTACAGGAAGTGTTTTCCCAACCACAGATCTCTCTTTTTTTTGCAGCTTGTCGCTGTAATATCAACAGCTCCTTCTCTGAGAGTTGCCATGCCCGGACAGGACAGTGTGAATGCAAGCCTAATGTGCAGGGACGGCGGTGTGATGAGTGTAAGGTAAGGAATAGGAGATGATGAAGAATCACTTCCTCCTTGAAAATGTTCATTAGCTTTCAATGACGTACATGTTAAATATATTGAAAGAGGAGTTCAGATTATCCAATACTACAAGTACCATCACCGTGATCATTGAAATTTTTTTCCAAATAGAAAAAAAAAGTTGCCGTACACTACCTTTTGACCTTCAACCTATCTTTCCTTGGCAGTGAATTTGTGTAATATTTACTGTAATTCAGATGTTTTTGAAACAAATAGCATATACATTTAATCCCAGCCTATAGTGAGTAAAATACTCTTTGCTCTTATGTTGGCCAAATGAAATGCATCACACCCTTTGCTTTTAGCAAACACTTTGTTCTGAACAGTTCTATCATTTAAAAGTTAGTTCCAGTGAGCCCTCTACTTAACTGAAGTTTTCAATAGAGAAGCTAACCCACATATTTTAGATACATCATTTTTTTCTAAAATGAAACAAAAAATCAAAATATGTTGTTCTCTGCTCCTGAGCATTTTGCCCTGCTTTCAGGATGGCAAGCATCTTCCATCCCTCCGCGAGAGTGATGGACCCGCACTCCCTCCTTCTTATAAATATGTATGTTTGATGATAAAGACTGTTAAACAGAGCCAGCATTTCTCAGATGGCAAACTGGCCTTTCTGTAGTAAAAGTTGGAAAATATCATCAGAGTCGATCTCTTGACTAATATCATATGCTCTTTTATTCCTTTGTTTTGTTTTATTTTTCTATCGGCTTTTAAAGCCTGGTATGTGGTGGGATCCAGAGAAGCAATTCTGTATGCTGTGTGACTGCAATCCCGTTGGCTCGGTGACGCTGCAGTGTGATGGGACAGGAAGATGTGCGTGTAAATCTGGCTTCGTAGGGCAACAGTGCCGCCTGAGCGGGCAGGTGCTGCGGCAGGAGGAGCCGTCAAAGAGAGCACAGCGGGTGCTGGCGCCTCCCCAGAGGTGGGCTGTCGGCAGCCCCAGCGGGTGCCCTCGGGGAGCCTATCGGGCCCCAGCTACGGTAATCCCAGAGGCGCTGCATGGCTCATGCCTCCGCATGTCGTGTTCCGTGTGCTGCGGCGGACCTTCCCCGATGGCATTTTCCCGAAATAATGATGGCTCAGTGTGCAAACTGCCAATGTAAACACTAGGCGATTCCTGCTTCAAGCCTTGCCTTTTGAAAGTAGCTCTAGCTGTATATTTTTTAAAGTATATTCAAGTTCAGAGGTTCGTAAAAGTTTCAACTGACCATGGGTGTGGAGAAATGAAGAGAGTGGAAGGGATTTCAGGCACCATCTGGAGCAAATTCACTTCTATGAAGGAAGAAATGAAGGGAAATCTAGCAGAAAAAGTGACTTTCCTAAGAAAATGTAGCCCATTGTTCTGACATTCTGCAACATTTCATCATAATTGATGGCTTTGTGGCTTTTCCACGTTTTAAGTTTGTCCATAGTTACCACAAGTCTCACGTTTTCACATCCTACGAATGTACCACTTACACAAAATAAGGAAGCATGTTTTCTGCTACAGAAGTTTAGCTTCCCATCTTACAAGGCAAAAGAAAGCAAATACCGGAAGGAAGAGAGAAAGAGAGGAAGGGGAGGGAAAGAAGGAGGAAGGAAGAAGAATAGGTCCACGACCCTGTTGCAGAGTGACAGGAGACCAGATTTGCCAGGATAGAATCACAGCCTGCGCTGCCCAGGGGTTGGCGGGGGCAGGTAACAGAAGAAGGTGAGAGTAAAGTAAAATGCAATGGAGTAGAAAAGAAAAAAAAAAATCATGCAGTATTACTAGGCTATTTCTTGGCATTTTAAGAAAACTAGTTCTGATATCAGACCACCTGAGGTCAAATCCCAGTCTGGCCATTTGCTAGCTGTAAGACAGTTTCTTAAATCTTTCTGTAGCGGGACCCACCGCATAGGGCTTGTGTCAGTTGGATCCTCCAAGAAGCAAAGGCGAAGAGATTTGGGGGGGGGGGCGGGGAATGCCTGTGAAAGATAAAGGAGAGAACATAGTGCGCAGGGAGCCTTCTGTTGCAGGGCAGGCCTGACTGAAAGGAAAAAGGGAAGGAAAAGTTGGGTGGAAAAGCCTCATTCTTTGCCTTCTGCCAAGATGCCAAATGCACGCCAGGCCAAAGGGGAGTGCCCGAGTACCATTTAGCCGTTAGAGGACTCCTGGGTTGGGCAGGAAGGCTCTAGTACTTCATTATCATTGGCCATTGACTTGGAGAAGCATGAACTGGTGTGAGCTTCTCCATTGGGTCCACAAGAGGGAGGATGTCAACCCGCCACACTCGCACTGCAGAATCTCTCGTAGGAACATCTGTCCAGGCATCTCCATGGCTTCCAGATTGTCATGGGAACGGTGCATAAGGCACACAGCTGGAGAGTTCTTAGTAAATGTTAGGTGTTATTACCGTGGTTATTATTCTTGCTATTAGATGAAGAAATCTTTTAAAAAGATTGTTTTTCAAAAACAAAGAAAAAAATGCATACAATTTAAAGTAAAAGGGATAAGAACTGATCAAAATGTCTCCAAAATAGAAAATTAGCAGAAATTCAACCCTTATTCAAAACGCTTTTCCTACGTATCGTATAGTACTTTGTACAGGGTGGTGTTTCCTGAGACCATTTTTCCTCCGGGACAGTGTGTGTGAGAGTAAAGAGCACAGACTCTGAAGCCAGGCTGGCTGATGAGGAATCCTGGCTCTGTGCTTGGCTAACTGGTGGCCTTAGGCAAATTACTTGACTTTCTGTGCCTCAGTTTCCTCAGTCTGTAGAAAGGTGATGGTAATAACTATCTCCCAGGATTGTCTGGAGGATTAAATGAATTCACGTTTGCGAAGGGCTTTAGAACAGTGCTTGGCACCCAGCAAGCTTCGTATATAAGTGTTCATTGTCGTTACCACCCCAAGTGAAAATAATTTCCGGGAGATCATCAGACCTCTCACTGACACTGGATAGGGACTGTTTCCCCTGTTCCTTTTACCTCATTAATCTTCATCACTGACTAGGATTCTCTACTCTTTGAGTTTATTTACTACAGAGATTTGTCCCTAGTCTCCGAATTAAATTTTTGTACATCAAATTTATTAAAATTTTGTTGCTGAAGTTTGTTTCTATTTGTTTTGTTGTAACTTAACTCTTTAAAATTACATTAAATATTTGGAAAGTATGGTGAAGATATTTCTTCTTACATATTTTTTACATAATGAACCTTGGAATTTTCTCAACAGCTATGATCTGGAAGTTCATTTAATCCTATATAGGTATATCCATTAAAGATATACAGATGTGCCAGCTGAAGAAATACTTAGGAAATAAAGATGTACTTATTTTCTTTACAATTCAGATTTCTAAGTCAAGAAAATTTAATAAATAAATGCAAAATACTTTGCATAAAAAATCCAAATATATTTATGACTCAGATTTTTAAAAATGATTTTAATGTAGTATTATCTAGTCTTTTTTCTATGTATATATGTTTCTATTTGTCTGTGTCTGAGTGGTGTGTGTGTCATTATAGGTATATGACTGGAATAATAGTGTGTATATAATTTTGTATTCTGCTTTTTGAAATTTTGCATAATGCTATGTCCTAAGCGCATTCCTATCATTAAAACTGCTTCAAACAGGATTTTAATGATGGCATATTGTATAATAACATGAATGTATCATAATTTAATTTATTCAACTTATCTCTAACATTGAGTAGTTATTCTCATAAATAATACTATAATGGGCATGCTCATACTTTAACTATTTTCCCAATTTCTGATTATTTCTCTGGGTCAGGTATCTAGGATTTTACAGTTAATTGCTTTTTACGAATAAAAATCTTCTATGTCTTAATCTTTCCTTATATAAATAAATTTAACTTCAAAATTGTGCTATGTCATTTGTTAGAACTGATACTTTCTTCTTTTTTTATTTTAGTACCAGTAGAGTTAACATACAGTGCTATATTAGTTTCAGGTGTACAATATACTGATTCCACAAACACACTTTCTTTAATCATATGATGACATCTGAATTTGAACTGGAAATAAAACAAAGCCAGCAGTAAATACAGGGATTAAATGATTATTAGACTCAATCAACCCATTTTATGTTTAAAAACCAAGACTTTTCTTAGCTATAGTCATTTTAAGAGACTAATTTTCAGTGTGATTTTGTTTCCTGAACTGTTTTTCATACTGTTAACAATAATGGCAAAAACATATAATGAGCCTTATTTGTTTCTCTTTGGGTGGCTCCCATTAAATAGCAAAATTTATTCTTACCAGGAAGTAACTATTAAGTCTAATAATCCAAAGTAGGAATTATTTTTTACAAAGAAGTAATTACCGAGACTTATTTTTCAGATTAAAATAACATAATAATGTGACACAGTTCATATTTTAAAATGCAACCCTGTTGTACTTTAAGTAGGATATGCACTTTTCGTTTTTCTAGTAGAGGTAATTTTTAATCCATCCACAGTTTCTAACATAGTCACTCTAGGTCAGATAACATGTATTTCACGCCAAAGCTAGTAATGCAAACCGATCATAGAAAGTTATTTGCTGTGCATAGATAAGAGATATGCCTAGGAATAACTCATCAGAGAATAAAAGTTTCCTTTCGTCTACCTAATCGGGTGCTTTGATGTGTGTTCTCTCAAATCAATTTTAGTTGTTAAAATGAAACCCAAGAAACTAGATGTTTGTAAAGCAATTATTTTGTCAGCATAGGCATAGACCTGTAAGTTATATTTATCATGTGAGCTCTAGAATGATAATTAGAAGTACTTATAGAGAGATGACAAAAATTAGATCAAATACTAGAGGAAATATGTTTATTTTAACTGTGGGCTTCTGGTCAATAATATCGAAAACATTTTTAACAAGTAGAAGGAGTTCATAAGGTCTAAAATTAATCAATTCAGATGATTAGGAATGAAGCAAGTAAATTTTCAATTGAAATATAAGTAAGACCCCCTAGCTTAGTTCCACATTGCTGTTAAAATCTTGGAAATTATAGGGAAAGACTGGTGAAAATATAGCAGACATAAAGGATAATACCCTAATTCTGCTGTTAACTTTGATAAAATTTTCAAGTAATCGTACTCTTCTCTTTGGATCTTGTAGAAAAGGATCCTTTAGGTGAAATTACAGCCTCATTGTCATAACACCAGTGAAGAACCTCGACAACCCATAGGTTCCTCTTTCCTGCCTCATCTATGGTATTGTGCATCCTGTTTCATAATGAGTTAATTGATTTAATTTTTCTCTTTCCTTTTCTATGCCAGCCTGAAACCTTTGGCCTACAATCAGGAAGGGGCTGTGTTCCCTGCAATTGCAATTCCTTTGGGTCTAAATCATTCGACTGTGAAGAGAGCGGTCAGTGTTGGTGCCAGCCTGGAGTGACAGGAAAGAAATGTGACCGCTGTGCCCATGGCTATTTCAACTTCCAAGAAGGAGGCTGCACAGGTCTGTAAATAAGACTAAGCCTCACACATTCATTCTCTGGTGTTGGCATTTTGGGAACTGCAGCAGTGTGTTCCTCTGCATTCCCAGAGTTGAAAGCAAAGGCACCTTGACAACAAATATATGATCCGAAGTATTTAACCTAATAAGTACCTTATATTTATTTTAAATAAACTAACAAATGAAATATATTGCAGTGTGAAACATTACCCTATAAATAACTGCTTGCAAGTGCTCAATAAAAAATCCATCAGCAGGTCTCAATTCTGCTGTGTTCCTTCCTCTCTATGACCACCAGTCACTCACTCAACAGCTACTGTAGCCTGAAAGTCAAATGCTCAGTTTTTCTTTTGCCAGTGTTCTCTTAGTTTAAACTTCACTCTCAAGTTAATACAGTTCAACTTTCCCTTTTCCTATTGCAAAATTGGTACAAGGATCAGAGAAGTTAATACCGTTTTCAGGTACAAAAAAATATGTTTTCATCTACTTTCACGTGCCTTGAAAGCTATGATGTTGCAAGAAAGAAACAGATTCACTAGTTCTTGGGGAAATGCGAGAAGGTTTCTTTTTTTTTTTTTTTTTTTTTTTTTTTTTAAAGATTTTATTTATTTATTTGACAGAGATAGAGACAGCCAGCGAGAGAGGGAACACAAGCAGGGGGAGCGGGAGAGGAAGAAGCAGGCTCATAGCAGAGGAGCCTGATGTGGGGGCTCGATCCCATAACGCCGGGATCACGCCCTGAGCCGAAGGCAGACGCTTAACCGCTGTGCCACCCAGGCGCCCCGCGAGAAGGTTTCTAACCATGATTTCCTGCAAGCAGTGTCCTTATGTTCTTCCCACAAATCATGAATTAAGAAAATAGGAATTAGCATACTACAGATGAAAGTGAAGATCAAACATTAGCCTTTATTTATATGCCACTAATTTGAAATTGACCCTTATTCCAACATTCACTAGATTATCACCTTTGCTTACTAAACTCACTGATTCAACACTGATGTTACTCCTCTACTCTCAGTACCATGATAAATATGTGGTAAGATTTTAAAACACTATTATCGACTACTGTAGCATATTTATGTAAGAAATGTCAGGAGTAATATTTCAAATTGTTATAAAAAAAATACCTTTAGATATTCTCAACCACTTTCAATATACACTTTGTATCATAAAGATTAGCCCTTATATTATTCTGAGAGTTGTAAGTGTGGATCATCTAAGAATCTGTATGTGATCTCTAATATCTACATATATTTGTTAATGCTGCATTTTAAAATATATTTTTCTTTTTAAGTTTTATTTATTTATTTATTTGAGAGAGAGAGAGAGAGAGCATGAGCAGGAGGAGGGGCAGAGGGGAAGGAAAATGGAGGGGGGAAAGAATCTCAAGCAACCTCCGAGCCAAGCACGGAGCCTGAGGCAGGGCTCGATCCCAGGACTCTGAGACCAAGACCCCAGCTGAAACTAAGAGTTGGACGCCCAGCCAACTGAGCTACTCTGGCGTCCCTTAAGTTTACTGCTCTTTAAATCCAACTCTTACTAACATGTTCAGTTAATGTGAATTAATGAAATGATACTGTGCATTCAAATATATTCACTACCAGAAATTATGAATAAGACAAAGAGTATTATTTAAAACTATGAAATGGTGATAATATTAGAAATGCAAACTTAGTAGCATTCAAATCCAGAGAAACAGGACAGAAAACAGCCCCAATCAGGCAGGACAGCGTTATGGTTGAGAGTATGACTTCCACCAAGTAGATCGGATCAGTTTAATGGCTCCACGGGTAACTAGTTAAGTGACCTTGACTGAGTGACTGGGTCTTGCTGTCTCTCTACAAAATTCATCCATTAACTCAAGAAAACAATGATGTCTATCGCACTGTGTTTTCCTAAGAATTAGTTGAGTTAATGGCTATAAAATATTTAGAGTACTGCCTGTCATGTAGGCACCGTGTAAGTGTTTATCATTATTATTATTATTATCATCAGTGTTTATTAGTATTCTGAATTGTGGTAAACATTCTCTTTGGGGAGGGAAAAACTAGCTAATTACTCAAATCTTCTCCCTACTCAGTTTTATGATTCCATTGAAGAACTGCTTAGAGGATTTCTATTTGCAAGTAACAATTCGAACCATCCCATGACATTTTTTAGCACATAAATTTGAACATAATGTGAGCTATTTTTCTTTTTAATAAATGGTACATACAAAATAAATCCTTTGACTTAAAATTAACAACAACAATAATAATAACAAAAACAACAGCTAACCTTTATTTGGTGTTTATGTCCAGTATTATACTAAACATTTTTCACAGCTGGTATGGAATGCTGTGAGCAATGATAATTGTGATCCCTTAAAAATTGAACTTAATCAAATATTCTAAATGTATTTCATTTAAAGATTTAATCATCATATAATCAATTAAAAGGTTTCTTATAACATTAGTCTTCTGTCTGAGTCTGAGTATCTGGTGGTTTTTCTCCCTTTGCTTTCATTTCAATTTGAAACACTGCACTAAAGTATACTTACTAACTGATTCAACTATAGCTAATAAGTAGTGTACATTGCACATCTTAGACGACCTTGAAACACCTCTGAAATCATTTTTTTTTTCAAATCTTATTTTTGCATTCTTGGAGAATTTGTACTCTTCATAATCATAGCTAAGAAAATGAAAAATCTATTGAAAAGAATAAGCAGGTGGTAAATAAAACTCAAAAATACCTTCACACATGCGTGTGCACGCGCACACACACACACACTGTTACATAACTCAGCTGTTTTAAATTTTTGCAAAACTGAAATATTCTGGTGTACGGCAATTATAACTATGCACAATACACTGAATTTAAGAAGCCTGTTGAGCTTGTTGGTTTTTATTGCAAAACAGAGTCATTAACAGGAAGGAAATATGAATCTATACAGCATAGAAAAATTAGTTACAAACTTAGAATGACTATGGAAACAAAATTTTAAACTTTATGGTATCTAGATACAGTTAACATAGAATTTGATGTTCCACTTCTTTCTTTCTTTAAATTTAGTTGAAAAACTAAAAATATTTTACCTTTTGAAATTATTAAAAGCAATACAATATAATTTTATTTATCAACTCCTCTGTGAAAAACCGCTTACTGTGATTTAAAAGATGAACGAGATAAGTTTTCATTTTCAAGGATCCTTAACCATAATTAGAAAATAAAACAACACAAATCCCAATATAAATTCAGTATTTTCTATCAAATTTTTACTATTTTACTATTTTTTCCCTTTCACCTATGAAGCTTGTGACTGTTCCCATCTGGGAAATAATTGTGATCCAAAGACTGGTCAGTGCATTTGCCCTCCCAACACCATTGGAGAGAAATGTTCTAAATGTGCACCTAATACCTGGGGCCACAGCATCACCACTGGTTGTAAGGTGAGTTAATTGCTTTATCTTATCTGATCATGTTTTAAGAAATTTTTAAAATTTTGTTAAAGCTTTATAGTTGGGGAAATCAAAAGCCAATATTATATTATAAAACAGTATAGAACTATCAGTATAGATTGATTGGAGTTATTGATCACTATCTTACATTTTATTTGTGGGAAATATGATGATGTAAACATTTATGTATCTTCATTCGTGGTGCCTATCAAAAAAAAAAAAGAGGAAAAATTATAATAAAACCAGAAACAGCAGCAGCTTCATACCTAAACACAGTGAAATATCTGCAAAGTACAAGGAAATTAAGAACTAACTAATTAAAGGAATTTGCCAAAAGTCTATAGTAATTGCCCCCAAATTATGACTAGGTTTCAGTTCTCAAGAAGAAGTTAAGAGGATTCTGTGGAGTCATATTAACAGCCTTTAGCTTGAAAAACTCATTTTTCCCATGGGCATACCATAGAAAGTGGCATGACCAGATTACTAATGTTACGTTACATACATAACAGCAATTGCAGTTATATGGGTGAGAGAGGACAGAGTGTGGCCCCAGTCAGTGAGCCTCCGTGAAGACAGTGAGAGTAGGCTATGTTACTGCTGGTATCGCCTGGTAAACTCATAGGTTTGGAGGCTAAGAAAGAGAAGTCTTAAGAACGAGTCCTGGGTTTTGCTTTTCAGGAAATTAGATGAGAGCATTATTTACTGCTAGAGGGATTATAGGAGACTCAAGTGCAGGTAGGAAAAGGTGATGAGTTCAGGATTTTTGTTAGTGTTTACGAGATTCGACCAGTGATTACAGTTGTATTACCACCCCTTATGCCCCTTGTAGCCTACTTCCCCTCACCCCTCAATCTGCACCAGGAAACTGCGGTTTCTCCTTCTATCACTGTAGTTATGTTATTTCTACAAATTCATATAAATCAAGCCACATTCCACGCTGTTGTTGTTTGGGTTTTGTTTGCTTGGGGGGATTATTTTTGGTCTGGCTTCCTTTACTTAGTATAATGCCTTTGTAAGTCATCCATACTGTTGCATAATATCAGTAGTTTGTTATTTTTAATTGTTTAATGATTTTACGTTAGCCGATATGCTATGACTTGTTTATTTATTTACCATTTAATGGGCATTTGGGTCATTTCCAGTGTGGGGCTGTTATGAATAATTTTGCTATGAACACCAGCGTACAAGTCAAAAGCATCGGTGTAGATGTATGATTTCGTTTCTCGTCACAAGAATACTCCACATCCTTCCCAACACTTGGGATTCTGACTGATTTTAAGCATTCAGTTGGGTGTTTATTTATATCTTTGCCTTACTTTAATGTCCAGTGATAATGGGAATAATTTTATTTGTTTACCATTTATATATCTTCTTGTGCGAAGTGTTGATACAAATCTTTTCTATTTTGGGTTGTTAGCATTCTCAGTAATGTGCTGCAAGTGTTCCTTACATCTTCTAAATGCAAGTCTTTTAACATATGTGTGTTCTATAACTGTTTTCTCCCACTATACAGCTTATGTTTTATTCCCTCTGTAGTATCTTCATCTAATTTTTATAAAGGCTAGTTTTTATTATCTTTTCCTTTCATGGCATGCTTTTTATTTTCTAAGGAATACATATTTACTTAAGTCAAGATCTAAAGATACCTCTCCTGTATTTTCTTCAAGAAATTTTATAGTTTTGGCTTTGACAATTAGGTCCACATTTCCATTTTCGATATTAATTTTCTATATGGTTTGAGGTAATGGTCGAAGTTCACTTTTTATTGGATATCCAATTTTTCCAACATCATTTTTGAAAAAATTGTTCTTTCCCAATAATTACTTTGGTCAAAATAAAATAACCATATATGTCCCTCATACATTTTCTGAACGCTATTCTGTTTCGTTGATCTGTGTCCGTCCTGGTACTAACACGGTACTGTCTTGATCACTGCAGCATTCTAGCCTAGTATGAAATCAGGTAGTGTAAACTCTCCAATTGCTTTTCATTTCCAATACCTTTGGGGTACATTAGATCCTTTGCATTTCCATATAAATTTTTAAAGCAGTTTATCAATTTATTTTTTAAAAGCCTTCTGAGATTTGATGGGGATGAGAATCTACAGGTCGATTTGGGAAAAATAAACATTTTAAGAGTATTGCATCTTCCAGTATATGAATATGACATGATTTTTAATTTTGTTGTAATTTTTTTCTCAGCAATATTTTATAGTTTTTGGTGTGCAAATCTCGTACATGTTCTGTTAAATTTATTGTGTTTCATATTTTTTACAAAATGTTATTTGTTTCATTTCAATTTCCCATTGTAGCCAGCATAGAAAAATGCAATTATTTTTATATATTAACTTTCTATACTGCGTCCGTGCTAAGCTTATTCTAGTTATTTTTTGGTAGATTCATTAGGATTTTCTATGTAGACAATCATTCCATCTGCAAATTGAGTTTTGCTTCTTTCCTTCCCACCCATGTAACTTTTGTTTCATTTTCTTGACCTATTACAGTAAAATGCTTGCAGTGCTGGGAGCAAATATCCTTGCCTTATTCCTTAAGGAGAAGGCATTCAGTCTTTTACAATTCAGAATGTTGTTAGCTGTATTTTATTTACAGACGCTCTTCATCAAGTTTGAGGATGTTCCTCATGTGCCTGGTCTATTAAGTCCTTTTATCAAGGATATATGTCCAATTTTGTCAAATGCATCTTCTGCATCTGTTGAGATGATCATATGATTTTTCTTTTTCAGCTGTTAATATGATAAATCATATTAATTGATTTTCAAATGTTGAGCCAACTTGTCAATGGTCAGATAAATCCTGCTTGATCATGAGGGATTACCTACTTTAAATTATTTTAGATTGTGTTTGCTAGCATTTTGTTAATGATCTCTGGGTCTCTGTTCATAAGGAATATTGGTTCATAGTTTAGGGGGTTTTTTTTGGTAGTTTTATTGTCTAGTTTTGCTACTGGGGTGCTGCTAGCCTCATGAAATAGATTGGTAAGTATTCCTTTCTCATAGTTTCTGAAAGAGTTTGCATAATCAATGAAAATCAATGACAACAAAAATGCTTTAGAAAAAAGACAATGAGGCCAAAAAATGATTCTTTGAAATTATTAATAAAGCTGGTAATACTCTAAGAAGATTGATCAAGAAAATAGAGAGGAAAGAAATAATCAAAATCAGGAATAAAGAGGATCCTGCATATGTTAAAAGAATAATATGAAAATAATACGAGCAACTTTAACCAATAAATTTGATAACTGTACAAAATAACAATTCCTTTTGTTTACTTTGAGTTTAATTTTCTCTTATGTTCCAAGTTTCTTAAGATGAAAGCTTAGATCATTGACTTGAGATTTCTCTTCCTTACTAATATAAACATTTCATGTTATAAATTTCCTCCCAGGCACTAATTTAGTTGCATCCCACACATTTTGATATGCTGTTTAAATTTTCTTTGTTAAAATCTTATTTATTTTATTTGTGATTTGTTGATTATTTAGAAGTATGTTGTATCTTTCTGTTATATCTGTATTATAATACGTACAACATACTTTGTATTATTTCATTTCTTTGGAATTTATAGAGATTTGTTTTATGTCTCATAATTGTGTCCATTTTGATTAATGTACTAGCAAACAATGTGTATTCTGGTATCACTGGATGAAATCTTCTATAAAAGTCAGTTATCCTTAATGATTCTTGTGTGTACACATTCTATCAATAACTGAGAGTATTTATACTTGTGGTTTATCAATTTTTTTCTTTCAGTTCTCTCAGGTTTTGATTCACGTATTTTGGAGTGATAATACTAGGTGCATATGCATTTAGGATTATTATGTCTTTTTGAAAAGTTGATGCCTTTATTAATATGAGATGTCCCTCTTTATCTTGGGTAATGTTTCTTCTTCTGAAGAATATTTTTTTCTGATAGTCATATACCCATGGTTCCATCTTTCTTTTGATTGGTATTTGTCTGGTTTACATTTTTCCACACTAACATTAATTACATCTCTTTTTTAAAATTCAGTATGTTTCTTTTAGATAGAATATATTTAAATCTCTGTTGTTGCTCTGATCTTAATTCGATTATTTAACATATTTCCGTTTAATGTAATTATCAGTATGGTTGGGTTAAGTCTGCATTTTGCTGCTTGCTTTGCTCTATCTGCTCTTGCCTACTTTTTTCTTCTTTTCTATCTTATTTTGGATTCAGTAATTTTTATAATTATATTTTATCTTCACATTTGACTTATTAACTATACCTATTTTATGTTTTTTGTCTTTGTCTAGGGATATACATCTTACCTTTTCAAAACATATCTTAAAATAATAGTACACACTTTAGCATAGAAACCTGACAAGAGTAAACCTCTAATTCCCCTTTTTATCCTTTATGTTACTCCCTTTCTTGTCCTTTGTTATTGTTGTCATACATTTTACTTCTGTATATTATACATCCTACAATATAATCTTATGATTTTGATTTAAATTGTCAGTTATCTTTTTAAAAGGCAAAGATGCTGCTTTTCTGTTTTTACACACATGTATTAATTCTCATGCTGTTGGTTCCTTTGTGTACAGCCAAATTTCTGTTTCATATTGTGTGTCTTTTTCCATTAGCTACATTGTTAATTACTACTATTATTATTTCTAGTATTTCAGGCCTGCTGACAATGATTCTTTCAATTTTGTACGTTCAAAAGCTATTTTTCCTTCATCTTTCAAAGATACTTTTTCTAGGTATAAAATCCTAAATCCTGGTTTTCAGTGATTTGATTATGCTGTCTTTTGTGATTTTCTTGTTTATTTCTCGTGTAGTGAGTTGGACCTGTTGGATCTGTGGGATCACGGTTTTTATTAAATTGGAAAATTTCCAGCCACTGCCTCTTCAAATACTTTTCTTTTCTTTACCCCCATGTCTCCTTCTGGAACTCATTTTGTGTATGTTGGTCCACTTGGTATTTTTCCACAGCTGACTAAGATTCTGTTCATTCTTGCATTCTTATTTTTCTGTATTCTTCGTTTTTATAGTTTCTATTAAGTGTCCAAACCTACTGATATTTTTTTTCCTGCGCTAATCTGTTTTTAATCTAGTTGGTTATATTTTTTTCATTTCAGATTTTTCATCTATAAAATTTCCAGTTGGATATTTTTATATCTTTCATTTCTCTCCTCATTATAGTCACATTTCCATTTATTCTCTAGAATAACATAATATTTATAAATATTAGCTTTTGCAATATGATTGTCTGCTAATTCCACCATTTCTTTTATTTCAATACTATTCCTAATGGCTGATTTTTCCTGGTTATGAATCATAGTTTGTTGCTTCTCTCCATGCCTGATAATTTTTATTTAGATGCCAGATGTACATTTTCCATTGTTGCATATTGACTTTCATTGTATTCCTTTAAAGGGTATTGAACTTTATTTTGGGAAATAGGTTAGTTACTCACTGATCACTTGGATCTTTTTAAGCCTTTCTTTTAAGTTTTTAGTTTAGTTTAGTTTTGTTTTATTTTAGGGAGGGTCTAGAGCAGGCTTTAATCTAGGGGTCATTTAGCTCGACTACCAAGGGGCTAAGTGCGTTGAGAACAGAACCTAGTGCATTACTGTGTCTTTCTACTTGGGCTGTTGGGAATATGAATTATTTCAAGCTTTCTGTGAGCTCTAGGAATTTTTTCAGCCTATGGCTTTCCAATTTATTTTTCCTCTTCAGCCACATAGAAATTTTACCCCATGCATACATAGATCAGTACTCAGCCAAAGATTCAAGGAGACCCTTCTGCAGATCTCTGGAATACTCTCTGTGTGTGACTTTCTCATTTTTAGACACATATCCTATTGGCCCCATAAATTCTATCTCAGCTTCTCCAAACTCTATGTTTCTCAATCCAGCTGTAGTGCTGGCTTTATTCGGGTTCCCCCTTTTTGGGTTGCAGCCCAGAAACTTCCTTCATGCCCTGCCTCATTTGCTTTCCTTCTCTCAGAAATCACAGTCCTGTGCTTCCTGGCATCCACTGTTTGAAAATAGTTGTTTCTTAGTTTTCATTTTTTAGTTTTTGGTTTTGTAGTTTAACAGCTTAAGAAAGAGAAGATAAGCCATGTAAGTGCTTTAAAAACTAAAAGACTGTTTAAAAAGAAAGAATATTCTTTAGTTATAAAGTGCAACACAGAAGTCAAATAGGATTAGGATTGACTGGTGTCCATTAAGAGCAATAAATAAGGGCATTTTGATGTTGATGAGAGTCATTCCAGTCAATCACATTGGGTTGAGGAATATTAGAACACGATGACCAAATGTGGCCTGTATGACTCCGTGGTAGTGACAAATAGAGATGTAAACCATTTTTTCTGCACACATGCAGGCTCTAATCATCTTTACATATATGGTAGAGCATTTGAATACATGGATCCAGAATACATAACCTAGAGGAAAACAAGAGTATTGGTGATTGTTCAACGAAGTTCAGATCTATGACTTCAGTTAGTCATATGTTAGTCATTAGTCATTAGTCTAGTTTCTAATAAAAACTAGAAAGGACACTCATCTTTCTAGTGCCAATGACACTATTAAGTTTGAAGTACATTTTTGGAAACAAAACAAAAACTTCTCAAGAGTTCCAAAGCTCTTTGTGAGTATGAACAGTGCTATCAGTTTCTACGTTGGACTTTTTGCATTTTCAACTTTGAATCCAAGCACTACCCCATCCCTGGGACTCATGAATAAACCCCAAGGAAACCTAAGAGGGTTCCATTCTATCCACAAAATCCTGTGATGTGGCCAAACTCTAATAATCTCCTGAGATTAAAGCTGATGTCTAACCTGGATATAAATCAAAATGGAAAAGTAGTTCTGTGGGTTTTTTTTTTTTAAGATTTTATTTTTTTGACAGAGATAGAGACAGCCAGCGAGAGAGGGAACACAAGTAGGGGGAGTGGGAGAGGAAGAAGCAGGCTCATAGAGGAGGAGTCTGATGTGGGACTCGATCCCATAACGCCGGGATCACGCCCTGGGCCGAAGGCAGACGCCTAACCACTGTGCCACCCAGGAGCCCCCAGTGTAGTTCTATGTTTGATACCATTATTTTACTGGTCGTTGAATAAACATTATGTTGATTGAAGTTGATTGAAAATTTTTGATTGCTTTGAACCACTGTTAAAAATCTGAATTTCTGAATAGCTACACAGTTCATCATTATGAACGATTACAAAAGAATTCATAGAGTCTTCACAACTATTTATGAGCATGTATTCTACTATTGAAAAAATTGGGATGATTATAATCTAAATGAAGTGATTTGAGATTTATAGCTTCCTTTTCTGTGTGTCATGGATAATTTCTCTGTGCTGAAGTGTGAGCGCACACATCATTTGAGCTTTCACTGAAATAGAATACAAACTCTGCCATCCTTCACTAGCAGGGGGATAGTGTATAAATCCTCTATTGCTAAACAAACATTACATCTAATTATGATTTAAGTTTGATTTTGGCTATAGTGCTATCTAAACATATGGTTAATGGTCCCTTTTATTCTCCACTATAACTTCCTGAATAACTTCCTGATTTGGAAAGGCACCAATGTCTACTTGGACTGTCATCTAGTCTTTAAGAATTAGTGCTTTGGTATTAATAAATTGGGTAGCAGACACTTCATATTTTAGTTAAAGGATAAGAATGTCTCATGAGACATTTTAAAATATATTATATTATATGACTATAGTTTCCATAACATCATAATTTTCTGTTTCTGATTATGACACACTTTATGTAAGTGAATCAAGAAAAAAATCACTTAAGTGAAAGAATTAATTTTTTAAGATTTTATTTATTTATTTTAGAGAAAGAGAGAGCAGGGAGAGGGAAAGGGACAAGCAGACTCTGGGCTAAGCACAAAGCCTGACATGGGGCTCTATCCCACCACCTCTGCGTTCATGACCTGAGCCAAAATCAAGAGTCAGATACTTAACTCACTGAGCCACCCAGGCTCCCCTAGTTATCCTTATTTTGAAATCTCTTCTACATCTGATGTTCTCTAAGGATGAGTTACTTGGGATGACAGCAGTGGGTTGTTCTATGCTTAGGAAACTATGTCCATGTAACATAATAAATAATCACATTATGGATCTTTGGACTTAAAAATAACTTTTAGTAGCTTTTTTTTTTTTTACTGAATAGCATTGAAGACAGAAAAATACTTATTCATAAAGACAGAAAAAATAATAAGGCTGGTGATTATTTTAATATCAGAATCTGGGAAGATATTTCACCAAACATTTGGGCAGGAAAGAGATGATAGATGGAAACTGGTGATGGTACATCACGTCCTAGAAAGAGTAGTCTCGTGAGTAAACCACTGCTGGCAAGAGCAGAGGCAGGAACATCCCCGGGAGTAGTGGATATAAGAATTAAGCTGAGCAATGAATGCGTGAGAAATGCAAAGGGATATCCTCCCAGACTTGGATTTGGGAATTTGGCAAGTTGTAATGCATATAAGTCTGCTATAGAGCTCTACAGGTATAGATCTGAGAATGATGATAAAACAGTACCAGAAAGACTCAGGTCATTGATGACATACAAATATTGCATGGTGGAAAACTCAGACACAAAGAAAGATGGTACCCACATGGGTACCAAGTTGGGACTCACTTGCTGACAGAAACCATAACTGTTATTTAAACAGGGAAAGTAGCATATAAAGAATTGTTAACTGGTTAAAGGTAGTTACTAAAAAAGCATAAAGGAAGGATGTAGGGGGACCTAAAGTAACAGGTGCAAAAGAATAGCTGCTTTTGCTAGGCTGAGTGAGGGTGAACAGAGTTTGTGGGCAAGTGCTGGTCTATAGATGTTGTCCACCATTGTTGCAGGATGTGAGCATACTGAAGCTGCTTGTTATGGTCAGAGCATGTGTGCCAACCAAAGCTACTCAGAAAGCTGCCTGTGGGGAGAGAGTGGCCTGAGGGCACAACTGAGATTCTTTCTGGGCTGCTGGGCTCTCTTACTATAGTAAAAGAGTAACAGTGACAATAGTAATGAAGAACCAGAACCCAGGACAGAAGTGTCTTCCCACCACTGTGGCCTTCTTGGGTCTCTCCGGGGCCCACTGTTGACTAAGCCTAACGTTCTGCTACCTAATCACAGAGAAATGTTTCCAGGGTTCCAAACACAGTATCATAAAGCAGGACAAGGAAGAGGGAATTTAGAGCTCCGAGACAGTGTTGATCATTGCCACTGCTGATCTCTGAAAATGACTTATTCCAAGATCCTAAATGGCATTTTAGAAACTTGCCTGGCATTTTCATTAAATTGCAATGAAATAGGAGCTCTGTAAATCAAGAGCAGAAAGACTTAAAAGAATACAAGACGAAAAGACATACAAATGAGCACAAATTGAAACTGAGATCAAATAAATGATTGAAAATCAGCTAAAAATGCAATAGTGTAATTAAAAATGCATTGGTGGCATATACATACAATGGAATTTTCACTGTGTAAAATGGGCACTATAAAATGGTCAACAAATCTGAGAGGCAAATAGGAAAATGGCTGCAGAGAACATTAGGATATCACAGGTTGGGCAGACAGACAAAAGCGGTGTACTTTAAGAATTGTAGGTGATCCTGAAGAAGCAAATGGGTAAATTAGGACAGAAGTAAAAACCAAAAATAAATTTAAATTAAAAAACACTGTTGTTCTCAAACTGAAAGAACTCATCAGAGTCCAATAAATTAATAAAAAAGACTCAAACTTTAAAAAATTCTAGCAAAATTTTGAGTTACATAAATGAAGAGAACAATCCTATACGCATGCCAAGGAGGAAGAAATACATTACCAGGAAAGCACTTCAAATCAGGCTTGTCTGCAAAACAAAATGCCAAAAAACAACGACCTAGCTAGATGTCGCTTTCCTGAGTTCTCTTGGCTTCCCCAAATCTGGTTTGGGCTCTCTGTGTGTTCTCAGGGACTTCTGCACTTCCCCTATTATATAATTCTTATTTCATCTGTTGTATATATACTCACTTGTCTCCCTCTCTTAGACTGTTAGATAAGTCTCTTTACAGCTTAAATTCTGTGAAAATGAGATGATAAGATAAAATGACCCTGTCTAAAGTTCAATCTTTGAAACAAAAAGTGGTTGAGGAAAACCCATACCTACTTTCTCCTTGCTACAAAAAGAAAAAACACACATTTTCTTTCTTATTCAATAGGATTATGGTTTCTGGACACTCATCTATTTTAGCAAATGCAGGAAGCAATTTTAATGTCATGTTCATTGATGTTTCCCAAGCGACTAAACTAGAACAGTACAAAGCATATAATAGACACATGATGAATATGTGTTTAATGGAAGCATAGAAACATTCGAATTAAAATTTTAAGCTATTTCCCCTGAAATGGTGTTAATGGTTGCTGTTTTTATCTCCTCCATAGGCTTGTAACTGCAGCACAGTGGGATCCTTGGATTTCCAATGTAATATAAACACGGGCCAATGCAGCTGTCACCCCAAATTCTCTGGTGCAAAATGTACAGAGTGCAACCGAGGTCACTGGAACTACCCTCACTGCAGTCCCTGTGAGTGCTTCCTGCCTGGGACTGAGGACAGGACCTGTGACTCAGAGACTAAAAAGTGCTCCTGTATTGATCAGACTGGGCAGTGCACCTGTAAGGTATGTGCTGCTGAAATATACTAAAGGAACATCTTCCCTGGGTTCTCTTTCAGTTGCTCACTTTTAACTTCGTTCAGTGGTCATTATTCATGCTTCATTATGTTAAACAAATAGACAAAAATTAATTACCAGACAGTTTTTATACGTATATGCTCATTGGCATACAGAGAAGCACTGCTCTTTAAGAACTTACTTTCAACCAAAATCCAACTTCATTTCCAGCTGATAGAGATGATATACTTTTAATGGTGAAGTTAAATTTTTCTGTACATATTTGCTTTGCTTAAACAGGAATAATTTGGGAAGGAAAAAAAATGACAGTTTTCTTAAGCATCATCAGAGAAAAATCACAGCTAGAGAATAGGGATTCTAAAAAACCATTTCTCTTCAAATTAATCCACAAACACTGTACACTGAAAAATACATTTACTGCTGTGGAAGTTCAGTAAAATTCCATCACGTATAAACACTGACATGACAAACAGTGACTATGTGCAAAATTCAGCTCTCATTAATATTGTTAAATGATGTAGAAAAACAGGCAATTAACATGGATAAGAGGGATTTTTCCCCCCTTAGATATTTCTGAAAAATCAATCCCAGAATAAATGCGGTTAAGACCATGTCAGAGGTATCTTTTCAAGAAAAAAGTCTATGCAAAGAGGGACAGAGAACATAGGAAAATGAAATGCAGGGAGTGATTATTAAAATAGTCTTCAGAATTTAGAAAATGGCAGATTTTGCCATTGAAGTCCCCAGACAAAACACAAAATCGAACGCTGCATTATTACATATTATGATTATACACTGTGTTTAATATGTATTCGATGTGGATGTATATGCCACGGAATGATAATTCTATAAACCTATATTTTAACACCCTGCCTTTTTTTTTTTTTTTTTTTTTACTACTTTATATCTCACCACTCTCTGGGAATCGATGTTTCTATTTTGCCTTTGAAAGTCTCATGACTCTTTCATATTGTTCACAGTGGATATTAGGAAATGCGCAGCTTAGCTTGTAAAACCAGTATACAATAGCCTCTGCAAGGTCTTTCTGTATAAATAAAGCTTTTTTTAGATTTCTGAAATTCTAACAATGAAATTAACCACATATGCCATTTCAGACATGAGTCTAATCCTCTGTTCCTTTTTGGTTAATTAAGAAGTAGTATTACTCATTCTCAAGTGTATTTCTCTCATAACTTCATTACGGACCCCGAGGAACTCTCCTCTTCCTTTAGGTGAATGTACAAGGTGTCCACTGTGATAGGTGCCGGTCGGGCACATTTGGACTTGACGCCAAGAACCCACTTGGCTGCAGCAACTGCTATTGCTTCGGGGCTACTACCCAGTGCTCGGAAGCAAAAGGACTGATCCGTACGTGGGTGAGTAAGAAACCGCTGAGCCATGTAATGGTATGATGTCAGTTTCTGCTGGTGTCTTTCAGCCAGGCCCTGAGGGGTAGGAGGCGATGGTGAAACATTTAAGCAAGCTTTTCCCCTATGCATTTTTAGAACTGGGGCCATGTGACAGTTGGGATAAATGCCTTTTTTTTTCCACCAAAAAAGAGCTCATTTATTGTTGATGAGGAAATAGATGCCCAGGGAGAAAGGGAGACATTGTAACCGAAGCATTGTGTTTGGGGGATGGGCAGAAGCTGCCTTTTGGAGAGTGAGGGCGCCGGGGCGTGCGCGTGAATGCAGGCACGTGCTAGGGCAGTCAGGAAAACCAGAACTGGCTGCATGTTCTCTCCAACCAGCCTTAGAGAATCGCTGCCTTTTAAGGGGGCAGCGCGTTCGTTCTTACTTTCATTTTTCTCTAGCTCTTCCCACTTTTAAGTTCTACTTTTTATTAGTGTAAAAAACCAATTTTCACAAATGTCACAGTTTTCACTGTGCACGCAGGGCAGAAAGATCCATCCCCTGCCCTGGTGTCTCACGATGCGCAAGTTTTATTTCTCGTCAGAACACCTTCTCAGAGGGAGAAGGGGACTGCAGAGAGACACGCGGTCCCGCACTTCGTTTCAAAGGGGTGCCCATAAGATTTGTGCTCAGCCCCCCGCGGTGTGCTGGTGCCCTCGCAGGTGACCCTGAAACCTGAGCAGACCGTCCTGCCCCTGGTGGACGAGGCACTGCAGCACACCACTACCAAAGGCATCGTGTTTCAACACCCAGAGATTGTTGCACACATGGACCTGGTGAGACAGGAACTCCGCTTGGAACCTTTTTATTGGAAACTTCCAGAACAGTTTGAAGGAAAGAAGGTAAGGACAAGAACTTCAAAGTCCTATGAGAGCAAAGTAAAATGTGTTTTTGGAATCACGCCATATGGGGCTTTATCTGATGTGTCACTCCTCATTTTCTTTTGCCAGTTGATGGCCTATGGCGGCAAACTCAAGTACACAATCTATTTTGAGGCTCGGGAAGAGACAGGTTTCTCTACCTACAATCCTCAAGTTATCATTCGAGGTGGTACCCCTACGCATGCTAGAATTATCGTCAGGCATATGGCTGCTCCTCTAATTGGCCAGTTGACACGGCATGAAATCGAAATGACAGAGGTAAGCTGATTAGTTTGGGGCAAGCATGCCAGTGGTTTTACATTTAGTTTCATCAAAGTGGTTTCTTTTCCTGTTAACAGAAAGAATGGAAATATTATGGTGATAATCCTCGAATCAGTAGAACTGTGACCCGTGAAGACTTCTTGGATATTCTATCTGATATTCATTATATTCTTATCAAGGCAACTTATGGAAATATCATGAGACAAAGCAGGTAAATTATAATAGAGTAAAAGTTCAATTCTTATTTTAGAGTCTATAGGTAAGATCAATAAGACACCCGACAAGAAAGATTTATATGTTTGGTTTGGAAGTGTGATGGTAGAAAACAAGTCAAGGATGGCTTCCAGGTCACCTGGTGGAAGATACTACCATTCCCCCTCCCCCAAAATAAAATAGAATGAGAAGCAAGTTTAAGGGGAGGGGAAAAAAATCAAATTGACCTTTGACCTGGTGAGTTTTAGATGCCAGTCAGAAATTCAGAAGAAATAACCCTGCAGGGTAGAGATAGATAACTATTGTGCTATAAATAGATTACAAGATTGCTGAGAAAGTGACCCCCTTCAAATTTCGAGGGAGCCAGTCAGAGTCAAGTTGGTCTCATCTTTTCCAACCATGGGCATTCTCAAGTGTTCATCCCAGTGCGCCCTACAATATTGTCCCTTTCACTGTGAATCACGCTGTGAAAAGATTGGGAATCACACCGAATAGAGAAGGACAGAAGAATAGTAATAGTAAATGTGGTGTCATGGAAGCCAAAGGATGAGAATACTACAAGGAAGGAGGTATAATTTCGTATAACCCAAGGAGGCCAATTAAAATGAGGCTTTTGAGACTGTCACCTAGTATCACACTGGTGCCATTCATAACACCAGTTTTTGTAGAATCGTGGCGCAAATCTCAAAGTTTTGAGCTATGAAATAGGACACAGTGGCCCTAACAGATGGGCGTAGACTATTGTTTTCCATGAACATAAATGTAAAAGGGAGGAATGAGATAGTGTCAAAGATCAAAGGATGATTGTTTAATCTGAGTGAGAAGTAAACATGTTTACAAGCCCTGAGGGAAAGGAGTTTGTAGCAAGATATACATTAAAAATGATAGGATAAAGAGAAAATAAATAATGGAGAAGCCAGATTTCAACCTGAGCACAATGATCATGTCCTACCGTGGAAGGGGCAATTTACCCAATGAGATAAAATGAGGAATTGCACACATGTATTTAAGTTTCCTGCCACGGAGGCAGAAAGTTGGGTTCGTCCGCATAGTCTCAAATTCTCTGGCATGTCAATTTCTGTTATTTCCTGTAAGAATAGGAATCAATAGATGTTTGAAAACAAGTCTTATAGAATAAAATAGTAGATCCGTTTAGAAAAACAAAACAAAAAAATTATGAATTCTTTTATTGGCAAACCAATGAATATATAAATCCCGTATTTCAGATGTTTAAACTATACTAAACATAGGAGAAGATTTTTTTTCTTTGTTGCAAAAGATCCTTATTGTCCTTCCGATTGGACCATTAGTCGGGACTTTGAGTAAAAGAGTAAATCAAGGATCAAAATTCACTTTCAAATATGTATCCCTTTGGTGTTCTTTTTATATTTCTCACCTCTAAAGTTATTTTATGTGAAATAATTTTTAAAAAGTCATGTACCAAAAATATACTGCCAGCAATATCATTAATTATTTTAAAATATCAAGTGTAAATCAGGTGGTAGAAGCCAAGGCAATATTTGCATGTCATGGAAGATAGCAGGTAACTTTGTGGGTGTGGAAATGAATAATTATTTTGCAAATTCTTCCACGCTACAGTGAGAGTCTGGTAGCGCAGAACATTTTGTTCGTAGAACTGATAGAAACAATGATGTCATGCATTTTTCATTATACTTTCTTTGCTTCCCTCACACTGATTCCCTTTATGGGGGAAAAGATCACCTTTATTTTGTTCTCCCCCCTCCCATAAGTCTCTTTCTCTTATCATATTATTCACAGACCCCTCCAAATAAAATTCTTTAAGAAATCATTTTGTGAAACTTAAGGATAAATAAATAAATACATCACTTGTTTTAGGCTCAATAAAAACTAAAGCCATTGCCTATCAACAATAAGAATAAATAAAGCAATGGATCAGCACTTAATTTTCTAATACAGTGGAATTGTGATGACAGTGAAAGATATATTTGAATCTTCTCTCAAAGATAGAACATAACTCTGCATCTTTGTTCAGTTACAAATTTAAAACAGTCTCAGAAGCAGAGGGTTTGAGAGTTTTACATGTAGTTTGAGACTTTGTATATAATGTCAATGCTGACATTGCCTTTTTTTCTTCGCTTTTGTCTTCTCTCACATTCATTGGAAGGGTATAACAACTTTGCGTTTCAGTCTTCACTTAAATAGAAGCTTGAGTTTGGCCAAATCCCTGATTCAAGCAAAAGTTGCTCTTTCATCATCTGAGAAAAACCAGGTGCATTGCAGAAATATCTGTTGTTGACACACAATTCAAGTTTTACTCAGTTTTTTAAATATTCACCAGCCTGGTGTGTGCGTGCATGTGGGAGAGAATGGAAGATGATGCTAGTAACCCCTCATGTTATAAAATACCCCCTGATGCCAACAGAGGACTCATGAACAAAGCTCGTTACCCTCTGACTCCCACACACAATCCAGGGGAATATAAAGGTGGAGTCTTTCTTGCAGGAGGGGAGTGGTTTGTTTATAGATCAAACTGCTCTGTGTCCTAAATTTAATTGAACATGTGTTTCATAAAGGCTGGCTGATCTTCAGAGTGAAGATTACAATCTAGCGAAGTCAAGGTGTGCATTCATAATTCAGTGTCAATAAAACGTACCTATGCTTATTACAAAGTTTATGATTCAAGCTCCTTAAACTATTGGAGGTGACTTTTAGTGAAGCAAAACTATTCATTTTCTCATTTAAAAGTTTATTTGCAGAACATTTCATGTTACCAGTTAGTCAGTCATGAAATAGTCTTGAGTTTATGGACCGCATATATTTTTTAATGCATGATTTCAAATGAATGTAAAAGGTATCAACATTTTTGCTAGGAATATGTATAGTTTTTTCAATTATAAGGACCTTTCTATCAATAGGAAGGGTGAGCTAAGTTAGTTGAAGGATTTACTTAATAAAATTAACAAAATCACTAATTTGAAAGGTTCTTTATCCTTTATCCAGTAAGATCAATATTACTGGATTATGTTCCATTGTTGTTTTCTAGATGGTTTTCTAAAGTTCTTGAAAGGACATTCCGACACTCAAGAGGAAGAAATCGGGCTAGTTGTAAATTAAAAGCAATTTCACTTGTGACTACGGGAGATATTCTAATGGGAATGACCTTGGTTTGTCTGTTTGAAGGAATATAAATTTCTAATTAATTGGCCATGTCTACCTGAAGCCACTCACATTTTAAAATGTGGGGAAAAAAAATCTTTATAATAACTTCTCAACAGGACATCGGACATCTAATTTACTAAACTCCTTATGATTTATGTGAAGATTTTGCCAATGTGTAATCTCAGCCTTTGAGGAAGCAAAGATGCAGGGATATGATGTGGCACGTGAGCCCCTGGAATTTAGGCAGCTTGAAAACAACAGGACAAGCTTAAGGTTATTGACAAAAACCCGAGAAGACTCTTTGTAGGATTGGGTGTTTACTACGTGAGCTTAATTTACTGGTGTGATAATCTATATACACGCGCTGTTTGCAGGATTTCTGAGATCTCGATGGAGGTAGCCGAACAAGGACGCCTAACAGCGCTGACTCCTCCAGCTCGCTTGATAGAAAGATGTGATTGTCCCTCAGGCTATGCTGGTTTGTCCTGTGAGGTAAGCTGGTTACCGCTCACCTTAAGCTCAACTCACTTCACCAGCCAAATGGAAATACTTCCACAGCTATCTTGGCTGCAGTTTTCCTTGTTCATGCATATCCTTTATATATATATACACATATATATATATAAAATTTATTTATTTATTTATTTTACCTTCTTCTCACAGCATGAGACACAGTAAGATGAAGGTGGTGTTACTGTGACCTAGAAGTAGGAATCACATCCGAAGGGAAATATTTGATGAAAATTAAAAGATTTGTAAAAATATGGAGCAGTCAGGAAATAAGAATGTTTTCAGAAAGCACCTTTATTATATCTGAGCTATTTTCTCGGCACCTCTTCTGAATGGCTAAAGACGTTTAAGCCGCAGTGATTCTGAGATAGGATTATATTGGGTTTTGAAAGATTGTTTTTATATGGAACATGACAGAACGTAGGCACTAAATAGCAGACTGTTCCCTTCAACATAAGCTTCTCAGAAGGACGTATGCTTTTCCCACAGTGCCACTACCATCCAGTCGTTATATTTTTAAAAATTGCTTATTTTGTTCTCTGGGATTTTCCTTTGATTATCTTTAGAACTGGCATATTTTCTAGATCTTTATCCTCTGGAAGTCTATTTCATTTTTGTGAATATGAAATATTAATAGGAAGAGTATATTATAGGGGAAAATGGAATGGATGGGAAACTAGCCTGGGTTTGAACTCGACTTCACCATATACCGGGACTGAGACCTTGCACCATTTACTAAACCTCTTTGAGCTTCAGCTGGTAAACCTCCAAAACCCTTACTTGCCACCACACTTGTCCCTCTCCTGCAGACCCATAGTACTCCCCACAGTGCAACAACCAAAGTCATAGGATGGTCATCCAGGATCTGCTCCAGCCCTGCAGTGCCGATGCCTTCCTGGTAGGCAGATTGGTTGGTGCCCACCGTGTAGCTGGTTAGATATTCTTAATACCTCTCCTACCTACGGCTGAGGGAGGAATCATATGAAGACGAAATGAGCTATGACCCTAAAGCACTATTACGGTGCCTGGCAGTAGGCAACACTGATTGATGTTAATAGTATTATTATGGAATAATTAGTTATATATCCATGCATTGATTTCTTTACGTAAAATGGTATGCATCTTTCGTAAATAGGATTTGAGGAGTTTTATTAAGTATGGCTCATAAGGCAGGTGGTGGCACAAGCTTGAAACTTAAGTAACTTAAAAATAATGAATATAAATATCTTGAGATGTAGCATACTATGATGTAAAGAAAAGGAGTTTGGTTTCAGTGAATCCTCCCTAGCTCCACCTTAGACAGGGTATTTACTCTGTTTGCTGCTGGCCCTTAGGATTTTTACCTGTACAGTCATCATGAGGATTGATTTCAGTGAAAATGTGTGTGTGAAGGTCCTATTATAAACTGAAATGCTATTCAAGTTAGTTATCATTATATAAATTCCATGTTGTTCAGAGAACAATATCATAAGAATAACTGCAAATATCTGTGAAACGTCTTTGGAATAATTTTATAAATTTGTGGCTGCTCTGATGGGCGATATTCATATGAATGTGTCTGTTTTTATCTAATAAATAATCAAATAATCCAGCTCGTTATGAAGTCATAACTCCTACATATACATAATGCACTTGTACACATACTAGTAAGTGTATATATTGCACTTATATGCACAACCAACCAACATACACATATGTGCACACAGTGTACATGGGAGCAGTGAGACAGTGAATGTGGCACATATAAAACATGCTACCTTTCCAATGAGTATAAAAGACTTAAAGACAGAAGACAGAAAGAACTTGAGATTTTTCTAGACAAGTGGAATTTTATCCCAAGAAGCATTTTGGCATACTGTTGGTTTACTGTGTGACCTTGGTCAATTCTTTAATTGTTATAGGCCTTTGTTGCTTTATAGGTATCCAATCTATAAATTAACAGATTCGGTTTTGAAATTCTAGAATTCTCTGATTCTGCAATATTATTTTGCTATAAAAGGTATTGTGTAAGTAGTCAAGATTGACCTTCAGCCGTCTTGAAGCGAAAGCTACCACAGCTATACTTCTTTCTGCATGTATTTCAAAGAATACTGTTTGCTTACAAATAAAAATGTGAGTAGAGTAGCAAATTATTTTAATGCAGTCTACCTTCCATTCTGGATTTTAAATGTTAAAAACTCTTTTTGCTGTGATTGGTAGGCCTTTTAAATGGCATATTCTAAAACATGCTTTTCCATTAATCTTAGTAATTTTCCATCGTTATGTGAAAATATATATTAGCACAAATAAGGAAACTGATAAACGGAGAAGATTAAGAGAACTAGGAACACATACAACCCAGCATCTGCACTGGTGGCTTCACCTATGTCCTGTGAATTTCACTTAAGCTCCTATTTACAGACAATAATTACAGTAATATCCTAGTGTTGAGATTATGGGGATAAAGGCCTGTCTCTCATAATAAGGTGCCTGAGGTGTTCTCCACATCCCATTGCCTCTAATCCATTATACATCTTATTTATAATTCATCTTGATTCTAAAGTGTAATTACCCAAGCATAAAATCTAATTGTCAAAGCAAGAGCTAAGACAGTTTTGAAATAATACCTCCCATTCCAGTAACATGTGCTTTGGGTCATGAATACACAAAGCAATTCCTTTACGATATTTTTGCCAAATGTATGGTATTCTAGAGACATTTGCATGTACAAGCTCTTCATTTCCCGTCTTTACCCAAAATGTGCTTGCAAATAAATAGAATTAAGTGTTAGTTACTGCTGAAAATATAGCCAATTGTAAAGACACTTAGCCTTTGCCTGTTGCCTGTCATCTTATGACGCTTTGGCCCTGTCCCTTGAGAGTGTTAGTTCTAGAAATACTCACTTATTACAATCTATGATTTGAAGTAAAGATCAGATTCCCTTTAGAAATCAAATGAAGGGCTCAATTTCCTTACCACGTTTGTTGGTATGGGAACCATTGAGTTTACAGTCATTTCTTACCATTGTCTGAGTTCACGTGATTGCCTGACTGACCTAAGCTGACCTAAACTGGAAATGGAAATAGTCAGTACTGAGTGTGTGGTTGGTTCTCTGCAATAAGATCATGGTGATAAATTGTTGCAGACAATCTCTAGCTTGTATGTTGTGCGCCTCAGCTCCCGTCTCCTCACCCTCGTGTTACAGTAGGGCTTCTGGCTCACAGTTGAGTGGTTGCTGGCTACTGGGTCACCATTCAGGAGCTGTTATTTTTGGCTACTAAAAATAACTTTTTACATCTCCCCAAAATGAATCCCTATTATCAACTCATAAAAGTCAGAGGACAAAATAGTGAAAATAGACTTTTCTTCTCCCATACGCACATCTCTTGGGACACCTTTACCACTTTTGTTATATGTGGAAGACCCAAAGACTGTTTTCATGTGCATGAAAATATCGAGGCACATGGTATGGGGAAGTAGGTAGACATGGATATTCTGTTACCCAATGCAATGGAGAACAATTACTGTTGTTTTTATTTTTAGTCTGTCTTCAGTGACTATATTTTTAAAAATTTTCTGGAATAGAGGCATCTATGTTGATTTATTGTATGTGAAGCACTAACCATACATCATCTTATTTAATCCTCACAACAACCTTACAAAAGAAAAAACAACTTACGGTTTACTGAATACTTACTGTATCCTGCACAACACCAACCATGTTTCCTAATAAGTCTACACCAACATTGAGTACATATTATGATCCCCATGTTATGGGTGGGGAAATGGAAGCCCAGGCAGGGTACAAAACCTGCCCATGACCACACAGCTAGAAAACAGCAAAACTGCAATTCGAGCCCTGTTAAATTTGTTTAAAAAAACCTAGATGGACTTACGTACTCAACTCTGATGTTCTACAACATCCTTATGTTCCAAGTGAGGAAACTGCAGCCCGCAGTGTTCAACACCTGTGTAATATTGTATTAGTAAGTGATGAACGAGAATGAAACCAAAGATTACCCGGTTGCAAGACCGGTGTAAAGATAGAAGATAGGGTTTCCATTGGCAACGGCCCAAGCGCTCTTGTTAAAGTCTAAGGAGAGAGGTGGGAGATGTTGTGTAACTCTGCACCTGGAGCTGTGGGTTCTCTATTCTCTTTGTCTCCATCCTCCCACATTTTGTGCAAATGAGATTTGAACATTTTGATGAGATGCCATATTATGCAAATAAAGATAGAAGGACAGCAGAAGACAATTGAGCTATGAATAACTTTAGCACAAGGAAAGAGAACTTTGGAAAAGTTTGAGTTGAAAAAAAAGGGACAGTGTTTATTTGCTTTTCTTAAATTCTCCATTTTGTTTCAGAAAGGATTGTCGATAGGACTTGAAAAAAATAGCTATTATCTTTCCTCTTTTTATTCCGACTCAAGCATAATCATTCTCATAAATGTTGCCCCAGTTCACTGAGAACATCTGATACTGAAAAACTCTCAAAAATACCAAAAAGTGGAAAGAATGAATACAAAAAAGAATCCCAGAAAGGAGGGGATTAAGATGGAATAAATACATCCAATTCCTTTAAAGAGTGTTTTCAGGTTCTAACTCTTGCATTGTCTCTTGCTTTGCTAACTCTTAGAAATTTAATCTATCAGGACATAAAATTTAATCTAGAATGTTAGAACTAAAGATTCAGAAATCATCTGAGTTAATACACCTGCTCATTTGTGGGGTGGGGAAACCACATCTTAATGATGCCACGCAACTTGCCTCCATCCCTTAGAAAAAACTGACTTGTAAAATCAAGGCTTCCATATTCATTTGTGGCTCAGTATCAGAGTCTGTATGCCCTTTCAAAGGCACACATTACCAGCAGAGAATGAGGAGCATGCCAGTGATTCTCAATTCTGGCTCCCAATTAGACCCCTCTAGGAGCTTTAAAACAAACGCTGGCCCTTACTCTCAACCAGTTGAATAAGAATTTCTAGAGGTGGCGGGGTACCTGGATGGCTCAGTTGGTTGAGCATCCAACTCTTGACTTCGGCTCGGGTCATGATCTCAAGGTCATGAGATCAAGCCCTACGCGAGGCTCCTTGCTGGCTGGGGAGTCTGCTTGAGATTCTCTCTCTCCCTTACCCTCTGCCCCTCCCCGCACTGTCTCTCAAAAAATAAATAAAATCTTTTTTTAAAAAATTAAAAGTTAAAAAAAAGAATTTCCGGGGGTGGAGCCAGGTATGAGTATATTCTCAGATGACTCTATGTGCAGCTGGGTTTGGGAACCACAAAGACAGGCCTAGAAGGTCCAACACAGATCTCTCCTGGGAGCTCAGGTGTAGACTCCCCTTACAGGTGCTTTTCTGTTTTGTCCTGCTCTCCTTCCCAGGAAGAGTCATAGTAATAAGGGTAATTGGGTGTGTGTTGCAGTAAACTTCACCTGCCCCGCTCACCTTCAGATTTCAGTTTATAACAATGAATTTCATGCAATTCCTCAATGAAAAGTCCTGTTACTGAACTTTATTCTTCCTCTGAGACTTGTTTTAAACTTCTGTTTGAGGTATAAAATGGACCTAGAACTCTCTCTTTGTGTGATTTTCACATTCACACATACAGACACAGACACACACACGCACACCCCAACCAAATACACCAGTAAAATAATTATATAGGTATCCAAGGATGAAATCCATGTAAAGAAAATCCAGTTTTATTCTATAATCAGCATACTGAAGAACTGGAACGACTCATACTGTGAAATATTTCTAAATACACTTTGAATAGTTTCTTCAGTTTCTTAAAATTAATTCCTCAGCCATAATTTCTAGACCTTATTTGGTAACAATAGCATTATGAACCTGGATTTTCAATAATATGAATATACTTATTAAAATATATGATTAAGTCCACCATAAGACAAATGAGACTCAAAATACTTTGAATACTGTTCCCGATTTTCTTTATCATCTTGCTCAAAGCTGGGACATTATTTAATCTCATTAAAATTTCTTATAGGCTGTGATAAAAGCAGAGAGACTCTTAATTGAATGCTTAATTGAGGTACTTTTGCAGTATCCAAATCAAGATAAGCTAGGAGAGTGCTGCCTATTGATCTTTTTCTTTTTTCCAAAGAGTCTTTTTGCATATACCACTCTGGACAACCTAGTCCAGAACCAAAAGAATGCAGAAGCATTAGGAAGTTCTTCATGCATTTTTTTTTTCCTGCTTATTCAGCAATCATTCTTTCAGCAGCAGGAGCAAGATAGCCTGTGAAAAAAAATCTCGACATAGCCGAGATGGTCAAACAGTCCCTTTATAATCTTCATTGGGATCTGAAGAACTCACTCTTACCTCTAACTCATAAATCAAACAGTGTCTGATAAATATGGTAGCTTTGCATACCAAGAGGACTGAGCCTGGAACCTGAGACTGCTCTCATTACCTCTTCAGGACTGTGGGCTTCCTTCCCGAAAGCCAGAGATGTTTTCTTGATACATTTGCATAATAAACCCGAATGAAGATGGAAGTCTTGATTCTGCATATGTCAGCTTTGCTAGCAGTTTTCTGTTTGCTCTCAGATTTTTATTGCAAAATGAAAAAAATAGATCAGGGGAAGATAAATTTTATTGGTGGCCTAATATTCCCTAGACATGAGAATTTTGAATTTCTTGCTTTTATCGTCTTTAAATTATATCGATATAAAAAATGCAACCATGACACTTTTCTATTTATTTAATATTTCTCTGAGTCTCATTGGACATTAGCTAGTTATCCATCAAGCATTGCAAAAGCAGATTTTAGGTTGTCAAGGACATTGGAATTCTCTCTTTAGTCCAAATGACAATTTTATTTAAAAATAAACCTGTTTCTCAAGGAAAAGACTGTTTGAAGCTTTTTCAGATTGAGTGGTATATGCAAAAGACAGCCCTCCTTTGCTAAGGTCTGAGGTCTTGGATGCCTTCTGTATACTAAGGACCACAGAGAAATACACATTAGGAATCAAAACTGGCCCTTGTGTTTATAAGTGATGTTGCCTTTAATGCAGGTGAGGGGAAAGAAGTCCTTTTTCACCACTGAGGAACCCAAGTATTGCTAAACCAAGATTTATAACTTGCCTGTCCTAATTGCTTTCCTTTTCTTTCAGACATGCATGCCAGGATTTTATCGACTGTGGTCTGAGCCGGGTAGCCACACTCCTAGACCAACTCTGGGCACCTGCGTTCCATGTCAGTGTAATGGACACAGCAGCCTGTGTGACCCTGAAACCTCCAAATGCCAGGTATTTACCTGCGTCTTTCTTGAATAAGGCCCATGCTCATTTATCTTTACACGTGCTCAGATATCATGTGCAGAGGCGAGCAAGCTAAACTGCAGGGAGTGTGTGTGTGTGTGTGTGTGTGTGTGTGTGTGTGTGTGAGAAATAAACTATATGGGGAAAAAAGACATTTACCATATTACATGTTTTTTAAAGTAATTAAAAATTGATCATTGGAAAAACCACTGCTCATGTCAAGAAATAAAATATTAATGGCGTTTTAGGAGAACACCTGAGGACACTATTATTTATTTAAAAATCATATGAGGGCTTTTTTTTTCTGATTATGTACAAAAATAAACTTATAAAAAATCTGGAAATTATAAAACAATATTAAAAAAAGATAAAAGTCATCCAAAATTCAACATAAACATTTAATATTTTAGGTATTAGATTTCTGTGAATTTTGTGCATGTTTGTAAATAAGATGTATATAATACCATAGGTGCTGTTTTATGTTCTTTTTTTTAAATGTACCTATTACGAGCGTGTTATGTTGCTGGATGTTCTTTGAAATCCTTAGTCTTTGATTAGATATCCCATAATTTAACCACTTCCCGTAGAATTCCAGCTACTTTTGTTTTTGTTGTTATATTCATGTTAACAGCCTGCCCTCTACCACTGCTGTCTACCTTGGAACAATCAGAACTTTCAAGAAATTCAGGCTTGCCATGTCACCACACAGACTCCCCCAGACTCTAATCCTCACACAGCTCTGGACATCAGATTTGCTAAACCCATTTCCCACCTCTCCTCATCTACTGAAACGAGATTTCTGAACTCAAGGTAGAAACTCAGCAAAATCCCCCACCCACGTACGTTCCCTCTTCCTTTAATGTTGTGTTCATTTTGCCGTCCCTGACATACTGCTCCCCCTAGAGCCCTCCAAGTGGTAGCTCTTGCCTCACACTCTTCATATACCTGAGTCTGAAGGTAGGAGCCATGTTTCAGTCACGGTGTTGAACTAGAAGGAGCATTTAGCCCAGACTTAGGACATCAGGGAATGTTTGTCAGAGAAAGCAACATTTAAAATGAGAGCTGAAATGTGTAGTGCTATCCAGGTAAGAGAAGGGAAGAACATTCCAAAACAAGAGATTTGGATATAAGAAGTCCCAGAGGAAAAAGAGAGCATGGCATAATATGAGAATTTCAGATGGTACTATATGGCTTTCACATAGCATACAAAGGTAGCAGTGGCTAGAGGTAGGGCTGGAGGGGAAGCAAGCAGATCGTAAAGGTCTTACTTGCTGGAAAGTTTACAATTCATCCTGAGAACAATGAAGAACTAATGCAGACTTTCCAGCAAGAGAATGGCATAGTTTGATAAGTTCTATGAGATGATCATTCTGATTGCAGTTCTAAAAAAAATTTAGAAGCAGGATCTTTAGCTAAATTCTGTTCCAGTAAACCAGGTAAAAATGAGAGTGGCCAGATAAAAATAGTGAAGACAAGGAAGTAAAGAAACAGTGATAGACTCATGGAACACGGTGATCAAACAGGCTTTCTGGAATGAGAGAGGCCTCTAGATGGCTGGCCTGGGCAATTGAGCAGGTGATAGTGACCCCAGATGAGTTGGACAATACAGAAGTATTAGCAGGTTTAAACAGAAATGAGCTTAATTTTCGATATTTCAAATTCAAGGTGCTTTTGTTATGCAATAAGTGCTATCCAGGAAGCATTTGGAAATGTAAGTCTAGAACTCATTAGAGATATCACGCCTGAATATATAAAATTTAGAGTTTTTGGCAAGTAGGTGACCTCTAAAGTCATAGTAATGGATGAAATCACCAAGGTACTGTGTGTAAGACAAAGATAAAAATAAAGAGGTGAGGGCCAAAGTTAGAATCAAAGGCACCAATGTTATTATACAGAAAGAGACGAAGAGTCCATGAAGGGGCATAAAGAGGAGTAGCCATAGAGTTAGGAGAAAAATCAGCAGACCATACCATTTAAGAAACCATAGGAAGAGAAATTTCAAAGAGTAGCCAGAAATATTAGCTCCTGCAGAAAATTCATGTATCATGAGGACTTAACTACTGTCAGTAAATTTTGATTTATCAACAAAGATCTTATCAGTGAGCCTGGCGACATGGTGACATGAGAACCTTTTTTAAAGTGCAGAGAGCTGAAGGGAGATAAGGAAATAGAAATCAGGAATGTAAACAATGCTTTTAAAATGCTTATCAAAGAAAGGATGGAAATTTCCAGAGACCTGAGGCCCCGGAGATATTTTTGAGCTAGGGAAGTCTGGGCCAACCTCAAATGCTGATGGGAAAAATGAGCGAAAAAGGGAAAAATGCAGATGCTGGTGAAAAGGGGGAGGCAAAAAGGCAAGGAATCCAGTTTAGGAAGAGAGTAGCTTTAGACAAGGACAAACACCACTTCATATGGGCAGAAATAAATGTTAAAGGGAGGGAAAGTACTGCAAGACAGATGGCAAGTCTTTCACAAGAAGCTGAGGCAACATTCAAATGAGTGCTTCCTTTTCTCTGAAAATAGGGGGCTGTCGTCTGCTGAGAGTGAGGTGGACATTGAGAGTATTTGAGATTAGTATCCTATTATATAAGAAACTGGATCCATTTTACATTATTATAAAAGGCATCTCTAAGTGGTATGATGTATTTTCAAATAGAGCCCCCAAAATGTAAAAAACAAAACAAAACAATGACCTAAAATTCATCATGGTATTGTCATGATTTCACCCCATGCGAGAGCAAAAATTCTGAAAAAAGAGTTAAGAGAAGTTCTTAAAAAAATTTATAATCCCATGGTAATGTCTGTAGAGGAAGTGACTTCAGGTACTGTGTGTTGTGAATGACCACACATACCATACCAAATATTGTCTGGCTTTTAGAACACACATGAAAAGTAAATATGTGTTTCTTGATTGAATGAAGCCAAAAGCCCAGCATATGGGATGTGGGCCAAGTTCAATATGGAGCCCACGGGTGTCTCTGTTGGCTCCAGCTGAGTTGTTCAGATCAGTTCACTAACATAGACAGCTATTTTATTACTGACTTCTTTGCTTCTCAACTTTTCTTTTGATATTGTTTATAAGAGGTCATCCTTCTGACCAGTCCAAACCCTGTGTTATAAAATCAAGCTAAAATGCAATTCCATATTCTTCTTTTTCCTCCTTTTTCTCAACTCCCAAAGTCAAGTATCACATTTCCACTACACAGCAGTCAATATTGCAGTCCTGCTGCCTTGTTTCTTATTTGCTATTTTTTAAAATTATTTTCCCAAAGTAGAAGTAAATTAGTATAGGATTGGATGTCATTTTACCTTTTCCTCTCACTTGATTCCTCTCAGTACCTGGCATGTAACTCTAAGTCCTTATTGCATGAATTATTGCAGTGTGTTAAGTATAATTCTACTTTATGAGAACTCTAATTACAAAACTACAGAGTATTCTGAAACTATTCTCATTTCCTTATGGAAATGTCTTAAAGCATATAACCTGAGTGTCTCTTACTATGCGAACATGAAAAAGAAAATATTGACCTGGGATGCCTCGTTTCAGATTGAGTCCTCTCTATTTATAAAGAGTTATCAACATCTGGCAAGAAGTAGATGGATAACATTCTTAGTGTAGTAACTAGGGAGACTTTTTGTTTTGTTTTGTTTTGCCTCTTGTTGCCTCTTAAAATATTTATGCTTTCCACCTTGGTTTGGTTTCAGAAAGTCCACTAACAGGCATGTACCAAGGTCCCAGGATTTTTAGTACTTTTCTAGCACCGTTCTAGAAAAAACATAAATGGCCAGATGATATAATAAATTATAGAAATGTGTGAAGTATGTCCCCAGATTACAGTAAGAGAAAAATTTATACAGAGATTTATATAGGAAAAAGAGAAAGGAAATTCTCATTGTCAGTATAGCTACAACAGCCCGGTATTAGTTTCTCTTATGAAAGAACTTCTTTAAATATATGTATATCAAGGGACGTTTGGGTGGCTCTGTGTCTGGCTCTTGATTTCAGCTCAGGTCATGATCTCAGGGTCATTATCTGAGGGTGGTGAGATCAAGCCCTGAGTCAGGGCCTGTGCTGGGCATGGAGACTGCTTAAGATTTTCTCTCTCCCTCTTCCCCTCTCCCAGCCCACCCCTGCATGCACCCTCTCCCTCTTCCCCTAAAGTGGATATATATATATATCCATATATATATCTATATATATGCTCCTGTGAACACACAGAGACATACATATCATTGAAAGAGTTCTTGAGATACTCATAGGTGGGAAGCTGTATGATAAATTACTTTTTAACTCTCAGCAAATGAAAACAAACTTCTCCCTTTTCCTTTACAGAATTGTCAACATCACACTGCTGGTGACTTCTGTGAACGATGTGCTCTTGGATATTATGGAATTGTCAGGGGATTGCCAAATGACTGTCAGCAATGTGCTTGCCCTCTAATTTCTTCCAGCAACAAGTAAGATTGAGAAATTACCATATTTCCCAATCAGTAGCACCATCTGTGTAGTACATGGGCTTTCTATGATTTAACTACTTTTTCCATGTAGACAAAATCTCAGTTTAAGATAGACATTTTTTTTTAAACAAGATAAAAACATGACAAAAGTGAATCCATAATGCTCTGTGGTTTATTTTTCCATTAAAAGCCTGTCCCAAGTAAATAATACTTAATAATTAAAATGTAAATACTAATATTGACATAATTTATGTTTATGAAATAAATGTACACATGTGTGTAATTTTATACACTTTCATAAGGGTCTTGTATTTGCATATAGTCCTGCAATAACTCAGCTCTGAAGTTTGGGTGCCTATTATGTGACTTTTGTGACTCCTTCCACTTGTGTTGTGTGTTTAATTCACAATTTGTAAAGAGTTATTAAGAAAATAATTGAAGAAATAGTTAAAGGGGGTGATTTATTTTTATGTTCCAAATAAGTCCATATTTCCCAGAATCACAGCCCTGTTCTGTTAAGATGGTCTGAGCTTGGTACCATGGAAACACAGCCATAAGGGGAGACAAAAGCTAGAATATCTTATTTCAGTGCTCTCTGCACATTCTGCATTGGTTTAGATATTGATGAAAACCCTTGTTGCAAAGTCTGGTTCTACCTGAAAGTGTAAGTGATTTATAGATCTCAATCTCTAACTGGTAGGGCAGTTTTTTCTCTAAGAATTTGTTTTTGAAAGGAATGTATGGCAGTTTGTTCAGAATTAGAATCCTGGACACCTTTTCTTGAGTATATGAGAACCACAAAGCAACTTAGATAAATTTATTATTTCCCTCCCCCACTCAAGTTTTTTTTTTTCTTTTATCCTTCCTCACTGGCTTTATATACATTCTGAAAACATTTTCATGTAAATTGTCCCCCTTTCTTCTGTAAGTTCCTCTTTTTTTTGCTTTAGAGAATCACAGGTCTTTTGTCAAATGTAAATTTTCAGGTAAATGGGATATTGACAAGGATAAAATACGTGTTTTTTTGGTTCATCCAAGCAGCAAGTAGTTAGGTGTATGAAAAATACCATTATTTCTATTTTCCTTCCCCTAATCTTCCTCTAATGACTAGATTTAAACAAGAGACTGTTATTTATTGTATTGTTATTAAAATGTGAGCCATTGGATAGAAAGATTCAGTAATTAACTGATAACTTCTTTGATAACAATGAAGCATAACATCTGTTGAAAAGGCTCACAATAAAATGTGTGTCTTAAGAGAAGTCAACTTAAATGTCAAGGGAATTCAAAGGTACAAAATACTACACTTGATTTTGGAAGCCTCAAGAACATATTGAAAGAAATAGTAGCATTTATAATAGATCATAAACAGTGAATTGAAAGGTTTTTACCGGAGGAGATAGCAAGAAATTACATGAACAAAAGCTTAGGAAACAAAAAACACAGTTCTTCACGTTTAAGAACTAATAAGTAAGAGTTTGGAGCATGGAGTTCAAATAGAATTCATAATTGCAGATGAAAATGAGCAGGAGAATGGAGGCCATGTTATAGAAATCCTTGAATACCCATCTAAGAAATTGCTATTTAATTTTCTTTGTAATGAGGAAACACTGCACGTTTTTAGTTAAAACAAACAAATAAAAAGGTTAATATGACCAGAGCCACACTTTAGGAAGACTGTTATGAGAGAGCTAAGTAAAATGAATTAAAACAGGAAAAGAAAAAAAGTGAAGAGCACGATTAATATAAGCTATTTCACTAACTTAGGCAAAGGATAATAAGAATGTGAAGGTAGGCGATAGTAACAGGAAGGGAGAGGAGGGGACAGGTGTGAGAGCGTTGCTGAATGTAGCCTTCCAGAAGTGCTAACTAATTAGACATGAGAGGTTCGGGCCAGGCAGGAGTTGAAGCCAAAAGTTGTTAGCCAGGTTGACCTCAAAAATGGTAGTGCGATTAACCGAAATAGGGAAACCAGGAGAGAGTTGCTGCGGAGGACGGACAATTTATGTTCCAAACAGGTTAAAATTGATATGAAAGATCTGTCCAAATGGAAATATGCAAATAGCTGCAGAAAATGGAAATAGAATTGGAAGGGCAGATGAAGGAAGAGATATGTTAATAAATGACTTAAAATTGGATAAGATTTCCCAGGGTTATGCTGCCCAAGCGGAGCATGTGGAAAGAAGGAAAGACAGAATTCCTTACACAAGAGAAACCAGAAAAGAAAGACGAGCCAAGACAGGAGCTGTTGCGGAGGCAAGGGAATGGAGCCCACACTGGCTAAGGACACCCCCAGTGAGAAAAGCAGCTGTTCTCAGAGAAGCCTGAGTACGCAGGGGAGCCTTGACCTGTGAGCGTCATGGAGGAGTTTTGACAGTCAATCATGGAAACAAACATGTTACAAGGATGTCAGTTAATAGCATTAGTAATTTTCAAGAAGGAAAAAGAAAGAGTGCTGCTACCTTGATTGGTTAGCAGGATCAATAAAAAGGTGTGTTTTAATTTTTGTTTTCTGTGATTTGTTTAATTTATTTTTATGTAAAGGACCCTCTAAGAATCAAAATACTAAATCTAAGTGGCTAGTTCAGGGGCTTTCAAACTTTTTTAACAGCAACCATTTTAAGAAATCATTTTTTTATATCCTAACTTGGTACATGAAAAACTTCTGTGTGTATAATATAAAATATAAGTACATATATATGAATATACATACACATGTATTCATATATATACTTTATATATATATACTTTATATATATGTATATATATACATACATATGCTTTATATATGTATATGTATACTTTATATATATTAGAAGAAATATATATATATATATATTAGAAGAAATTTTAGTCCAAACCTACTAGAGTGATTTCATGACCCACTCATATCACCACCTAAAGCATAGCACATTAATTAACAAAGCAAAGACCTGTGTGTGGTAAGAAGGGAAGAGTTAAAATACAAAGCAAAGAAACCAGCCAGGGCAAAGAAGAGAGGCCCTTCTTCCCAAGATATAAAAATAAATTCTGAACTGCAGTTGGAGGAGGCCTAGATACCTCTCTTCAGTGGCTTCGATCTGCAGCCAATGAAAAACGAGGAGTAAGGGGCGGTGAGTGATTACTAACTTCCACGCATTAGTGTTTCAATATTTCTTACCAAGACAAATATGGCAAACTGTTAACCATCGTGACAATGCAGTGTGGCTCAAGGGTTTTCCACCACCTACTCAATGAAAGGTCAGATATTGTTCAGCAGAGTAGATGAAACCCTCTACCATCTACAATCTGACCACCTTCTCCCTTCAATGCCTTCTCCTCCCTTCTACAGTGATGCCATGTTGGAGTCCTTTGTTCTTTCCCAAACATGCCCACCATCTTTGCCAGACAGAGAAAGACAGAAACTGTGTGGTTTCACTTAAGTGTGGAATTAAAAAAAATATGAACTCATAGAAACTGAGTGTGGAATGGTGGTTGCCAGGGAGTGGGCAGTAGGGGAAATTGAGAGAGGCTGGTAAAAGGATACAAACTTCCAGTTATAAGATGAATGAGATCTAGGATCCAATATGTAACTTGGTAACTGTAGTTGATAATACTTTTTTGTATAATTGAAATTTGCTAAGCAAATAGAACCTGTGTTCTAAAAAGGTAGGTATGTGGGGGTGATAGATGTGTTAATTAATTTGTACATATATGTATATTAAATCATCACATGCACACTTTAATTATATTACAATTTTATCTGCCAGTTGTACTTCAATAAAGCTGAGCAAAACACGAGTAGATGTATAATGTCATATCAGACAGTGCAAGTGCTACCAGGGAAAATAGAGCAGCCTCAGTGAATTGGGAGTGGCTGGGGTGCCCTTTTAGCGGAGGGCCTCAATGAAGATCTTTGTAAACAAGGCTTGTGCAGAGATGAATGAAGTAATGGGGAAAGCCATGTGACTGCCTGGAGGAAGAGTAGTCCACCAGAGGAAAAAAACGAGTATGCTGTCCCGGAGACTGGCCCATGCTTGGCAGACAGCATGGATCTAGAGCAGATGGCTCAGAGTGAATGGTGTCAGGGGAATCATGCCCAAGATATGACTCAGGGAAGCTCCAGTGGCTACTGAAATGTCCTAACTGCTAACAGTCTTCCAATGGCAAGAGGTGGCTTGGAACAGGGAAATGCGATGGTGTTAGTGATGGCGACAGGAGCGGCAGTTTCAGGTAGTGTATGTGGAATGTGAGATATGGGAGACAAAGTTGAGTCTGTAGTTTATGGCCGAACAAATGGGAGCACAGAGTGACCATGGAGGAGATGGGGAAAATTATAGAAAGGCCAGTGGGATTGTTTTGGAGGGGGAAACTCAGTTTCAGCTTTTTAGGGTAGATGCAAAGGTTTTAAGACTGAATGAGATCATTTCATTTAGGGGAGAGGGCAAGATAGGGTAGGAGAAATCTGAAGACTGAACTGTAGGGCACATAAAGAGGTCAAGGACATGATGTATATTCAGCAAAGGAGACTGAAACAAAGCAACCAGTGAACTGGGATAAAAGGGGCAAGGGGATGGGGGATCCGGAAAGCCATTTCATCTCTGTAGTATCCACAGGAACAACACAGACTAGCAGACTCTAAATCTCAGAAACTCTCTTGGGTGAATTTGGAATTAGCAGACATAAGTAAATGTCTAAGATGGCCTCCAAGAGAAAAGCATAGGGTTTCTGGGTGGCCCTGCAGATAATATGAGAATGGAGAGTAGATGAGGGAGTTGTGAGCAGAAAGAATCAACTCTAACTTAGGAAGTTGTGATCCCTATGCCCTCCTTCTTAAGTCCTTATATGTTATTTAAGGAAAAAGTTCAACACACCATAATGTCGTAATTCAAAAAAGTTTATACCCACTATTCAAGAAGAATGCTAACATTCTTGCATAGTAATTGAGACAGATATATTAGTGTAAAGGATTATAATTTAATTAGGTTGGCTCTCTAGATTTTCACTTGAAATGTCTAAAAACTTGTTTCCAAGTGCCTATATATATATATATATATATATAGTATATGTATATATATGTAGCTTGTGTATGTGTATATATATATATATGAGTTCAAAATGTGATATATGAGTGTGTGTGTGTGTGTACAGATGCACTCAGCACCAAGCTTTTAACTGAGAGAGCTAAACGCTTGCCAGAATGTGTCAATTTGCGGACCTATTTTGCAAAGGCAAAAAAATAAAAAATAAATAAAAAATAAATAATAAATAAATTTTTTGGATAATGAGTTTGTGAGTAGTAGATCAATTTGTTCACGTATTTCGCAAAGGTTAGAGTTTATTGCTCATTCATGTACTATTGATTCAGTGCACTAGAGGACAGTTAAAGTAGGGTCGTAATGGCAGCTGACTGAAGGAGTTGTGGCCCTAGTCTATACACAATATATCTTTTTCAACAGCAACTTCTTTAGCAGACCAACAAAAAGAAAAATAGCGTTCACAGCATTACCATTTTGCAACAAATATATTATTTTTTTCCTTCTAAGTTTCCGGTGCATCATGCAGTTTTATCTAGTGGGAATCCTCTATTTACATTTGAAAGAAGTTTGTAACAACCTAAAATTACATGTTAGTACAGATTAGTTTCCAAGTCTTGTTTAGTGTTTCTTTTATAGTTAAGATGGTCAGAAATCCTGGCAAAGCTAGACTGGCTGTGGTCTACCAGTGCCGTAGTGAGAACAGGCAAGTTATATAAGACCTACTTAATAGAAAAGATCATAAAGTTGTCAGAAAATTTTATTCCTTTTCATGTGCAGAGCTTTCCCTTCTTTCCTCACACTAAATCACATTACTTTGTGTTTAAAATAAATTTAGTTTGAAATCTGTATGTAAATTAGAAAAGGCACTCTTATTTTAAGTGAAATATTTATTCACACTTCATGTGTTGAAGTGCTACTGGCAATTCGGGCTAAGTTTTCAGAAAAAAAAATTATATAGCTTTTAGGACCCTTTTTTTTTTTACTTGAAAAATATGCAGTAATACTTATTCTGCTATCAGACAAATGTGCATGAATTCTAGTCATATTTTTCTTTCAATTTATGACAAACAGAATACTTGCTGGATGTTTAATATTTTTATGGTTGTATAATTATTAAAATTTCAAAATGTTTACACAGTCAGTGTGAGGCATTGCAAATTCATTAAAAACCGACCATATTTATTTGTCGACTATTATCGGTAGTATTTTGTGGTGATATCCTACCCTTGACTAGAAACATAAATAATTAAAAATAGGTCATTTGTAACTACCCCCAAAATAAGTTCCAATCATCTGGATAATGGGCAGAATTACTTAAATATATAAAATAAATAGGTTAAAAGATTTTTTACAATCTTTTTTTTTTTCTTTCCAATTCAGTTTTAGCCCTTCTTGTGTCACGGAAGGCCTAGATGATTACCGCTGCACTGCCTGCCCACGGGGATACGCAGGCCAGTACTGTGAACGGTATGTACAGTTGTGAAACCTAGAGATCATACAATAAAGGATCACAACAGAAACGTGTTCATTATTCTCATGATTTATTTTCCTTTTCTCCAGTAGTTCATATGCTTTCCACACTATTTTTTATTTTTATATCTGTAGACTTTCTCCGAAGACAGTTGTTTATTTCCATCTTACATTTAGACTTTCTCAAAGATGTCAAATTATTTCACAGTTATCTAATTTATGTTTTAGTGTATGCATATCTATATATCTATACCAGTGCACATATATGTCTCTATCTATCTATCTGTATATCTAGTGGATACATATCTATATGTCTGTATATTATCAGTAGTTAACAATGATAAAAAGCTGGCTACCCATAATTCTCATCTTAATCCACTGGAAAATATTGGCTAACAGTGCATGTCACTGTTCTGAGCATTATGGTACTATGCCACCAAATGTCAACAGAATTCAAAATATAAATGTATCAAGCATTCTTAATTAGAATAACACAAGCAGGGGCACCTGGGTGGCTCAGTCGTTAAGCGTCTGCCTTTGGCTCAGGGCATGATCCCGGCGTTCACAGGGATCGAGCCCCACATTAGGCTCCTCCGCTGGAAGCCTGCTTCTTCCTCTCCCACTCCCCCTGCTGTGTTCCCTCTCTCGCTGGCTGCCTCTATCTCTGTCAAATAAATAAATAAATAAATCTTTAAAAAAAAAAAAGAAGAACAACACAAACAATAAAGTGTTTGTTAGTTGGTTCTCCTTTCCAATAAGCAAACAATATTATTTAAGTGCTGCTTCTCACCATATTTTTTAAAGTTTTTTTAAAGTTTTTATCTAAATTCCAGTCAGTTAACATACAGTGTAATATTAGTTTCAGGTGTACAATTTAGTGATTCAACATTTCCATGCAACACCCAGTGCTCATCACAAGTGTACTCTTTTTTTTTTTAAGATTTTATTTATTTATTTGAAAGAGTGAATGAGTGAGAGAGAGTAAGCACTAGGTGGGAGAGAGGCTAAGGGAGAGGGAGAAGCAGACTCCCCACTGAACAGAGAGCCCCATGTGGGACTCTATCCTGGGACTCTAGGGATCATGACCTGAGCCAAAGGCAGACACTTAACCAACAGAGCCACCCAGGCACCCCCACTAGTGCACTCTTAATCCTCATTACCTGTTTAATCCATCCCTCCACCCACCTACCCCTTGTTCATTTTTTTTTTTTTACAAAATCTGATAATGCATTTATGTAGCTATTAAATTGAATACTAATTGTAATACAAATGTAAATTCAGAAACAAAGTTCCAGACTGACTATCTAAGTAAGGTTGTAATTAATATCTTCTGGGTCCATATTTTCTGTAAGATCAGTATCCTGGATATTGAAGCTTATCACCACCATTTTCAGTGTTTTAGGTATTATCTCTAAAGTAACTAACTATTTACATTATACACACATGATAATTTTAGCATTAATTGATAATAATATAAAGTTTTTATCCATGGACTTAGTCTAGCTCCACTAACTTAGCTAGGTCCCCTCCCTCCATTTTTTAACCTATAGTATCAGAATAGCTGATGCTCTACTTACTTTACACTAACATTGTGAAGATTAAATGTGTAGAGTGCCCTGCCTAAGTGCCTACATGGAAGCCTTCTCTCCCATAGGAGGGGCAAGAAGGCCTGAGAATTTACCGCCCTTCCTCCAGTGGTCCATAGCCAATGACTGACTACTGTGGGAGTACAAAGTCTGAATGCTTATGCTTATGCTTGTTCCAGAGTTTTCCATGGAATCAGACTAAGACCTGGACATCGCCTGAAATCGTACCATTGCTTGGATTTTTTTCTTTTTCTTTTTCTTTTTTTTTTTCTTTTTCTATTTCTTTTCCATGCCCTTCTTTCCCCACCCCTTTGCTGGGTTCTTCTAGGGGGCACTTCCTTAATTATCAATCTCTTTGCAAATATAAACCAATATTAATTAATTTTATCATTAGCCATTTAAAAGTCTCCTTTTGATATAACCAGCAATGGTTGTGTTAATAATGGAAGTAAGTAGATAACTAAATAATGAACTTAAAGTTTGTTAATTCCAATGAAGTTTCTACAGGTTTGCAAATGATATTTCCAAATAATTCTGCATGTGGTAACTCTAAACAGAATATCTAATACTTGGATATATATAGCAGTACATCCACACACTCTGTGCTAACAGAAATTAATAGCAATTAAGTAATTCAAAGCAATGCAAAAACCCAAAAATATTTCCATTTGTTTTGGCAATATATACAACATTTGAACATATATATATATTTATATATATTTTTTTATGTGCTTTGGTATTCATGGTTAGGCTAATATTCATTTCATGCCCTTGTAAATACCGGTAAGATGAGGACTAAAAGCATCTCTGGAGACCGAGGGTATTATCTGAAGTAATTTATGAAAAAAATGTTTGGTAGTATACCACATTTATAAATTGGAGTTCCCAGTATCTATGAAAGCATGTATATAGAAAAGACTGAAAGGGTGCACTAAAATGACAATTACTGTCTTAAGGCAGAGTGATTATAGAAAATTTATTTTTTTCATATCCATTAATGTTTAATCAATAGGAGTTGACAGTTCATATAGCATATAGATGAACAGGGGCATATACTATCAAATGTGAATGGCTTGAATTGTTTTCACAGTTCTCAAATGTTGTTACAGCTTTCCATTCATCATCTCTCACATATAAATGATCAAGTTATATTTCCCTGAAAAATTGCTTTTATTCAGCTAAATTAAACCAAAGGTCTTGGTTAAATTTTTATTGTAACTTTCCAAATAAATTTGTTCCACTTCTGAGAACTCCTTAAATCATTTAAAACACCTTGTGACCTGCCTAAGTTCATCGGCTCAGTTCTAAAATTGCTTGCATGTTTTGATTGTCCCTGTAACATAGGAAACCACTCCCTATGTTTTATCTTTGCTACTTTTGTAATTAACTCTGAGCATTTAATCAATCTCAACCTGCTTAGAATAGAATTCTTTCACCTGCAAATGTTAAGAAAGAATTTAAGCGGACATATTTAAATGGTACTTTCATTGAGCATTTATAATCTTACATTGGAAATAAAATAATTAAAACCACAAATGTATAAAAGCCTAGTTATGGATAACTTTTTTTGTTGTTGTTTTGCCTTTTCTAACCAGCGCAAGATAAATTAACTTTCACAATTAGCTGTGCAAATTTCCACAATCCTAGGCCACTAAGGATAGTTCAGGATTATCTCCCTAATGTTTGTAATTTTTGGCTTCAACTTCCTACTGTCTCTCAACTTCCTCCCATGCTTGTCTCTGGATCAAAAATTATGGGTATTGATTACAGTTAGCTGACCATATATATAATTTATTGTACAGACTGGGATACTCTAAGGAGACATAGGAAGTGTTTTAATAATTAAACCAGGACAACAGGTAATTTGGGGCCATCCTGGGTAACCCACAGCTTATGGTCCTGCTACCATCTTATTGTTACCAGACTTCCAATAACATAATCCACAGTGGCATATTCTTAGTGAATGGATGTGTGAATGAGTGGAAGAGTCAATGAATTGACTTCATTTGGGATTCGTCCAGTTGGATTTTCTTTCTAATATTTTAACTTAATGTTATATATTTTATTTGCATAGCATTAATCCACTTCCTTGGATTTATAAAGGAAAATCCATCTTGAGGAAGATGTAATAGAAAGACTAGTAAAATTAACTAGAAAATCTAGTAGTTTATTGCCACTTACTTCTTCTTGCTCATTAGCAAAATTAGTGGGTTGAATTATTTGGTCATTTTTTTTTTAAAGATTTTTATTTATTTATTTGACAGAGATAGAGACAGCCAGCGAGAGAGGGAACACAAGCAGGGGGTGGGAGAGGAAGAAGCAGGCTCACAGCAGAGGAGCCTGATGTGGGGCTCGACCCCATAACGCCGGGATCACGCCCTGAGCCAAAGGCAGACGCTTAACCGCTGTGCCACCCAGGCGCCCCGAATTATTTGGTCAATTTTGATCTTTAAAATGCATGAGTTTAGGAAAGCCCATGTGTCAATATATAATTTTATTTATTTCTAATTTTAAAAAAGAAGACTTCAAAACAATGTTTACGATCTAGAGCAGTGGTGGGCAAACTGGCCCACAAAATTTAGCCCTGTATGGCACCATAAGCTAAGAATGGTTGTTACAGGTAAATGTTTACAATCAGTGTGATGATAAAAAGCACTAAATTTGAGCCCTAGTTAAGTTAATTTGATACCTTAACAAGAACTTCCTTCTTCTTATTAGTAGATTGATTTTACATTAATAGATTATTACAAAATAATTTGTACTCAATTATGATGATGGTGATGATGATGTTTTGAATTCCATCAACCAAAACAATGTTTGCAAATGAACGTCTCTCTCACTAAATGATTTTGATTCTGCATTTTGATCTGAAAAAGCCTAAAATAGGTACTGGCTGGTTCTTTATAGGAAGAGTTTCCTGGATCCTGATCTACTGACTCTTGGTTTCAGTTTTGTTCCATCTGGTCCAACACACATGGAACAATTTAGAGACGTGACTTATTATTAATCTCTTCTACTTTTTCACTGGTTAAATCCAGGTGTGCCCCTGGCTATACTGGCAGCCCCAGCAGCCCTGGAGGTTCCTGCCAAGAATGTGAGTGTGACCCGCATGGCTCGCTGCCTGTCCCCTGTGACTCCATCACAGGACTCTGCACGTGCCGCCCCGGAGCCACAGGGCAGAAGTGTGACGGCTGCGAGCACTGGCATGCACGCGAGGGCATGGAGTGTGTGTGTACGTACACTAACTTCGCCATTTGTTCTGGGGGCCTCGTTCCACTTCTGTCTCATTTCCAATGAGAATGACTGACTTTTTCCTTTTTCGGCAATAGCTAATGCTACTCGTCATTCTTCCTGACACTATCTGTCTACCTTGTGCCATTTGCCTGCTGTTTTTGTCTCTATCCCGCTGAGCCCAGAACAGCTGAGAAAATCCTCAGCGTGCTTTAGTCAGTGTGCAGAGGACCTACAACCAAGCTCCTGGGGGCATGTTTTATTTTATTTTGTCCATCGCAGAGTTTGCAGTATTACGCAGAGTTGGCATAGGCTTTGTGACAGATTAAAGACCTGGGTCCATTCAATTTTTCAGAATCCTCCTGAATCTGTAATCGGCTGGACACTTTAGGCCTTGAATTACAACGGACTTTTCTTTCCTAGCTTGTAGGGGAATCCATGGGCATACTGCTTCATAACTTTCTCCTGAACTGCAGATCTTGAAAGCAGTGACAGTGAACTCAAGTATTTTTACTCACAGGTGTAATAAATGGAAAGCAGTTCGCTTTTTTCTTTTTTCTTTTTTTTTTTTGCTGCTGCTGGATTCAGTACTGCCACATGCCATGTCGAAAGTACATTGAATATCAGTAGTTAAATCTAATTAGATTATATAAATTCTAATCAAAAATTACATTATTTATAAATTTAGGAGGGACCGTTACATTCTTCTTTGCCTTGAGGGAATTTACATTCATGGTCTTAGTTCTTTTTTTAAAAAATAGAAATATAAAATATTTGAGTAGCTTTTATTTCAATACTTACCTATTTTATGCATGCCGATATTTCTGGTTTTAACATCTTGTGTGTGTGTGTAAATCTTAATAGCATTTTAATTAGAATTTTTGCTTGTGCTCCAGTTTTATAAGAGTTACCTCGAAAGCTAAGGCTGGCTAGCATGTACATATGGATGTATCTGAAGTATAATTAACATACAAGGTTATATTAGTTTCAGGTGTACAACATAGTGATTCAACAATTCCGTACATTTCTCAGTGGGTTTGTTTGTTTTTTAGATTCCACTTATAAGTGAAATCATATGGTATTTGTCTTTGTCTTATGTATTTCAGTTAACACAATACCCTCTAGGTCCATCCCTGTTGTTGCAGATGGCAAGATTTCATTCTTCTTTATGGCTGAGTAGTATTCCACCATGTATACATACCACACCTTCTTTACACATTCATCTGTCAGTGGACATTGGGCTTACTTCCATATCTTGGCAGTTGTAAATAATGCAATAAATATAGTGGAGCATATATCTTTTTGAATTAGTATTCGCATTTTCTTTGGCTAAATACCCAGTGGTGGAATTACTGGATCATATGGTATCTCTACTTTTAATTTTTTGAGGAGATTCCGTACTCTTTACCACAGCAATTACGCCAATTTACGTTCCCACCAACAGTGAACAATTCCTTTTTCTCCACATCCTCGCCAATAACACTTGTTATTTCTTGTCTTTGTGATTCTAGCCATTCTGACAGGTGTAAGGTGATAGATATCTCATCATGGTTTTGATTTGCATTTCCCTAACGATCAGTGATGTTGAGCATCTTTTCATGTGTCTGTTGGCCATCTGTAGATCTTCATTGGGAAAATGTCTATTCAGGTCTTCTGTCCATTTTTTAATTAAATTATTTGGGTTTTTTGGTGTTGAGTTATAGAAGTTTTTGGTATATTTTGGGTAATAGCTCCTTATCAGATATATCACGTGCAAATGTCTTCTCCCTTTTAATTTTGTTGGTGGTTTCCTTTGCTGTGCAAAAGCTTTTTATTTTGGTGTGATCCCAACAGTTTGTTTTTGCTTTTGTTTCCCTTGCCTGAGAAGACATATCTAATAAAATGTTGCTGAGGCCAATGTCAAAGAAATATTGTTATGTTTTCCTCAAGGATTTTTATGGTTTGAGGTCTCACATGTAGGTCTTTAATCCGTTTTTAGTTTATTTTTTAGTATGGTCAAGAAAGTGGTCCAGTTTTATTCTCTTGCTTTGTTCTAAAAGCTGTCCAGTTTTACCAACACCATTTGTTGAAGATACTCTCTTTTCCCCACTGATAGTCTTGCCTCCTTTGTTGTTGATTAATTCACCATATAAGCCCGGGATTTTCTTCTGGGCTCTTTATTCTGTTCCATTGATTGATGCGTCTATTTTTGTGCCAGACAATACTGTTTTGATTTCTACAGCTTTGTGGTGTATCTTGAAATCTGTGATTGTGATACCTCTTTGTTCTTCCTTCTCAAGATTGCTTGGGCTATTTGAAGTCGTTTGTGGTTCCATGAAAACTTTAGTATTATTTGTTATATTTCTGTGAAAAATGCTATTGGCATTTTGATGGGGATTGCATCAAATCTGTAGATTGTTTTGGGTAGTACAGATATTTTAACAGTATTAATTCTTGCAATCCATGAATATGGGGTGTTTTTTGTGTCGTCGTAAATTTCTTCCATCAGTGTTTTATAGTTTTTAGAGTACAGGTCTTTCACCTCCTTAGGTTTATTCCCAAACATTTTACTATTTTTGGTATAATTGTAAATGAGATGGTTTTCTTAATTTCTCTTTCTTCCACTTCATTATTAGTGCATAGAAATGCAACAGATTTCTATATATTAATTTTGTACCCTGCAACTTTACTGAGTTCATTTATCAGTTCTAACAGTTTTTTGGTGGAGTCTTTAGAGTTTTCTATGTATAGTATCATGCCATCAGTGAATAGTGACAATTTTACTTCCTTCTCACCAATGATTGCCTTTTGTTTTCTTCTTACCTGATTGCTATGGCTAGGATTTTCTATTTCCTCCTGGTTTACTTTTGGAAGGTTAAATGTTTCTAAGAATTTATCCATTTCTTCTAGGTTGTCCAATTTGTTTACATATACTTTTTCATAATCTCTTATAATTCTTTGTATTTCTCTACAGTCGGTTGTTATTTCTCCTCCTTCATTTCTGATTTTATTTATTTGAGTCCTCTTTTTTTTCCTTGATGAATCTAGATAAAGGTTTATCAGTTTTGTTTATCTTTTCAAAGAAGCAGCTCCTGATTTCATTGATCATTTCTATGGTTTTTTGTTTGTTTTAGCCTCTACTTAATTTATTTCTGTTCTAATCTTTATTATTTCCTTTTTTCTATTAACTTTGGACTTGTTTTTTCTTCTTTTTATAGTTCCTATTTTAAATCTTTTGTAACATTTGCTTTATTACTCTATGTACATTTTTCTTTATTTTTAATTTAAATTTAATTAGCCAATGTATAGTACAGCATTAGTTCCAGATATAGAGTTCAGTAATTCATCAGCTGCGTATAACACCCAGTGCTCAATACATCATGTGCCCTCTTTAATGCCTATCACGCATTTACCCCATCCCCCTACTACTCCCCTCCATCAACCCTCTGTTTCCTATAGTTAAGAGTCTCTCATGGTTTTTCTCCCACTTCTGTTTCCTCCCCCTTCCCAGCTATGATCCTCCGTGCTGTTTCTTATATTCCACATATGAGTGAAACCATATGATAATTTTCTTACTCTGATTGAGTTATTTCACTCACCATAATACCCTCCAGTTCCATCCATGTTGATGTAAATGGTAAGTATTCATCCTTTCTGATGTCTAATATTCCATCATATATACATACATATATATATACATACATATATATGTATGTATATATGTATGTACATATATATATATATGTAAACACATACACACACACATACACACACCACATCTTCCTTATCCATTCAGCTGTCGATGGACATCTCAGCTCTTTCTACACTTTGGCTAGTGTGGACATTGCTGCTATGAACATTGGGGCGCAGGTGCCCCTTCGGATCACTACATTTGTAACTTTGGGGTAAATACCTAGTAGTGCAATTGCTGAGTTTAGGGTAGCTCTATTTGTAACTTCTTGAGGAACCTCCATACCACTTTCCAGAGTGGTTATACCAGCTTGCATTCCCACCAACAGTTTAAGAGGGTTCGCCTTTCTCCACATCCTCACCAACATTTGTTATTTCCTAACTTGTTAATTTTAGCCATTCTGACTGATATGAGGTAATAACTCATTGTCATTTTAATTTGTATTTCCCTGATGCCAAGTGAGGTGGAGCATTTTTTCATGTGTCTGTTGTCCATTTGTATGTCTTCTTTGGAGAAATGTCTGTTCATGTCGTCTGCCCATTTCTTCACTGGATTATTTGTTTTTCGGGTGGTGTTATTTATAGATCCTGGATACTAGCCCGTTATCTGATATATCATTTGTAAATATCTTCTCCCATTGCCTTTTAGTTTTGTTGACTGTTTCCTTTGCTGTGCAGAAGCTTGCTTCCTTGATTGATTCATTTATTTTTCTTTTGTTTTGTTTTATTTTATGGAGAGAGAAAGATAGCACAAGCAGGAGGAGGGGGAGAGGGAGAAGCAGGTACCCTCCTGAGCAGAGAGCCCAAGTGGGGCTTGATCCCAGCACCCTGGGATCATGACCTGAGAGGAAGGCAGATGCTTAACTGACTGAGCCACCCAACTGTAAAAAAGTTTTATCTTGATGAAGTCCCAATGGTTCATTTTTGCTTTTGTTTCCCTTGCCTTTGGAGATGTGTCTAGCAAGAAGAAAAGGTCCAAAAGAAGACCTTGCTGTGGCTGAGGTCAAAGAGGTTGCTGCCTGTGTTCTCCTCCAGGGTTTTGATGAATACCTGACTCATGTTTAGGTCTTTGATCCATTTTGAGTTTATCTTTGCATATGGTGTAAGAAAATGGTCTAGTTTCATTTTTCTACATGTGGCTGTCCAATTTTCCCAACACCATTTGTTGAAGAGACTGTCCTTTCCCCATTGGATATTCTTTCTTCTTTGTCGAAGATTAGTTGATCATATAGTTATGGGTCCATTTCTGGGTTCTCTATTCTGTTACATTAATCTATGTGTCTGTTTTTGTGCCAGTACCATACCATCTTGATGATTACAGCTTTGTAATAGAGCTTCAAGACCAGCTTTGTGATGCCACAAGCTTTGGTTTTCTTTTTCAACATTCTTCTGGCTTCTGGTCTTTTCTGGTTCCATACAAATTTTAGGATTATTTGTGCCAGCTCTGTGAAAAAAAGTTGATGGTATTTTGATAGGGATTGCACTGAATGTGTAGATTTCTCTGGGTAACATAGACTTTTTAACAAAATTTTTTCTTCCAATCTATGAGCGTGTAATGTTTTTCCATTTCTTTGTGCTTCCTTAGTTTCTTTCATGAGTATTCTATACTTTTTAGAGTATAGATCTTTTACCTCTTTGGTTACGTTTATTCCTAGGTCTTATCATTTTGGGTGCAGTTGTAAATGGGATTGATTCCTTAATTTCTCTTTCTTCTGTCTCATTGTTAGCATGTAGAAATGTAACTGATTTCTGTGCATTGTTTTTATATCCTGCCATGTCACTGAATTCCTGTATGAGTGCTAGAAATTTGGGGGTGGAGTCTTTTGGGTTTTCCACATAAAGTATCATGTCATCTGCAAAATGTGAGAATTTGACTTCTTCTTTGCCAATTTGCATGCCTTTTCTTTTTGTTGTCTGGTTGCTGAGGCTAGGACTTCTAGTACTTTGTTGAACAAAAGTGTTGTGGGCATCCCTGTCGTGTTCCTTACATTAGGGGAAAAGTTCTCAGTTTTTCCCCATTGAGAATAATGTTTGCTGTGGACTTTTCATATATGGCTTTTATGACATTGAGGTATGTTCTTTCTCTCCCTATACTGTGAAGAGTTTTAATCAAAAAGTAGGTTGTATTGTGTTAAATGCTTTTTCTGCATCTATTGAGAAGATCATATGGTCTTGTCCTTTCTTCTATTAATGTGATGCCTTATGTTGATTGATTTGTGAATATTGAACCACCCTTGTAGTCCAGGAATAAATCCCACTTGGTTGTGGTAAATAATCCTTTTAATGTACTATTGGATTCTGTTGGCTAGTATCTTGGTGATAATTTTTGCATCCATGTTCATCAGGGATATTGGTCTGTCATTCCCCTTTCTGGTGGGATCGTTGTCTGGTTTTGGAATCAAGGTAATGCTGGCTTCATAGAACAAGTTTGGAAGCTTTCCTTCCATTTCTATTTTTTTGAAACAGCTTCAGAAGAATAGGTATTAAGTCTTTAAATGTTTGGTAAAATTCCCCTGGGAAGGCATCTGGCCTTGGACTCTTGTTTGGCAGGAGATTTTTGATTACTGCTTCAATTTCCTTTCCGGTGATGCATCTGTCCAGGTTTTCTATTTCTTCCTGTTTCAGTTTTGGTAGTTTATAAGTTTCTAGGAATGCATCCATTTCTTCCAGATTACCTAATTTGTTGGCATATATTTGCACATAATACGTTCTTAAAATTGTTTATATTTCTTGGTGTTGGTGTGATCTCTCCTCTTTCATTCATGATTTTATTTATTTGGGACCTTTCTCTTTTCTTTTTGATAAGTTCGGCTAGGGGTTTATTGATCTTATTAATTATTTCAAAGAACCAGCTCTTAGTGTCATTGATCTGTTCTACTGTTCTTTTGGTTTCTGTTTCATTGATTTCTGCTCTAATCTTGATTAATTCTCTTCTCCTGCTTGGTTTAGGCTTTATTTGCTGTTCTTTCTTCAGCTCCTTTAGGTGTAAGGTTAGCTTGTGTATTTGAGACTTTTCTATGTGAATGGCTTGTGTTGCTCTGTACTTCTGTCTTAGGACTGCCTTTGCTGCATCCCAATGGTTATGAACAGTTGTGTTTTCATTTTCATTTGTTTCCATGATTTTTTAAAATTCTTTGATTTCCTAGTTGACCCATTCATTTTTTAGTAGGATGCTCTTTAACCTCCAAATATTTGAGTTCCTTCCAAATTTCCCCTTGTGATTGAGTTCAAGTTTTAAAGCACTATGGTCTGAGGGGCGCCTGGGTGGCTCAGTCATTGGGCATCTGCCTTCGGCTCAGGGCATGATCTCGGAGTTCTGGGATCGAGCCCGACATCAGGCTCTTCCACGGGAGGCCTGCTTCTTCCTCTCCCACTCCCCCTGCTTGTGTCCCTCTCTTGCTGGCTGTCTCTCTCTGTCAAATAAATAAATAAAATCTTTAAAAAAAAAAAAAAAGCACTATGGTCTGAAAATATTCAGGGAATGATCCCAATCTTTTGGTACCAGTCGAGACTGGATTTATGACCCAGTATGTGATCTATTCTGGAGAATGTTCCATGTGCACTTGAGAAAAATGTGTAGTCAGTTGCTTTAGGATGGAATGCTCTGAACATATCTGTGAAGTCTATCTGGTCCAGCATGTTATTCAAAGCCCTTGTTTCCTTGTTGATCTTCTGCTTAGATGATCTGTCCATTGCTGTGAGTGGGGTGTTAAAGTCCCCTACTATTATTGTATCAATGTGTTTCTTTAATTTTTTTATTAATTAGTTTATTTAATTGGCTGCTCCCAAGTCAGGAGCATAAATATTTACAATTGTTAGATCTTCTTGTTGGGTCGACCCTTTAATTATGATATAGTGTCTCTCTTCATCCCTTACTACAGTCTTTGGTTTAAAATCTAATTTGTCTGAAATAAGGATTGCTACCCCCTTTGTTTTGATGTCCTTAGGATAATAAATGGTTCCTCACCCCCTCCCTTTCAATCTGGAGGTGTCTTTGGGTCTAAAATGAGTCTCTCTGTAGACAGTTTATGGATGGGTCTTGCTTTTTATCGAATCTGAAACCCTATGTCTTTTGATTGGACCATTTAGTCCACTCACATTCAGAGTGGCTATTGAAAGATATGAATTTCGTGTCATTGTATTACCTGTAAAGTCCCTGTTTCTGTATATTGGCTCTGTTTCTTTCTGGTCTGTCTTACTTTTAGGCTCTCTCTTTGCTTACAGGATCCCATTTAATATTTCTGCAGGGTTGGTTTAGTGATCACAAATTCTTTTAGTTTCTATTTGTCCTGGAAGCTCTTTGTCTCTCCTTCCATTCTGAATGACAGCCTTGCTGGATAAAGTATTATTGGCTACATGTTTTTCTCATTTAGTACCCTGAATATATCATGCTAGGCTTTTCTGGCCTGCCAGTTCTCTGTAGATAGGTCTGATATCAGTCTAATATTCCTACCCTGGTACATTAAGGGCCTCTTGTCTTGAGCTGCTTTCAGGATTTTCTCTTTATCTCTGAAGTTTTCCAGCTTCACTATTATATGTCAGGGTGTTGATCTATTTTTATTGATTTTGTCAGGGGTTCTCTCTACCTCCTGGACTTGAATGCCTGATTCCTTCCCCACATAAGAGAAGTTCTCAACTATGATTTGGTCATGTATACTTTCTGTCCCTCTCTCTCTCTTTCTTCTTCCTCTGGAACCCCAATAATTCTAATATTGTTTTGCTTTACAGTATCACTGATTTCTTGAAACCTCCTTTCATGGTCCATTAGTTGTTTTTCTTTATTTTCCTCAGCTTCCTTCTTTTCCATCATTTTGTCTTCTATGTCTTCTGCCTCATTTAGTCTAGCTGTTAAAGTATCCATTTTAGACTGGATCTCAGTTAAAGCATTTTTAATTTCAGCCTGATTAGATTTTATTTCTGCACTAAGAGGTTCTCTATTGTCTTTTATGCTTTTTTCAAGCCCATAATAACTTTATAATTGTTATTCTGAATTCTAGGTCTGACATTTTACTTATATCCATATTGATTAGATCTATGGCAGAGTATTACCTCTGGTTCTTTCTTTTTTCGTGTGAATTTCTCTTTCTGGTCCTTTTGTCCAGAGAAGAATAGATGAACGAGAGAACGAAATAAGAAATATCAACAACAACCCCAGCAAAATACACACTAAATGAATCTGAAGAGGTCAGAAACAAAAAAAGAAAAGGAAATAAAAGAGAGGGGGAGAGAATATAAGCTCACAGGTGAACAAAACAGGGTGATCCACTTTGTCCTGGTTGTTTTTTGGTCTGTTTGTTAGAAGACACTAAATCCCAAAATTGCAAAGAAAGAAAAACATATATATACAAAAATAAAATTGAAAACAGTGAAAGAAGGCAGAAATGAAGGATATACCTATAAAATGTAAATGTAAAAATGGAAATTTAAAAAAGACTTAAAAATAAGGATTGACAAAATAAGAAACTAGTTGAAAAGGAAAAACAAGAAAAAAGAAAAAGAAAATTTGAAACTGAAAGACTAAAGACTCATGAGGAAAAGACCTCGAATTCTATATACTATTTTCCCCTAGTGCAGAAGTTTTTCAGTTCTGTGTGATCCATAAATTTGGTATTCACCCAATGTTCCTGCTTGTCTTCTAGGGGAGGGACCTGTTGCACTGATTCTTAGGTGTCTTGCCCAGGTGGAGTTGCACCAGCCCTTGCCGGGGGGCTGGGCTCAGTGTAAGCTACTTTGGGTTGCCCTGTGTGGCTTTCGTTCCCTGAAGGGGTTCACGTAGCTTGCAAAAGAGTGGTCACTTTTCTGTTTGTAGAATTGTAGCAATTCTTTTCTTAGCTCTCAGGTTGAATTCACAGGAGTTCAGAATGATTTGATAGATATATACCTGCATTCAAGGGACCAGATGAAACGCAGTCCCCTACTCTTCCGCCATCTTCCCTCTATTCTCCTTTTTTTAGTTCTTTTAGTGTAAAGTTAGGTTGTTTATTTGAGATTTTTCTTGTTTCCAGAGGTAAGCCTCTATTGTTACAAACATCCCTCTTAGAACTGCTTTTGCTGCATTCCAAGGATTTTGCACCATGTGTTTTCATTTGTATGTGTCTCCATGTATGATTTTCCCCCCTTTGATTTCTTGGTTGATCAAGTCATTGTTTAGTAGCATATTGTTTAGTCTCCATGTATTAAGGCTGGCTTTTAAAATGTGCCAGAAAAAGTAAAAACTGGGTATGTTTGCTAATATAGGTTTTTAAATCATTTTTTTCAATGTATTCTTTAATAAAAATGTACCATGTTTAAAATAAAAATAAATTTCAAGGTTGAAGGGAGGGAAAGATTAAATGTAATATATAATATATATATACGTTATCATGTTCAGTTATTGGTTATATGCATATACACTGTTTTCAAATATAATGACATATTTTAATGATAATTGAAGTGGATTTGTAATGTAATCATATTAGTTTTAATATTGTTTTCAAGTTAGATTATTAACATTGACATATTTAATTAGATAATATATAGATGCTCCAAATATAAACACTAATAAAACAGTCCTTGAATTTTAAATCATCAATTTTCTTAATTACCCAGAAGTAAACTTGAAATAAAATACCACATTTGATGTTAATCACAGAAAAATTGCAATAACACTTTAAAGTCCGTGAGAGGGAAAATAATGGGATTATTTTCTGAACATTTATTTTAAAGGGAGTTGTTATTCTTCCCATCAACAACAGGGGCTCTAAGTTCTTATTCTGTTGGTGATTAATACTTCATATACATTTAAATAAATTTATAAGAAAACTCATTTTTTTTTCTCCCTCCCATCAGTGGAATTTAAACCTCCTAGGGTCCCAGGTGATAGCAAAAGTGCCGGTCCTTCAGTTACAGAGTTACTCTAGCCTTGTAATGTTCATTTGCATTTTTCTTGTCCCACAGAGAAATGTACTTCCCATTGCTATACATGATATTCAGTTCAGTTGCTATATCCAGCAAATTTTAATATTCTTCTGGAGGATAAAACAATAGTGTATTTTTCTTGTACAAAAGAAGCGTTAAGTTATAGGGATTTTTTATATGTAGACATTTTTTCTTAACTGTTTATAATCATTTTATAAATAAATATTTCTTTTATATTTTTAAGATATTTATAAGAAATATTTTCATTTTATAAACACTGTATAGATTTTCTTCATGTTGCTCTTAAACATTAGAGATTTCCATTTCTACTAATGTTTACTCTTTACCCTTTATTAGGTTAACTGTTAGAATTTTTGCATAGAATATCTTTAGGCTTTTCTTCTTTTCTCATTTTTATTTTTTTTTATTTTTTTTTAAATATTTTATTTATTAATTTGACAGAGATAGAGACAGCCAGTGAGAGAGGGAACACAAGCAGGGGGAGTGGGAGAGGAAGAAGCAGGCTCATAGCAGAGGAGCCTGATGTGGGGCTCGATCCCATAACGCCGGGATCACGCCCTGAGCCGAAGGCAGACGCTTAACCTCTGTGCCACCCAGGTGCCCCATCTTTTCTCATATTTTAAAATTTCTCCTATTGCAGAAAAACATGCCATATTTCTATTATATTGACCTTTCCCAGGACTCAGTTTTTACTTCTAGTTTTGAAATGAGATAATTAATCAAGACACAAATAAGGACATAACTGACTTATCTTCAAATCTCTTTTTAGTATCTTTCTATATCCTTAAGCTAAATGATAGCAAGATACCAAGGAATGATTCACCTGGCCTGTTTGATCTGCAGAGCCTGTTTTATCACATGGGACCATAGTGGAATTGTATAAGGCCTGTGAGTGGGCGTGTACGAGGTAGCCTGGTTTGGGTAAGGGAGTATGTATGTGTAGTAAGAGAAGTGTCTTCTGAGAAAAATCTCTTCTGAGCTTAGAGCGCATGTTACATTGATGAGGAAAAGAGAGAAATTGGTGCTGGTTGTTAAGATGGTGACTATAAAATTTAAGACATTTGTCTTATTCTGTAATAAATTAGCACTCAGGTTAGTAGCATACATTATATAGTTAATTTTTCTATCTTTGATTAATTCTCTAGAAAACATGACTTAATTTGGCCTACATTGTGGATTTGTACATTTATAAAAAATAGAAAAAAAACACAACAAATGACCTAGGCATGATCATTGCATTATCTCAAGAGAGCTGCATACTGGTGGAAAGAATCTATATACCTCCTGTAAAGTTAGTTACATAATTAATTTATATAACAAAGGATATAAAATTGTGCTGTAGAGATTGTGCAACACAGAGCAAATGTAGAAATCATGGAAGAGCTTTCCTGGAGCACCTAAGAGACTTGTAGCTGCCACAGACAATTGCCAGTGAACAAGCTAGGATTTTATGAGATCCAAAATGGTGGATTTTTTGTTAGACACGGCCCTTTATACATGGAATTTCCATTACCATCTTGAGGAATTTATGCAAATAACATATGCCCTTAATAGGTAATATTTAGACAACAGAGTCTTTCCTAGTGAGCCAAATTCAACCCACCAAAGTTATCAACCTCACCAATCAGAGTCAGTGCCTGGGCATGCTTAATCAATACATCTGTCTTCAGATTCTAGGTATTCTCCAAAGCCCCTTTACCACACATGGTTCATCATAATAGTAATTCTTCAAAGGTTCACCTATATTGAGAGCTTGCCATTTGCCAGACACTATATTAAGCACTTTATATGCTTTTAAATGATTACAACATCCCTATACGTTATTATCTCCAGTGTGATAACAAAACTGAATGAGGTGATTTAAGTTACTTTTCCAAAGCTCCCAGTGACTTTTCAATAGAGCTATGTTTGAACTTAGGTCTGCCTTGCAAATCTTACTTTCTTTTACACTGACTGCCAATGCAAGACACTGAAAGCAGACATGGTTTTCCCAGTATATTCAACATTAATTAATTCAGCTCTTTATTCATTTACTTCTTGGGCTTAAAGCCCATGTTACCTCAATAAAGAATAAAGATAAAATGGGCTAAAAAATGAAAAATTTTAAATACATATAATATTAATAGGTACACACTTTTCCCCCCTACTAACTGTTGAGACTCTCCTCTAAGATTTAAAATATTGTGATAGTTACATGGGGTTATGATAGATTTCTATTCATCAGGGATTGTCGAATAGAGTCCTACCTTCTATGCAAGTGAAAAACACACTGGCCAGGTGCTTAGATATCTTTCTAGACCTTTTTTATTTTTTTTCTAATAGACAATTCTACAGTGTATTTTTCCCTTACAAGTGTTGGTGAGTTCTGAAGAGATATTTTGTTGGACTTCCCAAAACAGGACAGACTTCTCCTTAGTATGTTAGGTTAGCACAAATTCAACCTCCTTTTCCAACCCTCATTCACAATTTACATATCATTTTATAAAATGAGAACAACGTTACCTGCCGTTCTGAAATGTGAGAATGAGCAAGAAAGACATTATTTATTTAATAGTAAAGTTCTGTATGGTGAATCACAAAACTTGGATTTGTTCATGTCCTATTTTCTACAGATCAGTAGTTAACACAAAAAAACATGTAATGTTTAAAATAGATTATGAGTGGCATAGTAAAATATATTACTCTTAGAGAAAACAGAAATTAAAATTAAGAGCTGTTGGTAAGATGTTATTCCATAAAGAGTGCCTGAAATAGGATTTTATAAATATCAAATTGATGCTTCCTGTTTTTATTCATTGCCTATGGAATATTAGAAATATAAAAGCTTTATTATTTATAACCACAATTTATCTATAATATAACATTTAAAATGAGGTTTTGCTTGTCAGTGTTGCAAAAGCAATCATGAAGTGTGTTTTTTACCTGCAACCTAGCTAAATGTGATAGCGCACCTTAATTCTGTAAAATACACACTTTTCAGCCACTTGGTGAAAGCTAAGATCTGACGTTTTATCTTACCTTGACACTGATCTGCAGAGATGGTCAAGATTATTGTTTTTAATATCCAGTTGCCAGCAAGGATCTTATCACAATAATGCAGTGGCCCTTATATATTATCACTAGAACACTGTTGTACTCTTATAAATCAAAGATGATTGCTAACGGCAATTATTTCTCCCTATAAATGAGAGCAGGAACAAAATAGTGCAATGTGGCTGATCCCTGTGAAGAAAATGAGACTTTCCATAATAAAAGGTGATGGTAAAGCATCAGTTGACCCCCAGATGCTATTTAATGAACTATGGATTTGCTTGTGGGACATGTGATCACCCTCCATCCTTGCCCATTAAATGCCATCCTCTTTCTGCTCCCACTTACCCCCCAAGTGATACTTTCTATGCAAAGACCAGTATGTCTACTGTAGTTTTTTACAACTCGAAGCTGTGGCATGTTATTCAAACCCGGACATCATGGAATCTATAGAAGCAACTTCTGTTCACCCTATTTGCACTTTATCTGCATCTGTTTTGTTAGTAAAAGATTCTTTGAGTTTTTTGTCAACCTTCTTAGCATAGGTCCAGGATTATAAGATTGTAGAACAGCAACTATCACTCTGATTCTAGATAATTTTCCTAGTTATTGGCCCTCAGTCTCAAGGGTTTGTATATCACACTGAGAAAGCCATTCTATTAATGGAAGAAAGAGTTGTGCTGTTGAACTGTCATAGAAAGGAGGCTGATCACTATTTTTTGTCAGGCTTTATTTTAAGAGTAAACTCCGTTTGATTACATTTTTCACCCTGCTAGATCCAAGGAGTTCATTGACCTCGAACAACAATAGAATCATATGATCTTCAAGTCAGAGTAAGTCATATAAGTAAGATAGTCTAATTGTCTTTTCTGTGGTGTCCCTGAAGCAGACCATCTCCTGATGCCTGGAAGCATGCTGTCATGGTATGTCTCTAGAAGGTTCGAATCCTTGGCTGGCCACATACAAGTTGTGTGATGCCATTTAGTTAACTCTTCTAAACCTCATTTCATCATCTGTAAAATGGAAGCAAAATACTACACACACACACACACACACACACACACATACATACAAAGCACCTAAGCATAATACATGCTCAATAAATTCTAGGCATTATTAGCATCATGGTTATTACTTGACTACTTTTTTCCAAAAACATGTTTTGTGCAGCTCATCAGTTTCTGATGAAATATTTAGGTTAGGCTGACTTCTGGTTTTCTACAATTCTAATTCTAGGCTCTTCAAGTCACTGAAAACCCCTTTTATGACCACCTTATATTTTCTCCTCTCTTTAAGTTTTCACGTGGCAATGTTTATGGACTCATATATACAATTATTGCAACTATTTTACTCATCCTCTTTTAAATGAGGATATTAATAGCACTTTATAGAATTGCTGTGAACATTAGATGAGATAATGAAGGCAAGAAAAAAACATATTGCCTGCTATGTAGTGAATATTATATAGATAAAAGTTACTATCCCATTATTATTATAGTGCTTACAAAAAAGTTTCCCTTTTTTTTGGAGTAGTTATGCCATACTTAAGCCATATTGAACTTGTGTTATATATATATATATATATATATATATATATATATATATACACACACACACACATATGTACAGAATTTTGTTTAACATATATATTAAATAAAACTTATACACAAATATTTAAAAATTTAGTTAAAATTAAGATACAAAAAATTCTATTATATAATATATAATTATATAAACATATTTAATTATAAATTTATGTATATTATATACTTTTATATAATTATACTTACATATATCTTATGATAAATATTAAATCATATATAATATATAAAACAACTTGGTGCATGAACAAATTCATCAGCCTCATCTAAAGCCTCCAGAATACCTTTCCCTTTATTCAGAGAAATAATAGGCAAAAAAAGCCTTCTTAATCAGTTTAAAACCAGATTTTTATTTTAGAAGATATTATTTCTACATAATAATAAGCCCTAAATATATGCCAATCTAAAAGTTTCTTCTTGAAGGGAAAAGAGAAAGCAGAGAAATATAAAATCTGTATCCTAGGAAATATCAATGGCCTTAATATAAAAGAGTTAAATTAAAACATGAATATAAGTGTACAAATTTTATCTTTTGTTAAAAATGTTTATTTACTCAATTATCCCTATTTTATTAGAGCAGACAATTTATGTATCTTTACCTAAACTTGGTTAATGGATTTGGCCTTTTCAAAAATACTCAAAGCGCTCATTTCAGCTTCAGCTTTTTGGTGTGGACGTAGTGTGTGAGTTTTTTGTGACATTAAGCCAGTAGTTATTATGCGTGGGGGACTCTGGAAGAAATGCAGTATTTTGTACTAATTGCTAACAGAAAGATCTGTAATATCGGCTGCATGATTTGTCCCTTACATGAGCCCAGCTATAACGATCTGAATTTAGTACTGCATTTGTTAATATTAGACACAAATTTATCCTGACACTTTTATAGGCAAAGCCTCAGAAACATTTAGTCATGTAAAATATAATCATAGTCTTGAAATATTTGCTTTTGTTCCCATGCAGTTTAGCCAGGATCTCACTTTATAACCTACCTCTTGCTGAATAGAATGGGTGGGAGAGGTTCTTTGGGGGTCCTGATTATAAGATAGGTGTTAATTTACATTGAGCAGTTACTGCACCCTTATCAAAGAACAATTGTTTATATAATGTGAATATTCCATGTCTCTGTACACTCTTCAACTCTTCCCCCTCAAAGTGAATTAAATGTGGTTTTAATTTGCATCCATGTTTGTTGCCAGACATTTCAGACTTTTTGAGGGCAAATAAAAGTAAGCTTGTGGTATAAGTAAAGTATTTTGTGTCAGAATAAAATAGCAAACCATTATGTAAAAGGCACATTTCCCCATGTGTTTATCTTCTAACTGCATGAACTAGACTTATATAGAAGCTTTGGAAAAATCCCCATGGCTGTCATATCCATAAGTCTTTCTGACCCATTTGGACAGATGTTAGTATATTACTTGGAGCATACTATAAAACTTACCTTTCACTTATGGAAATGTGCTTCTGCTTTGTTCCTCAAAAAGCAAATACAGAGACCATAAGACATGGTACAATAATAGACCTTTGGACACAGAGACATAAAATGGCATGCATGAGTCCTTGAAAGAGCAATTAAATATATTTTTATTTCAACAACGGAAGATGAGGAACCAAAACAGATGGGCAGGGGGTAGAATAAATGAGAGAAAAATCAGTATTCATCATGCCCTTGGCATTCTAGCTCACCAATTTACTCTGTAGTGTATTACAGTAAATCAGATCTAGTTCTGCATTCCAGCGCTTGATTTATTCTTATATGAAGTAAAAACTGAGAAAACTTTTCCCTGGAAATTTCTGGAGCCCCCAGTGAGGAACCTGTAGCCACACTATTATCAGTGAGCTGACTCAATTTCTTCTTGGAAATAGTAGGTTGTAAATTATAAATGCGTTAGAGAAAGGGCTAGCAAAGGATTCCTGAAGAACACACTGCCCTAAAAAGCATGGTGAGACGTTCTGTTATGAAGTATCTCTCAAGAGCTTGAAAGTGAAAAGAGTATATTTTTTGCTTACATCCTGGGAATATCTACCCAAAATCCATCTTCACTAGAAGTTGAATGGAACTTTATAACAGTGTTAAAGTTGGCCTCAGTGGGAAAGGAGCCTTTGTATCCTTCCTAACTTTTAGTAAAATTAAGAATCATTCCTAATACTTGTTCTTAGCCTGCGAATTGCAACTGGTAAGTCTCTGATCTGAATTTGAACTCTAAATCACACTTGCGAAACTTGGCGAAGTGTATGCGTGACGTGTTGCTGCCACTCCAAAATTCAACAGCTTGAAACAGCAGCTGGATATGATACATCCTCAGGTTTCCGTAGGTTGAGAGTCTGGACTGGGCTCCAACGGATCGTTCTTTTGTTGTCATGTCTGGGGAGTCTCGGATAGCCCCCGTCACATGATGGGGCCGCAGCTGGAATGGTCAGGCCTGCTGTGCTTTTGCTCACAGCTGCGTCTCTTCCTCAAGAAGACTCATCTGGGATTACCCATAAGGTAGTAGGGCTCCAAGAATGTGAAAGCAGAAAATGCCGAAGCCCTTGAAGCTGAGGCTGACGAGTCACACAGCATTCCTCTGACACGCTCTTTGGGTCACAGTGCGTCCTAAATCCAACCCAGATTTAAGGGAAGGGAAATAGACTCTACCTCTTAATGGGAGAACAGGAAGGAAGTGGTGACCGTTTTTAATCCACCCCAGAACTGAGCATTGCCTTTATCTGGTCAATAACACATCTGTGTTGTTTCCTTCTTGATAACATTTCGTATCTTTTTTTTTCCTCCTCGCTTCCTCCATTCCAATAACTCTTTCCTGAGTCAAAACTGAATTACCTCAAAACAAACAAAAACCTGAATTACTTTATGTGGGTATCATAACAGCCGTATCCCGACATTCCTCCATCTCTGCCTCTCCAATCACAAGACACTTTTCTCTTAACATTGTTTTTATTCTGTTCTCCTGTTCCTCACATATCTCTGTGGTTCCTATCTCATTTTCACGTTTTCCCATTTAGATACTTCCTGTTTGGCTGTTTTTCTCTCCCTCCATCCCTCCCTCTCTCTGTTCCCTCCTTCTAACACTCTGCTCTTCTCCAAAATGTTTTTTGCTCTTCTTTTACAAAGATAGTAGTAACCACATATTTGTTACTCTACTGTGTGCAAGACACTATCTTAAACACTGTGACCAAAGGTGATTAAGGTCTCTTCTCTGGTGTGGAAGAAGCAATGTATAAATAAAGTAATAAGATACCTCATACACACGAGTGTTAAGGTAACAAGACCAAGGGACTGCAGTAGTGATTGGTGGAGACAGTCATTTCTGAGTCATCATGGCCTTCCCCTCTGAGGAAATAAGCCCTTGACCTGAACATCCAGGAGCCACACAGGGGAAGATGGAGAGAGAAGTGTCCTAGGCAGAGGACACGATAAGCAAAATGACGTCTTTCATCTTTAGGACTGAGTCTCCCTGAAGCTTATCATCTGCAACAGTAGTTCTAAACTCTAGCTGTGTGATAGGGCCATCTGTCATTTTTTAAAAATCCTGATGCCTAGGCCTTACCACAGACCCAAGAAATAGATGCTCTGAAGGCAGGGATGGCAGGTACCTGGATATCTGTATTTTATGAATCCCCATATGATTTTATTATACAGCCAGAATTGAGGCCGATCAACCCACAGCAGTACTGCTCAAACACTAACATGCGTGGGTCACATGGGAATCTTTCTAAAATGCAGATTCTGAGCCACCAGATCTGGAATGGGCCCAAGATTATGCATGTCTAAGAAACTCCCAGGTGATGGCAATGCTGCCGATCTAGTTACCACCAAACTGTGCTGTCCAGACCAGAAGTAACAGCATTCACCTGAGAGGAAGGTACACTCTCAGAGAATCAGAAGCCAGGTAACTCCATTGCCCCTTAAATCAGAATCCCTGGGAGTATGGCTGTCTTCTGTGTGTTAAGAAGATTGTTCAAATGATTCTGAGACCCACTAATGTTTGAGAACCAGACTGTGTCTTGATGTTTAGACAGAGTCAATTCGGCACCTAATTATGTTGCAGGTTGTGTTTTCTGTAATTGTTTCACGTAGACAGGTGTGTTAAAACTTCTCAAGCGCTAGCATGGAAGGGGGAGCAGGAAGGCACGATGCTCTGTGGTCTTCACTGAGTTTCCATGCAGAGCAAATTCTCTTTCATTCTACTTGGCAGAAGAGGAAGAGAATACAGCTCACGTTCCACACTTGGACTCCTGCCTCCAAAGCCTCTTTGTTCACTCTGCAGGCAAAGCCCCTGCAGGTGACACTCTACAGTTGCACGTGTCACCTGTACGGAGGTGGTTTCCTGAAAGCCCCGCTGGGGAAGTTGAATCCCTGCAAAGGGATATTCTAACTCACCTCTAACTGCTGTCCTATCAAAAACTCACCCCCTGTACAACTTCTCTTTCTTTACAAGCTTTAGTTAATGGCTTTCTCTCCATTAGGCAGCTCAGGGGGGTGCTATTTAGAGGACTCATTGAATTCTTGCCAGTTTGGGGCATGGTCCAAAGCTACTTCAGGTCTTGGTATTTGCCATGTTATGTATTTACCTCTCTTCCCATGTGCATAGTTTTGATACCTCCTTCTTCCAAATATATGCTAGAAATTATAACTGTCTACATGAACGCATATCATAAATATGGTGGTACGGGCTCCTTGGCATGGAGAAGCTATACACCTCATTGCTCTGTTGCAAAGGGTTAAAAAAAAACCAAGGAGCTCAAAACTTCAAACTGACTATGCATGTATTTAAAATCCTACAAAACAATTCATGTATTTTCATTTTAGAAATTCTGTTTATGAAATTCATCTAATAATGAAAAAACAATCCATTTTTTTCCTCTCTGCTAACTTTACCACCAGCCCCCTTCCACCACGCCAAGTTTGAATACTCCCTCTTTCTAATTATCGAAAAGATTATACATAGAACATTAGCACTTCTGGCTACTTAAGGAATAACATTTTCCTGGCCCTTAGCAATTATTTATCCACAAGACTGGATGAGGTTAATTAGCAAAGCAGGAATTGGTGGGAGTGCATGTAATGATGGGCTATGATAATGTGTTGAAAGGCTAAAGAGGAAAAGTTGGCAAATAAGTCGGTAAGTAAGTAAATACATACATATCATGAGCCAAAAACCACAAATTATAAAAAGAAAAGTTCTTTCTTTTGACTTTTCTTTTTTAAAAATAATTATTTTCAATAGATATCAAGCGGAAAAGTTGTACAATTTTGGGATATGCAGCATACATGGTACGTGAAACACGTGGAGACCCATTTGTTACACTCTCCAGTGCACGCCAACGGAGCACAGTATATTTGCATACTGTTTTAGACACAGGAACATGTCTTATTCCCTAGTTACAGATGTCCTCTAGATTGCTAATGTGGGAATTGCTGGAACATTTATAATGTTATATCCCATGTCTTACCTCTCATACTTCTGCAATATGCTCGTTCCCCTCAAAATCCATTTGCCCCTCCTCTTTGGTTCCTCAGCTTATGTCCCTGTCCCTATTTCAGCTTTTGGCCAACAGGCATGTCTGCTGTTCTGTTGTTCTTTTCCTCTTTTTTTCAACCGTCATCTATTTGAAACGTTAATTATCTAACATGAGTAGCATCATCTCTCACAGAGTTATACTTGGGCCATAAAATATTTCATAGCTGAAATCTTTGAACATCTGTCTGGGATCCTTAACAGAAGTAAATAGTCTATGTTGTTTCTCTTTCACAGTTTGTGGAGATGAATGCACAGGCCTCCTTCTTGGTGACTTGGCTCGCCTGGAGCAGATGGCCATGAGTATCAACCTCACTGGCCCGCTACCTGCCCCATATAAAATGCTGTATGGCCTTGAAAATACGACTCAAGAACTAAAGGTAGGTTGGAGTAGTAACAGCAAGAGCCAGGGAAAAGGTAACAGAAGTTTCCCAAGGGGTAGTGGCCAGAATTGGTAAATGTTCTTCCCATTGCCCCAAATCAAGGCAAGCAGCCAGGAGGGAAATTCAGAGACTTTCTAAACCAGTGTTTTTCAAATCTGAGTATTATACTATAACAGATTGCTATTAAGGGAAAGAGGCTTATGTACCCTCAGTGCTTTGCCTAAATCAGCTTTATTACGTTATTTAAATATGTACAAACATAAAATCAGGTATAGTTCCCTATACTTATAGCTCTATAAAATCAAAGCACATCAATCCTTACAAAAGCCTAAAAAGCCAATAAAATTAAAATTAAAAACATTAATATAAAATAACAGATGATTTTTGCTGAAAGCATCAAGAATATGACCGTGACTACTTCCACACAGGCTCTTCGATCAGTATGTATGTTATGTGTAACTCCTGCCATTCCACAGTATGAACCACAGAGTCCCTAGTAAGGCTAGGGTCCTAAAATGACATTCGGCATCACTTGACAAGGTCACATGATTTAGGGGCTCAACCTGCCATACGATCAGACATGCATGCAGAGGTCGCTGCTGAGCTCAGGTGGCCATATCCATTTCTCAGGTGCCCAGCCTGAGTTCCAGAAATGCTTACATTAACATTTAAGTTTCCTGTCGAATTGAAAACACAAGATTAAAATTTTGTACTAGAGAGCTAGCAGACCTTGGAAAACACTTCAGTGAGAACTAATTTGAAAAACAGTATTTTAGAACATTGTTAAAACTTTTGGTAGTGGGTGGGAGAGGAGGAAATGTTAAGGAAAGTGGGATTTCATCTGATAGCAAAAGATGGAAAGTGACTGCCGATGTGCTATTGGTCAATGATCAGGTATTTTTTAAGAAATTCTGGAATGTTTCGGTATTGTGCTTGGTTCCCTGGGAGTTTTATGACTCCTATATGTGGTCACTACCCCCAGGAAGCCTATAATCTATGTGGTGAAAGCAGTAATTTAACAATCAGGGTAATCATCATGTGTTTTGTAAATTTTTGACTTACAATATTGTACAAAGATTGGAGACACAGGTAATAATCGGAGTAACCAAGGAATACGTTATTAATGAGAGTGTAATTTGTGTTGGAACTTGAAGGATAGACACAATTTAATAGAGAAATATTGGCAAGGACTGAGGAAAAATCTAAGGTTTATTCACTAGACACTGGTGGACGCTCTTCTAGGGAGTATATTCTGTAATCTGGACCATGGCCTTCAAGGCAAGTATTATTATGCCTATTTTCCGGGAGAGGAAGCCAATAATGATGACAGCAAAAATACCTAACACTTATTGATGAGTACCTCTGTGTGAAGCAATTAACTCCCTAAGTCTTACATGAATTATCATGCATAAATCTTACAGAAACTCAAAGAGGTAGGAAGGAAGCACTGTATCATCCATGTTGTTTTCAGGTAGGGAAACTGAAACAGAAAAGTTACAGGTGAGGCACAAGACCACATGGCTACTAAATGCAGAGCCGGGATTGGAATAGAGGCACAATGACTTTAGGGCCAGTGAGAATGACACTACCTTTGTCAAGCTCCAAGAGAGAAAGTAACTTGCCTGGAAAGGCCCAGCCCACCTGCCAGCCATGAGACCTCCCTGGCCCGGCGGGGCTCGTACTCCTGCCTTGAGGCGAAGAGAGTGTGTGAGCAGAGGTGGAGCTGTGAATTCACAGGGCACGTCTGTCCCACGTGAGAAGGCAGGCATGCTAGTAAAAGATAAGGCTAGAAACTTGAGTGGGGCAGGGTGATATGAAGCACAACCTTGAAAGCTAGACAGAGGAATCCAAATTTACCTCGTAAGTCTCATATCAGAAAGGGGAGTTTCAATAAGGAAGATGCTGACTGGTTATTTTCCGTAGTCTCCCCCTTATCCACAGTTTCAGTTACCCACAGTCAACCATCGTCCGCAAGCAGATGATGCTCCTTCTGACTTATGAGAATTTCGAAGGTAGCCTCATGGGTGCCACGGCGCCTCATTATGTAAGCCTTCCATCATCTCTCATCATCACAAGAAGGGCGAGTACAGTCCAGTAACATTTTGAGAGGGAGAGAGCCCATTCACATAATTTTTATTACAGCATAGCTTTATAATTGTTCTCTTTTATCGTTGTTGTTCATCTCCTACTGTGCCTCATATATGAATTAGACTTTATCCTAGGCTCATATGAACGGGATAAAGCAGTATATCAGGGTTCAATACTATCAGCCGTTTCAGGCATCCACCGGGGGTCCTGGGACATATCCCCCACAGATGAGGGGGAAGTACTCTACATGGGAAGAATACCAAGAAAGGAGATTAACCGAGAAAAGCAAATACTTCACTAGGACATAAACAATTCTGAAAATACCACATAAGCACTGGATGTAGTAGTGAAAGGCCCAAATGGAAGCGTTTTTAATCTGTGGCCACCCCCTGAGCCAAGAGATACAGTCCTCTATCTCCTGAGGGCTGGCTGAGTGTTGGTCAAAACCACCTTGATTTTCCTTCAATTCCAGTCTTTCTTGATTCTGGGTTTGTGTCCTTCTCCTACAATTTCTTTAATACCTGGATACTTGAGATCCTATTCTGATACTTAAAAATGGTAAGCAAGTTATTTTACCTCGTCTTTCACTTCCTTTACCTGTGTCAGTGCTGTCCAGTTCCAGCCAGAGACCACTGAGAACAGAGTTGCATTTCTGAGGTCACTGCAACCAGGGACACTGCCCACCACTGGGCATGTGGGTGTGTCTCCATAAGAGGGTCATAGCAGTGACTCCCAGTATCTGGGTTTGTGTTGGGTGTTCTGGGGCAGGTGTAAGGGAGCAGGGGTTTGGACTGGATTGGGTGCTATTAGGAAGTGGGGTAATGGATTATTCTAATGAATCTTACGGAGAAGGAGGGAAGAACACAGTGAGGCTAAAGCTATAATGACCGAAGGGGCAGTGGTCACCCAGAGTCAACAGCAGATGGATTTTGGGTGCCTTTGTGGTCCACACAGAGACTATGGTTTTGTCTGTGCTTAGACAAGATTATGGAGTGGTCTCGTTTTCTTTCATTCATCACTGTCACAGGGTGACCCTGTCTAATGTCACTGTTCTGTGACATTGACTGTGTTTAACAGAAGAAAATGGCCTCTCTCTGAGTGCCCGGCCAGGGCCCTCTGTCAACGGCTCCCATTCTCTTTCTTTCCTGTAAACTCTATCTCTGTTGCTTGAAATGGGAGATTTGAACAACCAGACAGAGTTCATCTTGACTCTACCCCTTACTGGCCATGTGATCTTGTGCAAGTTTTAACTTTCTTTGAGCCAGAGTCTCCTCAGACACAAAACAAAATAACATTTACCTCATAGAATTGTTGTAAGAATTAAGTGGGGGGAAAAAAAGAAAGCCTGGCACATAGTAATTTTTCAATAAATGACTGCAATTTGCACTGCTTGCCAGGATATTCTGCATAGCACTTCATGTATTTGTGCCCAGGTGAAATGGTTTCTTTATCTTTTCTGTGAAGGCGAGAAGGCGAAATACTTTGTATATAAAGGAAAACTGTTGTGTTAAATGTACAACCCCATGATCACTGCAGAACCGTTTACTAAAATGTATGTGGAATGAAATCTCTTTCAGCACTTGCTCTCACCCCAGCGGGCCCCAGAGAGGCTCATTCAGTTGGCAGAGGGCAATCTGAACACGCTCGTGTCGGAAATGAATGATCTTCTGACCAGGGTAAGTTGGGAGGGTCATGAATCTTCTTATAGCAGATAGATCATGTATATTAAGGAAAATTACATCAAATTTCTGAAGCGCAAATGTTTTGTTTCTAATTCCCAGTTTGGTGCATGAAGGAGATGTATTTTGATTTGCCACTTCTGCACAAATAAAAACCCTGAAACTCAGTAGCATCAGAGGAAGTTGTGATACTCGGGCAGTGTCAAGGACAAGGGCTAAAAATATCAGCGTGACAGTATATTTTGAAAATTCTGTCCAGTCACACATACAAGTTTTTATCAATTTTGAATACCAACAGCACTGTCTTTGACTATGTAAGGAAAAAGAAAAACAAAGGAAAATACTTACAGACGCTTTGATCTCATCACGGGATATTTGCATTTGTATAGAAATACAGTCTAAATCAGTATTCCGACACAAAAGAGGAAATCTTTATTGTGAAAATCCAAAGCATTTAAGACACTTTGAAAAGTTAGAATGTAAAGTCCGTGTTACATTTATCAGACTTTTTAAGGAACTGCAAGAGGGTCAAGTTTCTTTTTGCTGTTAGAAAACAAAGAAAACAACATAAAGTCCGCCATCTTGTGGCCAGAAAAATGCATGAGCAGAAAACTGGCCTGCAATTTAGAGATCCAGTTCAATTTTCTAAGAGCTTTAAATGACAAAGAATATTGGAGCTAGAATGTTCTTACATATTATCTAGTTCATTTTCTGTTTGCTGGTTTAGGAAGAAATAACTTCAGGTCATGACAATGAAAAGAACTACCACTGGCCATACAATTCACTAAACTTAGGGACCTAAGTAGAATCCAGTCTCGATTCCCATTGGCCCAATACTCTTTCCACCTCGCAGGCATGATGCTGGTTTACGAAAATTTCCACAGAGAAATCAAACTGGCTTCTGAGCACATAACACTAAACAATGGCCCTGAGTTCACAAATAGCATATGAAACACTTTTTCAGAATCTAGTACCAGCAAGATAAGGAACAGTTTCTTGTCAGATCTAGTTAGATATTAATTAGATTAATAAGTACAGTGATCTTGTATTAAATTAATAGTTAATAACTTTGTATTTTCTATGTAAATACAATTAAATAAGAAATTTTAAACTGATCATAGCAAACAAAGTAAACTCAGTTCAACAAGCATTTAGGAATGTTCACCCAAGCTAAGTGTTTGCAGATGAAAGATAGAAAGGAAGCCCAGTCTTTGTCTTCAAGGAACTTCAGTCTAGTTTGTGTGTGTGTGTGAACATGTGTATGTGTGTGTGTGTGTGTGTGTCTGTGTGTGTGTGTGTATACATATGTATTTAGATGTGTGGAGGGTAATGTGGGAGAAGTGCATGCAAATATATAATAAAACATGATATAAAATAAAGGAGCAAGAAATGTACCTGAGAAACATAAATGGAATGATTTAATCTCTTGAAGGGTAATTAGGGAAACTTCCATGGAACAGGAGGCATTTCATTTATTCATTCATTTTAATACTTATTAGGCAACTACCATGCTCTTGGTTCTCTGTCAGAATGACAGACCCTGACAATAGAGGGATAAGCAAAACTGACACAAGCATTGTTTCATTGATGTGATTAGAACCTAATGATCAGAGCCTAGAAACACAGGAAATATTTTACTAGGAAAGTCAGACCTTTATTACGTCTTAGCCTACATCTTTTCCTCTCTTCAGCAGACTCTCCCATACTGAATTAATTCTGCAGAATAGACTTCATATATTAAAGAAGTTTAAGGTTAAAAGCAAAGTTGATTGGAAAGTACAGATGGTTCCCATATACCCCCTAACCCTATACATACATAGCTCCCCCATTATTAACACCCCCCCACCCCAGAGTGGTACATTTGTTACAATAAATGAAGCTACATTGACCATCATTCTCATTCAAAGTTCATAGTGTACTTTGTGGTTCTCTCATGGTGTTGTATATTCTATAGGTTACAGTATCATACAGAGTAATTTCACTGCCCTAAACCTCCTCTCTGCTCCACCCACTCATCTCTCCCTCCTCTCAAACCCTTGGCAAAGTGATCTTTGTACTGTCTCTATAGTTTTGCCTTTTCCAGAGTATCATATAGTTGGAATCATACAGTAGGTAGCCTTTTCACGTGGGTTTCTTATACTCAGTAATATCCATTGAAGTTTCCCCCACATCTTTTCATGACTTGATTCCTCATTTCTTTTTTAGTGCTGAGTAAATGTTTTCCATTGTCTGATTGTACCACAGTTTATGTATCCATTCACCTACTAAAGGACATCCTGGTTGCTTCCACGTTTGGGCAACATGAATAAAGCTACTATAAACATTTGAGTACATAAGTTTTCAATTCAATTTTGTAAATACCAAGGAGCTCAATTGGTGGATCATGTAGTAAAAGTATGTTTAGTTTTATAAGAAATCACCAAACTGTCATCCAGAGTGGCGGTACCATTTTGCATCTCACCAGCAATGAATAAGCGTTCCAATTGTATTTACATCCCCACAGCATTTGGTGTTGTCAGTGTTTTGAATTTTGGCCATTCTAATATGTGTGTAGCCGTATCTCCTTGTTTTAATTTACAATTCTCTAATGATACACGATACTGAGCATCTTCTTATATGCTTATTTGCTATCTGTATGCGTATTACCTTGGTGAGATGTCTGTTCAGGTCTTGCTATGGACTGAGTGTTTATGTCCCCTCCAATATTCCTATGTTGAAATTCTAACTGCCAGGGTGATTATCATAGGAGATGAGGCCTTTGAGAGGGGATTAGGTCATGAATGTGGAGCCCTCATGAATGGAATTAGTGCCCTATGAAAAGAATCCCTATAGAAGAGAGATTCTTTTCCCCCTCTTTGCCTTATGAGGGCACAGTGAAAAATAGTACTAGGAAGAAGTCCTCACCAGACACCAAACCTGCTGGGGACGTAATCTTGCACTTTCCAGTCTCCAGAACTATGAGAAATAAATTTTTGTTATTATAAAGCACCTAATGTATAATATTTGGCTATGGAAGCTCAGACGGACTAAGACAAGTCTTTTCTCATTTCTTTTTTATTTGCATTATTTGTTTTCTTATTATTGAGCTTTAAGAGGTCTTTGTATATTTTGGATCGTAGCCCTTTATCAGATATGTCTTTTGCAAATATTTTACCCCAGTCTGCAGCTTGCTTTCTCATTCTCTTGACAATGTCTTTCACAGTGCAGAAGTTTTTAATTTTAATAAAGTCCAGCTTATCAATTATTTCTTTCATGGAGTATGCCTTTGGTGTTGTATCTAAAAGTTGTCACCATAGTCAAGGTCATCTAGATTTTCTCCTATGTTATCTTCTAGGTGTTTTACAGTTTTGTATTTTACATTTAGGTCTATGATCCAATTGCAGTTAATTTCAATACTATTTTTAAATAAACTTGTTATTTGAGAATAGTTTTAGATTTACAGAAAATTATAAAGATAATAAAGAAATTTCCTCTATACTCCATACCCAGCTTCCCCTACTGTTAATTTCTTGGTATGGTATGTCTGTCACAACTAATAAACTAGTACTGATCCATTATCATTAACTAAAAACTATATTTTATTCAAATTTCTTCAGTTTTCACTTAATGTCTTTATATTATTTCAGAATCCCATCCAGGATGCTGCATTACATTTAGTCATCATGTCTTCTCAGGCTACGGATTGAGATTTAGACTTCCCTTGTTTTGATGACTTTGATAGTTTTGACAAGCTCATGTATTTTGTAGGATGTCCGTCAGTTGGGGTTTGTCTCATGTTTTTGTGATAAGTATGGAGTTATGGGTTTCTGTGGGAAAGACTAAAGAAGTGAAGTATCATTTTTATCATTTTATCATTTTTATTACATCAAATTAAGAACCCATGCAATCAATATGTCTTATTATCTTGATTACCTGGCTGAGGTAATGTTTGCCAGATTTGTCCACTGTAAAGTTACTCTTTTCCTAAGACCATTTTTATCTGTGTATTCTTCAGATTTATAACACAAAAAGCCTAGAAATAAGACTACTGAAAGCAAAGATCTCTTCAATGAAGTGAGGATGAGGAGGAAATGAAAATCCTCATTTATTAATTAATCTTGTCTCTCTCACATCTGTAACAAGAAACATAACTGTCATGGAGACCTTAAATACTCAAGTCAACATGATCAGTTCTTCCCCTGTGGTCAAGCCGCATGATAATCAAAAGGTGATTTGATACATATGGAATCATCACTAGAAGGCTAGGTGAGTGAAATATCCAATAGTATCAGCCTAAGACCACCAGTACCTTTATCTCATGGCCATGAATGATCCAGCATTTGGACCACAGCCTAAGTGTGGTAGCCATGACTTTCATGGCTACATTAGAGGAGACAGTGCCTTACACTAGGAGCCCACCTGGGAATTACTTGGGGCCAGGTCTCACTCCCAAAGGTTGTGATGTAATTAGTCTGCGGGAGGCAGTTAAGTGCACTGGGATTTTCAAGAGCTCTTCGGATGATTCTGGTATCAGGTAAGGTTGAAAACTGTGAGCTTATAATAACTGTGAGCTTATAACCTGATAATTCCAGCTACCTTTCTGCTGGAAAGTTCTTTCACTGGTAGAGCCAGTGTTTTTGATGCTCCTTTTTTTCTTCTTTGTTGGCTGACCAGTGGCTTTATGACTAATGCATTCTTCAGATTTGTTAAAGCATTTGGTGAGTTTCATCCTACCTAGCTGGTATAGGAGCTTGCCCTTTCTCCTTCAAGTACTTATATATTTTATGCTCATTTTTTCACAGAGCAATCTAGTTCTCTAATAACCTGTGGTAAAGAGAATCATATTCCTCCCCAAACTAACACTTAACATGCATTTTATATAATTTATAGTGCAAATATGACATAGGCAAAATATTATATAATCACATATATCTTTCAGTGTATTTTGATTTATTGTCATTTGATTTCCCTCTTGAAATGTAAGTTTCTTGAACATAGCAATCATATTTAGCATATTTGAACTGTCCTACAATGTGTGTGAATACTGAGGTGCTCTTTGATGCCAAGTCCATATACCTCCATAGCTGTTGTTCTTAGCTCCTTCCTCAGTTTCACAGCCAGATTTTTTGAAAGCCTTGGAGACAGGTCTGCATTCACTTCTCACTCCACTGCAATTTAGATTTCCTCTCCCAGCTTGCTACTGAAGCTATTTCTAGAAGATAACCAATGACAAATTGGTTACTAAATCCAATGAAAACTTTAATTTACTTGAACCCCCTGTAGCAATTGCCTTTTTGACCCTTCCCTCCTCCTTGACATATTCTCCTCTAGTTTTCTTTTTATTCTCTGTCCTTTTATTCTCAGGCTCTTACTCTGCCCATGCCTTAAAAGTTGGTTTTCTGGGACACCTATGTGGCTTAACAGGTTAAGCGTCTACCTTCAGTTCAGGTCATGATCCCAGGGTCCTGGGATCGAGCCCCACATCAGGCTTTCTGCTCAGCGGGGAGTCTCCTTCTCCCTCTGCCTGCCTCTCCCCCTGCTGTGCTCTCTCTCTACCTCTGCCAAATAAATAATTTTTTTAAGTTGGTTTGCTTGGGGTGCAGTCATCAGTCTACATCTTTTCTCACTTGTAAATTCTTTCTTTGGGCTTAAATTGCCATGTATATACTGATGATTCAAAAAATCTATTATTTTCAAGACAAACTTTATTCTCCTGCTTCAGTCCTAGAATCCTAACTGCTGACTGGACATCTCAAATTAAACTCATCATCTTCCTTTTAAAACCCATACTTTTTCCTGTTGAGAGCATCTTAATGATTTGTCCTCCAATATGTAGCCAGTCCCCCCCACCAAAATGAAGGAGTTACCCCTTACCTTCATTTTCAACCCAATCCAATTCAGTTTCCTTGTATGACCTCTCTTTCTAAGCCATCTCCAACCCCAACAAATTATTAATCCTATGACAAAGTAAACTCTCCAAATCACAGACCTGATCATGTTACTCTAGTTCAAATTTACAACAGCTTTCCATTTTGTTCAATATGACATATGATGCTCTCCCATTGTGATCTGATTCTTAACTGCCCAGCCTCATCTCTCCCCAAATTCGAGGTCTGGTTATCTGGACCTTGGTGCATTCAACATATAAGCCAGAAAGCTAGAAATTTTCCTTGATCCTTTTTCTTCCTCATTGTGATCCCACTTACTCAACTCATTACCAAATGCAGGGGTGCTGTTCTTGTATAGATCTTCTCTCTACTACCCAACTCTCATTCCATCTCCATAATCTTTAGTTTGGAATGACCACAATGACTTTCTAGCTACTCCGTCTACTTCCACTCTTGTTTTCCTTCCACTCTGTTCTCTACAATGTAGCCAAAATGCACTTTTACTATTCCAAATCTGAAGTTGTCACACGAGTGCTCGAACTCATCCTCCCAACTTCTCATTGCTCTTAGGTTAAAGCTTCAAATCCTCTTATTGGCCACATCCCCGGCCACCTGTGCTTCTGGCCATCGGCACTCCAGCCATACTGCCCTTCAGTTACCTCATCCCACCACAGAGCTTTTCCACAGGTTTTCTTTAGGCTTTGAAGTAAATCACCTTCTCCTATATCTTGTTAACGTCTATTCTAGTTCACATTTCAAACCTCAGCTCGTGGAACCCTGCCTTATGAGAGACATTTTAGGTGTGATGAGACTCCTGTGTAACTGTCTTATCCCACAATACTTCTTCTTCGGTTTGTAATTACAAATTTATTTTCATGATCACTCAACAAGTACTTCTCTACTCTACCAGACTATAGACTCCAAAAGGTCAGGAGGTATGTCCTTTAATTTTTTTTTTTCTCACCACAGTATCAACAATATCATGCACACAGGAGTTCAGTAATTTGCTTAATTAATTAACTGTGAATAATTTAAATAGCATTTGAACAACTAGATGACAGGTAGAAAAACCCAAAATAAGCACTGATTTTTAATGTCTCTAAAATACACTAAAATCAGGCATATATTTATAATTATATCCAGTTGGATTTTTTACTTCCTTAGATAAGCATCCCCTAAATGTTTATCCATAAGGTGAGAATGCTATGTAACAACTGAACTATATAAAATATCAAAATCGAGCTTTATTTGCATTGTCTATTACTGCCTACTTAAAATCAAATTTAGATAAAAATTATTTCTAAAATGATGAAACCAGTTTTTAAATTTAGATGCCAACAATATTGTAATGTTTACCTTATTTATAGTGTTCAGAGGTTTAAGTTGACAACAGTGTTTTTTATTTCTGCTATTATATTTTTAAAAAGAGAGAGAGAATGTAAAGCACATCATACTTGCTTGTTTTGGAACTCTCAAAACTGACACCTGAAATATTTAGGGAGAAGTTGTATAGAACTCACTTATTACCATTCCAGAGGGCCACTTGGCTTCTTCCTATCGCTTTCCTTGACATGTTGTCTAATAGCTTGCCTGAGGAGTACTTCACTGATACTTAGATATACAAAACTGGTAGTTTTTGAAGATAACCCTTGAAAATATCGTATAAATGATTAGATCTGAAATTTAATTTTAGCAGGAAGCTATATAAGTCTGCAAATGCAAAAGTGGATGGCATCTAAGCAATGTTGTCTATTCACTAGTTAGATTTGCCCCATTAGATTCTAGTTTTAACGTAAAGAAGGCAGAAAATGAAAGACACTAGTGATATCCAACCAAGAAAATTATGTGCAGATTTCAAGAGGCACAGTGAGAACTGCTTGAGCTAAAGCAAGAAAGTAACAGCTACATTGTTCAGAAGTAAATTAATGCGTGTCGAATGGTAATGCATGCTGCCTAATATAAATACTCTAAAAAAAATAAAGGAAAAAGAAAAATAGAAGGAAAAAATATCTAGTTTAGTGAACTTCAATGTAAAAAAAGGTAATCAAAAGTAAAAGAAACACAAGGTACTGCTTAAGGCATCATTTAGAAAAGAACGCTGGAAAGATTATAGAACTGAGGTAAGAGGATGTAAAAATAAGAAAATCAAAGAGAACGAAAGGAAGATTGTACGACATAGTAGGATACATGAGAAGACATTTGTCAAATACTCAAAGGACAAGATAATAGTAAGAGGGAATATGACTGAGGGATGGAATGGTAATTTAATAAAATGCAAGAAGAACCAAACTGAATCAGACAGATAGCTCCTATCATGTAGTGTTTAGCATTCATCTGTAACATTATCAATAGCCTGTCCTGGGTGAAACTGATTGTCGAGAATTTCACCATGATACTGCTATCTATCACCACTCCCTATAGGTGATAGTGCATTTGTCATAGGCTTTCTTTATGGAGTATCTCATGGGTGGTTTTGACAAGGGTGACTCTTCAACTTAATTACTGTGTAATAAGACATGACTTTTAAAACTGTGTCTATATGATGTTCTGATATGGATTTTTAAATATGTTAATCTACTAAAACCTAAAGGTGATACACTTCAAGTACTACCTGAGCTCAAGCAGCGTTCCTCCTCCCGCCCAGAATGCTCAACTTTTGCATGTATTTTCCTAGTCTTCCCGGTTATTATCGGAATGTAAGTTAGTGCTTGATACGAACAAAATATAAAGCTGTGAGACAGAAAATTTGTGTTTAGCCCCCAATTCCCTGTGTGTATGAGTTCAGATAAGTCACTTAACCTCTCTATAGCTTCATTTTCATCAGTATGAAAATAGGGATTATGTCCTGTGTGTATCTTTAAAGGCAGGAAGAGTAAAAGAGACACAAGGAAGTATTACAAGCCCATCTGAACACACATATCAATCCGGAGTATGGTTGAGCCTGACTCTAACCCATCTTTTAGAGCACTAAAACCATGAGTCAATGCCTTTTTTGCCAGGAACCTCACATTTCCTCCTCTTCTGGAGCACGACCGAGAGGGGTGGCTCTTCTCTCTGCAGGGGAAGGCTGCCTTCTTCCTCAGTAAGCCCTGTGCTGGCCCTAAAGAGTTCTGCCTCCTCCCAGCCCCAACCCAGCCCGAACTGGCGTGCTACTTGGTGTGTAATTGCAGGTTAGCTTTTAATGACCGTGAGGCCAGTGGCAAGAATGCAGTGTGGTTGGGACTGAGGGGTCTCCCGCCTGGCTCTCCTCCTAAGCACTCAGCTGGAGCTCTTGAGCACAAGCTTCCCATTAGGCTCTGAAAAATACCCAGAAACTGCCCAGCCATCCACATTCACTGGCAAGCCTAGCACCTGGCAGAAGGCAGGTTTGCATGGTATTGGGAAGGCATGGAGATTTTTGTTTGTTTCCTCCAACAGGCGTTGGAACTTCTAAGGGATTTGTAGTTGGTTTGATTATCACCATACCAGCTAATCACTCAATATCTACTATGCCTGGCACTCTGAGGAATAAAAAATAAATAAATTAATTAATTAAATAAGACATAGCCTCAGCCCCAAGGACAGAGATTAGATAGATACGGCAAAACCCCTAACAAAGTAATTACCCAACATAGTCATGAATGGTGGTAACGATACTTGTTTTTAAAAATATAAGAAAGGGTCCTGCCCAGTGGCCGGCAGGTCCAGCGCAGAGCTGCCTGGTGGTACCAGGCAGGTTACCAGGCAGACCCTCCGGCAACAGAACTGACATTGACCCCTGGGGGATGATGAAAGCACTGAAAGAGAAGGTTGAATCTGAAAAGGGGGAAAGAGGTCTTTCCTGTAGCAGGACAAAAATTAATTTATTCAGTCAAAGTCCTCAATGATGATACTGTTCTAAAAGAATATAAAATTGATGAAGAAACCTTGTGGTGGTTACGGAGGCAAAACCTAAGGCCGTCACAGCACCAGCACCAGCTGCAACCCAGCGCTCACGTCCTGCCGCGGCGTGGGCGGTGGCTCGGGGCCCCACCCCTGCCCCTGCCCCGGCTCCGGTTCCGGCTCTCGCTCCCACACCTGCATCTGCCAGGAAAGCCGCAGAGGCACCAGTGGCTACTAGCCCAGCGTTAACGGATGGTACCTCAGGAGAGTCTTCTAGGCCAAGCCCTCCTGAAGACGCAACAGGTGCAGGTGTCACAGGGCAGTCTTGGGAGAACGTGGTGACCGAGATCATGTCAGTGGGCTAGGGCCAGCAGATGATTGCAGCTCTAAGAGCCGGTTTCACCCACCCTGACAAGAGCAGTGGGGCATCTTTCTATGGAAATCTCGGAGATAAAGTCAGGCTGTGGATCCCCTCCCCCAGCCGCTAGGACGGGGGCTCCTCGTCTTCAGTGGCTGCAGCTGCCTATAACCCTACAATCCTACAAATTATGGAGTCTACGGATCAGCCTCAGTTTCAACAGATGAGACAAATGACTCAGCAAAATCCTTCCCTGCTTCTAGCACTGCTGCAAGAGGTCAAGAACATTCTCAACTCCTGCAGCCAATTAGCGAAGCCCAGGAGCACCTGATTCCGTGTTAAATGAACCAGTTCAAGAAGCAGGTGGTCAAGGAGGAGGGGGTGCAGGTGTCCTGGCGGGGCCGCAGAAGGCGAAGTGCGCCTGTGAACTACACTCGAGGAACGCGCCGGGCTAAGAAGTCGTAGAAAGATTAAAGGCACTAGGATTTCCTGAAGGACTTGTGATACCAAGATATTTTGCTTGTGAGAATGAGAATTTGGCTGTCAGTTTTCTTCTACAGCAAACTTTGACGAAGATGGAAAGGGCCTTTTTTTTTTTCTCTCATGTTTCACAGCGGATCATTACACCGCATTCCCTGGATCGTCTCGGCTGACTTGGGCTGGTGCACAAGGTACTTGGTGTAAAGTAGGAGACGGTTGGGGGTGGGGATACAGGGCAAGAATAAGTACTGGCGTGTCTGCTGTAAGTAGCACAGTGTGTAGAATATTATACAACTGGAAGTCAGATTTTGCAGGTCTCTATCTCTTCTATAAAACAAGGGGTAATTTTACCTAGGTTTCACTTGTTTTTTCGTGTACTGAATCCAAAAAGTTAGTGTAATGCCCTGCTTCACATTTCGTTGACCTAACGTTGATTTCAGAACGTTATGTGGGGTGCCTGGGTGGCTCAATAAGCGTCCGACTCTCGGTCTCAGCTGAGATCATGATCTCAGGGGTCGTCAGATCAAGCCCCCCATCCGGCTCAGCCGGGAGTCCCCCTCCCCCTGCGCATGTGCTCGCTGTCTCTCTCTCGCTCTCTCTCTCAAATAAAAAAAAAAAAAAAAAAAAAAAAAAAATTTTTGCTACCTGGAATCTGCAGTCTCTGTTTTGGAGCAACACTGGATAAGGGCTTTGTGAAATTGAAAAAACAATTGGAGCAACTATAAACAAATGCCAAATTATTGATAGTTATTGCTGCTTCAAATAGTATAAAATTAATGTGTAAGAAAGCACATTCTTTCAAATTAAATACCTGGGCAAGGGGGAGAAAAGGGGAACATCTTAAAATGAAAATATTGCTATTTGAAAATTTTTTGATCATTGAATGTGAGATACTTCTAACATGATTGGAGAAATTGCAAAAATAGACAGTTATCTTCCTGTTTGCATTTCTTTGTGTTTTTTGGAGGGGAGGTGGTTTTGGGGGGGAAATGGTAGGTGTCTAATTACTGTTTACTTCATTGTTGTATTGCAGTAAAAGTTTTAAAATCACCCTTTCATGTTTGCTTTGGAAGTATCCCTTTGTGAGATTTAGCACTTTGGGGCCAACAGAGAAATGCAGCATTCACTTTTCTTCCCTTCCCCTTCCCTCAGCAGAAGTGTGTTTATCAACAAGTCACAAGTTCAAACAGCTGCTTTTCTTTAAAGCCAGAAAATGCTAATTCAGTTAGGAATTAATGCAAGTGTTTCGGAACTGGGTTTCTGATGTTTGTAAATATTTTTCCTTATTAGATAAGAATGTATGACCATTGATGTCATTAGAATGCTACTACTTTCAAAAAGAGAAGGAGGACAGAAGTATAATACAGAATCTTTTATTGCATTAGAAAGACTGGTGAAGACTTTTGGAAGAATTGGAAGATGCAGATAGGAAAGTACTTTGGAAAATATACCATCAAGATATCTCATAGCATATTAAAGTTTTTAATAGGAAAGAAAGAAGAAAAGAGAAAAAAAATCTAAGGAAGGAAAGCATAAGCCAAAATAGTCAGGGAAGGCTTCACAGAGAAGATTGAATTGGAACTGTCTCTTGAAGGCTGGATTTATTCTGGATAATTGGAGAGGAGTTAGAAGACAATAGTATAAACAAATGCCTTTTCTGAAAGTGTTCATAGAAAGGTGGGCAATAAGAATGGTAATAAGGTTGGCAAGATTCATTAGGTAATTGCTTAATCACTTATTGAGCATTCATTCAATATTTGCTCTCAGGCATCACACTAGGAGCTGGACATAAAGTAATGAGCAAAACAGACCAAGTGCCTGCTCTCTTACAGCTTACTTTTTAGTCAGAGAGTTAAGCAATAAATAGAGGAGCCGTAAGTAATTCTAAAATGCACGGTGATATGAAAAAAATATTCTGTGAAAAGTCTGGAAAGCTGGCGAGGTGCCCTAGATATGGTCACACCTAGAAGGGACACTGAATCTGGAAGATGACAGATGACAAAGATCCAGCCATCGAAAGGACAGAGGAAAAGTTCATCCCGGGCAAAGATAGCAGGATCTGAGAAGAGCCTGAGAAGGAAGAGAGTTTGGCGTATTTCACATACTAAACAGAAGCCACGGAGGTTGATTGCATACGGTCTTCGTGATAACTCTTGTTTCTTTCCACGGGTCTTGTAGAATTCATGACATCTTACTATTGGAGGGCTCCTATAATCGCTACCAAGTTTGTGAATGATGACAACATTGTTGTATAAATTAAGAAAGAAGAATTAAAGGCAATGGATGGGATTGTGATCATCAGGTATTTAGAAGAGACAGTATATCAATATACATTTATTTTAAAAAATTAGATGCTTTTGGCTATGAGCCAGAATTGGTAGTCTTCATCGTGTGAATATGTAAGTTGTAATCTTTTAGTGATATAGATAAGATACTGATAAAGCAAAAAATAAATTTTAAGTTTAAATTATAATGTACACTTCCTGTGTGGTAATACAGTGCTGGTAATACATTAATAATGAAGATATTGAAAATGACCATAATGTAGATCAAGTCCCTTAGCATAGTCTGTGATATGTAGAAATAGAAGTGATAGTGTGGAGTACAGTCGAGTCCAGGCTAGACCAACATCTACGACAGTTTAGGAGGCCAACATCTTAAGCAGCTGACTTTAGTAATATAAGAGTAACATTTAAGATGTTATAGGTATGTGTATATGCATGTGGTGTGTATATAAGAAGTTACTTGACCTATTGATTAGTACCCTCCAACTAAAGGGTGTATATTTTTGGTATATTTTGTATATTTACTGCACACTGTTAAGAGAGATTTTTAAAACTTTGAGTGGATCTTATCCTTTCATCCTTGTGTTTGTGATGGTAACACTCACAGGCTGAGAAGTTAGTTGATGATAGTTGGACTTTATCTTCTGCCTTTAATGTAAAACCTTGAAAGCAGTCATGAATTAAACCTCTTACTGCCCCCTGGGAAATCACAAAATGCAGTATAATTTCTATAGCATCTCTTACCATGTTCTGTGTTGGCCAGACATTTTGTTCTATTTTAATTTCTATCTAAAATCCACTTATGTGTAAAAAAATTTTTTAGAATCTCTGGGCATGTCTAGAATGCAAACACTCTGGTACAGGATTATAGACTATTAGTGCTCTGCCAATTTGGACCTTTTTCAAATTTTTAAGAAACTTTGAAAGTTACATATGCCATTTTTATTTGACTAAATATAGCATATCTTAACTACAAACACATTAAGTGGATTCCTTTGTGTCAAGGGGCATCTTCAATGTGAATGAAGGTGCAAATGTGTGGGGATATTCTTTGGGAGGTGAAGCTGTTTGTGGAGTTGTTTCGTTTTGTTGACAAGGATGTATGGTGCTATGATTAACAGCCGTCTTTTCTAGTGATGACATATGGGGAAAGTTAGCCTTTATTCTTCTTTAACGTTTTCCTGGCATCTTTAGAGTGTTATAAAAGAAGCATTTACTACTTAGTAGCTAAGCATTTCTCCCTCTTTGTTTTCTTTAATTAACGTATTGATCTAGACTGCATCTATAAGATCAGGCTTATTGAGACAGACCGGCTGTGCCTTCTCAAGAGATCATTGCTACGCTCCACACTTTTTCAGTAAATAAAATATGGACAGAGCTGCAACATGTGGAGGTTGAAGAATCCATTAAAGACTTTTGGCAACTGTTCCTCAAAGATACTTCAAAAATAATTGTGTTTTATTGCTTCTTCTCTGTCATTGCATATAGCAAGGGTTTTAAAAAGACCAAATACAGCTCTGATTTCCATTTAATGGAAGAAGTAATAAAGCTTAATTGTATACTTGAGCACGGGGTGTCATTTCCAGTATATCTGATCAATAATTCATCGATTGCCTTTGGCTCGGAGTTATATTTGAAAGCAAATGTAGCCAGTGGGAGCTTATCTAGCTGTAGCTTCATCATCTCAATTAATTATGCTTTTCCTGAATTTGGATCATTAGGCTACCAAAGTGACAGCAGATGGCGAGCAAACTGGACAAGATGCTGAGAGGACCAACAGGAGAGCAGACTCCTTAGGAGAATTCATTAAGGAGCTTGCCCAGGATGCAGAAGGTATTAGAATCATTTAATTTAATCATTATGTCTCCCACCAGAAAGATAGAAAAAGGGATCACACAGGTCTGGAATTTCTCTTGTAAGAGATGCCATTTCTCAATCTGAGGGTCGGGTTTTGAAAAGTAGGTGGGATAGTCAAGGGCATTATCTGCCGAGCATCTACAAGCTATGGTGTTAAATAAGGGACAGCAGTTCTTGAATTACAAATTATGAGTGCAGGGTCATGGTAAATTGAATGCAGTCCCTTAGGAGTGCCTTAATTTTTGAGGAATGGCTATTATGATTAAATAACTAATAAACTTATACTTTGCTATCATTTGTATTCAAAACTATTTAAAAGATTGTTAATTTTTTAAAAAGCTAATTTTAGCATTCTACTCAATACTTTAAAGCAGCACTTTAGTTTCTCAAAATGGCTTTAAAAATACTTGGTGCTGTTTTTAATGAACATCTGTTGCTTGGAGTCTGGACTTGCTACCTTACCAGAAGGTTCACTGCATTTAGTCTGTAATACTCTAGGAATTAGTGCTTGGTATCTACCAATCTGACTGAGGATGAAAGTGGAAGCTATTTGGGGGCTAAACCCCAGATTAAGAACTCTTAAAAAAAACATTAAAAAATCTTGACCTTAAGTATTTATTATTATACAATAAACATACATGCAGGTTTACAAAGTAGGAAAAATGCTTTGGGTTTTTTCTCTTAAAATGTAAAATATTTTTATTGTTCCACAGTGTTGTGTGTTTTAGATATTTTGCTTGGAAATATAGCTAAATAAATCAGGACATGAGATAACCTTCAAGGCAGATCCTGACAGGTAGTTCTTAGGAATCACTAGCCAGGAAGAGACAGAAACTCCCAAAGATTCCCCACTGCAAGAACCAACAGAGTTTTAATCTGAGACAAAACATGTCAGGAATCTGAAACAGAATTTACACCTACTGGAAAATTCTTAATTAACTCATTATGGTTTATCCTTTTCTAGATGGAGTTTTTTGTGCTTTCCCCAGTTTTATTTTCCATTAATATGACTTGAAGTGTTCTCCGCCCAGCACTCCCTCCCCCCCCCCAAAAAAAAAAAAAAAATCCCGTTGCAGGTAAAACAATTTCTGCCTTGGGCCCTGAAGGCAGTGGTCAATTCCCCAATAATGTTCCTTTTCCTTCTACCTCAATCTCAAACACTCACTACTTTCAGCCAATCCTGGAAACCTATTTTGAAATCACTTCAATCAAATACTCATGCATAAGAATAAATGCTGGTCCATGTTTTCAATAGACTCCAACATCAGCACTGCTGTGTTCACTCTACACTGTACCCACCACCCAGTCTGTGCACCGCACAAAGGCACCAGCAGGGGGCAGGTTTTGCGCATCGCTTACAGTCCATCAGAGAAAAGGGTTATGTATGATCAAAGGTGTCTCTCATTCTCTAAATTGTGCATCCGCCAGGCAGTCTGGTTGTGTCTGTCCAGACTGGACAGCTTTTTTCCTAATTTACATGAAGGGCCATGTGGGATAGCCAAGAAGTGGACACTGCTCCCTTCTTGTAAATGTAATGAAAATAATAACACACATGATACGCACAGCCCTTAAGAAAAGAACTTTGGCAAAACTAATCCAACTGTTAAAATTTCCTGAATGTTTAAATTTGAATATGTCGGAGGTAAATTAAATCCTGACTGAGATGCTTCTATCTACTACAAGTCTTGGCAGTTTAGGAGATTTTTTCCAAAAAAGAAAAGGAAACTCACCAAAAGCCTTAAGTAGGTTATACAACATATCCACACCCATTTTTTTTTCTCTTAGAACTACACAATTGGGGATAGTACAGTACTTTTAGGTTTTATTAGTGACGACAAATTGCTGTAGGAAAAGTGAATGTATTAGCCTGAATTTATCTAGTTCAGTTTTATTTTTAGATAGATGGAATACCTTACTCTCCCTGTCTTCCATTATAAGTCATGGTCTCTTCGTAGATAATCAGAGTCTGTTAATCTAAGGCATTCTTATCTCCCTATAATCTACTTTGCTATGACTCCAGATTAGATCACAAATACTCTATTTTATTTCATGAACTATTAGAATTAATGATCAAATATATATATGAATATATATGTGTGTATATATATACACATACACATACATACATGTAGGTATATATATATATATATATATAAAAACTCATATTAACATATGTACTGACATATATTAGGACTTAATAAATGCTAGACATCTTTCTTGTTTCTCAGGTCACAGTAGTATTTGTCATTCATGATGAATTTACCCATCAGAGGAAATATATATGTATATATATATAAATTTTTTTTTTGGTTCAGTTTGAAAAAACTTTGTTTCTCCTGAGGAATTAATGTATTTGTATGTTACAGATACTGTATACTTCTTACGTATCCCTTTTTTATCCCCTGCTATGCCTTGGCTACTGAGATACTATTAAAATGTCTTCTGATTCACATTATTTTTTATTTTTACTCGATCTCCTTTTCTCTTAATTTTACCTTGCTTTAAAGATATTTCAAAACTACTTAAAATTGCCTTGAAACAAAGTAGAAATAAATAAGTAAATTTCAGAGCTATATTAATGTTATAATTATTTTCAATTCTGTTGCAAATGTACTGAACTGATAGTGCTGATAGTGTATTCCTTTGAATCCAAGAGACTGAAGAACACTTTCGTCTAGTTTAAAAATATTCAGAGAATTTCCAAATTCCATATGTAGAAGTAGTGGAGCATTCACATCTCTTCTATTAAAATGATGCTTTTTTTTTAACTGTATCATTTTGCTAAAGTCATTTTTGTGTGCCTTAATAATTTCTTCTAGTTGCTTACATATTACTTTCATTTAAAAGAAATGGTTCATACGTTCCAAAAGGTACAGCCATCTTCTTCTTTTCCTTTCCTCTCTCGTATCATTCTTTTTTTCGGCAAGTTCTTCTCTGCAGAAGTTTAGTTTTTGAGAATAGACTGCAAGTGAGGTTCTATCTCTCTCATTACCCCCTTACAACCACCTAGGCCCAGAACCTAAATTCAATGAAATTTCAAAAAATATCTCTGATCAAAAGCTCATTTATATATTAACTTAATAAAAGAAAAACCTACACCTTTGGCAAGTTGAAAAGTTGCAACTGAGGTCAGTGGTTAGTTACATAATACAATTAGTTAAAATCAACATACAGACAGGCACTCAGACAAAAGAAGGAGAGGTACCATAGGGAAGGCCAAATCTACTGCCTTTCCTGATATCTAAGAAGTATAAACCTTACATTTTAATCATTGGCATTCTGCCATAGTTCTTACAAAGTCTGCTGGATCAAAGAGCTTTCCAGTTAGTCCACGGTCACTGTGGTTCTTTAACAAACTCAATGCAGCCTAGGTGATAACTTAGCAACAGTAGTGGTGGGATCTTGAGAAGGTTCTTTGCTGTATGTCAAAGTATGACTATTAAGTAGTTGACCAAGGAAGAGCCACCCTCACTAACTTCTCAGAATATGGCATCTGAGCAGTAATTTCTACCACAGGGCTAGGAATGGCCACATTTGTGCTTTAAAACAGCTGATTCAAATTGTTCTGCAGATTAGATTATGGCTGTCGGAATAAGGGCTTGATGGCAGCAACTTTCTAACCAAATACCTTAATCATGAAAAGAAAATTCAAAAGATGCATTTTGGAAAGGGTAAAATTAAAGATTGAAACCCAGTTCCTTCTGCTAAACCATGATTTTCAAACTCTAGCATGCAGCAGAAGCCCCTACAGGGCTTGTTAAACCACGGATTGCTGGTCCCCTACCACCAGAACTTTTAGGTCAGTAGGGGTGGGGTGGGGCCTGAGAATCTCCATTTCTGATAAGTTCCCAGGTAAGGTTGATGCTGCCTGTTTGGGGACCACATTTCAGAACCACTGGACTAACCCCCATGTCATACCCTTTATGGCGGCTGTATTTGCCGGTGTACACCTGCTACGAGAACCCAGAATATTACCCTTGCAACAGCTCCAACCAGTGCCAGCCAGAAAAGTTTCTCTGAGAAAGAAGCGAATTTTCAGGATTCTTTATGTCCTAAAGACATCTTAGGATATAGCACTGACTAGGAGAAAATGTCTCTTAGCCAACCCAGAGCCTCATTCTAGGGATGTTCACAGGTGATATTACAGAAATAAGGGTTTGGCACACAAGAGTTTGAGAAAACATCTCCCTTCAACTTGTTAAGTCAATGTGCCATAAAACACACTTGAGGAGAATTTGGCCTCAAACGAATGGTAGAACTGCATAAATGTTTCAACTCACCAGTTTTTCAAACTTTTATTTGACATAGAATTCTTTTTTCAAATGAAATCTTGCCCAGAACACTAACCTATAAAATAGATACTTGACAGAATAGACATCATTTATAGAATACCTCCTGAAGCACTTAGAGAATTCTAAAATTCTGAAAAGCACAGTTTGAAACTTTATTTAATGCATAATAAACACAGACTCTTACGATGGATGTTATTGCTAGAAGGTAGCTTTGAGCCCTAGTCTATAACCCTCATCTCAAGACCAGTGCTTCCTCCCTCATCCCTTTAAACAAGAGAACCCAGAGCTGTGTGGAAGTGCAAGGGCAGGTTTGTTTTCAGAGATCTCATCACTGAGAGTTTTTCTGTACTCGGTATTTTCACATTGACTGAATATGATTGTGTCTTAGCATCAGCGCAGACCTTGTGTTTTTATCTTCTGAGTGGTAATGCTTCATGTCTCATTGTTTACCTCTTACATGAAGAAGGTTTGGGCCATTTCTTTATTTGCATTTTTTCCCTTGTGAGATAGGAACACCATACTTTAATTACTCTGCCCCCTAAAAGAAATTTAATTGGAGAAATACGTCACCTTTCCCTGTTTGTTAGGGATTGTTATTCGCTACCTTTCTGTTCCCAGCAGGAACACCCATGGCAAACTGCATTTCATTTGGAGATCGTGGGGAAGAGCAGACGCTTGGTGCCGTTTTTGCATGTGGCACTTCTGTTTACTAATTGACAAAATTTGTCTTACCCCCTGCAGCTGCAAATGAAAAATCTGTAAGACTAAATGAAACTCTAGGAACTCCAGACAAGGCCTTTGAGAGAAATTTGCAAGGGCTTCAGAAAGAGATTGATCAGATGATGACAGAACTGAGGAGGAAAAATCTAGATAAACAAAAGGAAGTTGCTGAAGACGAGTTAGTGTGAGTAGATGCTTTACTATTTTTTCATTTGATACACTGAGCTTTCCAAATGATTGTTTACAGTTTTCTAAAATTGTCACACTTTGAGTAGAAGATACTTTGTTATTTATTTTTCACTTCGTTATTATTTATCTTGCTCTAAAATGGATTAAAAACATGTTTTTGCCTATATTTAGATAATTAAATAAATGATCTTTTCTGGTGCTGTCCTTTCCATAATTGGGCTAATGGACTTGCCTTATTAATTGCCTGTATTTGGCACTTCTAAACCATCAATAGTTTTTTTGTTGCTGTTTTAATGAAAATATCTCTGGATAAATTTATGAATTTAGCATTCTGTCTGTGCATTTTGTCATTTTAGGAAATGCTGAATAGAAGAGTCATCAAATAATAAATGCCTAATGCTTTGAAATTAGGGCTGAAAATTTGAGGGTGGAAATAGGAATCATGATTTTACTAATGCAAATGAGCTCTGTGACCGTACATTCAATAAAAAAAAAAAATACATGTTTACATTTATAGTCAGCTAACTTCAAAGTGATGGTGTTATTAATACTTAAATAATCCATACTAAATGCACAGTATCAACACCACCTGAGAACTTGTTAGACATACAAATTATTAAACCCCACCCCAGACCTACCGAATCCAGAGATTTGGGGATGGGGCCTGGCAATCTGTTTTGACAAACACTCCAGGGGGTTATGATGCCTGTTAATTTGAGAAGTACTGTTTCCCAAGTGTTTTGTCTTTTTTAAAGGCTCAGAATATTATCACATTAGGAGCACCATTAAGTTAAACCCAGGAAACTCCCAGATCACTCAGCTGAAAGAAAAAATCAAAGTAGATCAACATCATGATATTATATTAGCACGTCAATAACAGTTCTATTCACAATTTCTAACCAAATATATCAGTGTTCATACCTTATATTCAAAGTAACAGAGAAAATAGAGCACTATGGTCGATCAGGGGGCTTTTTTGTGTTTTGTTTGTTTGTTTTTTTGGTATGTGAAGTGAACCAAAATTTATTTCATCAGTTAGATTATGAGGATAACGTGACTCTTTCCAATTGAAAATGCTATATTACTAATACATTTTAAATATGTATATTTTTGTGCTTTAGTATTAATTATAAATGGCCTTGCCACTTTTCAGGTATCCATTTTCATCTTGACTTAGTACATAGTCAGTCTGCTTTAAATATTGTCTTATTTGTCTATTCTTTGAATGCTAGCATCTCTTTGTAACACAGTTTAATACCAATAAACCAGGAGGCAGTGACAAGGGCTTATTGTCTGTTTTTGGGCTGGGGTGCTTGCAGAGCTGCAGAAGGCCTTCTGAAGAAGGTGAAGAAGTTATTTGGTGAGTCCCGAGGGAAAAACGAGGAACTGGAGAAGGGTCTCCAGGAGATATTGGCAGGCTACAAAAACAAAGTTGATGATGCTTGGGACCTGTTGAGAGAAGCCATGGAGAAAATCAGAGAGGCTAATCGCTTATCTGCAGCAAACCAGAAAAACATGACTGCTTTGGAGGTGAGTCATAGGGATTTTCATCTGAATCTGTAGGGATGGGGGGATGGGGAGATGGGGTAGAGGGGTGGGGATTGAACATGGCTGGATAAGTCAAGTTGATGCCCATTTACCCAAATCAAGAACAACTCTGAAAGGAGACTTCTAAAAAGTAGAACAGGAAATGATCTTTAAAAAAATAAAATCAGGGGCGCCTGGGTGGCACAGCGGTTAAGCGCGTCTGCCTTCAGCTCAGGGCGTGATCCCGGCGTTCTGGGATCGAGCCCCACATCAGGCTCCTCTGCAATGAGCCTGCTTCTTCCTCTCCCACTCCCCCTGCTTGTGTTCCCTCTCTCACTGGCTGTCTCTGTCTCTGTCAAATAAATAAATAAAATCTTTAAAAAAAAAAAAATAAAATAAAATAAAATCAATGATCATTGCCATAGAATCAAATAAAATTTAGATAACAAAATATTGAAGATTCTGAGGACTGTGTGATACAATGGGGCCTTGATCTTAATGACAACTGTGTCACTTTCTAGAAATACATCTTGGACAAGGCAACTGAAGTCTCTAAGTCTCAGTCTTCAAACTACTCAATGAGTGCATTATACTAGAGCACATCCAAGGTATCTCCTAATACTGACCTCATACGATTTTGTAACCCATGAACCGTTGCTTAGACATCTAGCTTCCATAGATCGCAGGAGTACCAACTATTCCCTAATGGAATCTGGTACATTGAGAGTCCAGTGCTTGGTAAGATTTTGGTTCTCTTTTTCTTTGCAACGTGTTCTGTGCAAATGATATTTTAAAAGAGATCAAGTCTGAGTTATTTCCCTCTTTTTCCTCACAGACAAGAGATAATTTTCTCCCCAAGAAATGATGGGCAGCTTCTGCCTTTTTTAGACAGCTGATGAGGCTTGAACTAAACAGATTCTTCCTTCTCTTCCTCCCTCCCTCCCTCCATCCCTTCCTTTTTCTCTTCCTTCCTCCTTCCCTTCCTTTCTTTCTTTCCTTAATATTTGACATGGCAAATTGGGCACTTTTCCCAAGAGTAAATTGAGCACATATGACAGTACAACCTGTATTTGGTATTTAAACAACAGCAATAATATATCCCCAGAAACAAACCTACCTTTGCTGTTTTCAAAGTATTTAACCCCAACAGATCTGAAAACAGCAGCAGACCTCTATCTCTTCTAGGGTATCATCTCACCTTCAGCTATAAATGAACACTCTCTGGCGTATATTATGCTTTCAAAAATGTTTGTGGAATGGCAGTTGAATAGAACAAATCTGGATTTCTTTTCATCTACTCATTTCTTTCCATTTTCCTTTAGATTAAAAAGTAAGAGGGTGAGTTTTTTTTTAAAGATTTTAATTATTTATTTGAGGCAAAGAGCAAGAGAGAGTGAGCACGAGCAGGGTTGGGTGTGCAGAGGGAGAGGGAGAAGTAGACTCTGCACTGAGCAGGGAGCCTGATGCGGGGCTCGATCCCAGGACCCTGGGATCCTGACCTGAGCCAAAGACACACGCTCAACCGACTGCACCACCCAGGTGTCCGGATGAGTTAATTTTTTTTAACTATCCATTTCTAGTCCCTCTCCTGGGATTTCTTCCTGTCATTTTGATGGAAGATTGAGGAGGCTCACTTTTTCTTAACCGAGGTATCTAATCTTAACCAATTTGGAGTCTACTGATATGCTGGAAATATTAAAGAAAAAGTACCATCTAGTGAGGCAGGATGCTGGGCTACTGTCATATCCCCAGCACCGGCATGATTCATCCTGCTCGGTGACACCCCAGTGGTGTAACTTACCCGGAGGTGCACCTCTCCATTTTATGGCAACAGTTGAAGAAATTAAAATTACCTGTGTGGAAAGCATAATAAGCATTTGAGAAGTATTTCAAAAGAGTTATAGTGGCGCAGTAAATGGTCCTTTCAGCTACTCCTTCCTTTTAGTGATGTTTAAAACCAGGAGCCATCATTCTTGGGTGCCCCTAGAGATGCCTGGAGCTTATGTAGTCAGCATTGCGATTCTAAGTGGTCCTTTCTGTATTTTCACTTTATGTGTCATGCTTAACTAAAGGCTTGGTAAAAACTTACTGGAGTAAATAGATAAACTGACTAAATTAACAGGAGTGAGTCACAGATTATTTAAGATTGCCAGGGCTGATTAGGTTGCTTATGAAGGTTCCTGCTAGACCAGCTAACTGAGAATTACCCAAAGGATTTGTTCAAAGACGGGTTCTCTGAGCTCCCACCCAGAGTGTCAGTTGGTTAGTTTGGGCTGTAGCCCAGGGTTCATATTCTAAAACTCTCCCTAGGTTAATCCGATGTACAGACTGGTTTGAGAACAACTGATACAGCTTATTATTCAAGCAAATGGATACAGTGTATTTTGAATAGATAACTGCATTGTGCCTATGTTCCCAAAGAAGGTGTTATAATTAAGATCCAACTCAAATGTTATTTATTTTAAGGAGATAAGCATGTCTTTAAAAAAATAAATAAAAACACTTACTACTAAGTTCAAGAAATATGCTAAACACAAAAATTGATTATATTAAAGACGGATCCTTATGGGTCCTTAGAACAGCAACGTGAACATCAACTAGAAACTTGCTAAAAATGTAAATTCTTGAGCCCTACCCCAAACCTATCAATTCAGAGACTGGGGGTGGAGCCCAGCAACTTGTGTTTTAAAAATACCGCCAGTGATTCAGATGTAGACTTAAGTTTGAGAAACAGTGATATGAAGAATAAAACACCATCTCTGATGACTTCAGGTGACTTGTATTTGGTGGGAGGTACACATAAGTAAGTTACTCTCAATACTCTGCAGTAATTATCATGGAGCTAAGTAAAAGAAGGTCATCTAAATCACCCCTGGGTTAAGGAGGGCTTCACAGAGGATGTGGTAAGTGTGCTGAGTCCTGAATGACAAGCACTAGTTAGTCAAAGTAGAAAAGGAGGAACATCCCAGAAATAGGGAAAACCATGTGCAAAGACATGAAGGGGAAAAAAGAAAATATAAGATACTTGGGGGAAAATTCAGTGGTTTGATAGGACTAGAATGAAGACTGCATGGAAACGAATGGGGGATAGAGAGCCAGAGAAGACAGACAAAGTCCAGAACTTGAGGAATGAAAGACCAAGTGCATTCGAGATCAAGTTAGGGAATTTGGATCTTATACTGAAAACTATCATTAACAATTGAAATATTGGAGTCATGAATTAACTTACATTTTGGGAAATTTGTGAGTGGTTCATATAAACTGGAGAATTAGTTTTGTGTTAGGAAATAGTGTGGTATAAGGCTAGGAAAGTAGGCAGTGGTAATATTAAGTGTCTGTCAGACACCTTTCACAGCAAGGTGCTGTTGGTAACCAGGGTGTTTGAGATGAATAGGAATGATCCCTGGCCTCATAGACCTTACAGTTGAGGCAGTTTAACCTTTCACAGTGCATAACACTGTGATTAATATGGCCTAGGAGCATCCACAAAAGAGTCACGAAAATGGTGACATCATAGCAGAGACTGAGAGAAATGATGGTGTCGCATGAGCACAAATGCAGAGCTCTGCAAGGAAAACGTGATCTTACAAAACGTCAAAGAGAGCCGTAAATTTGCCCAACTCTGGAACTGTGTAGCAGAAGATGGCTCTGGAAATAGCATTTGGAGCTAGATCATAGATGTTTTTGAATGCAGCCTTCTGGAGAGGCACGGGCTTAAAGGCATTTCCAGTGATGGAGAGAAGGCAGAGGGGACTGTGTGCCTGGTGGCCCTGGAGAATGCGAGCCATTCAATTTTGTGAGGAAGCATATACTGAATAGTCAGTCCCCAAATTGACCATTAGAAGGTTGCAAAAGGAAGGATTCGAAGAAAAGTGGTTAGTTGCTAGACAGGCAGGAAAATAAGCTTCTGCGAGTTGTTAAGCCTTCCACCCCACCCAAAAAGGTTTTAAATTTAGAGAGCTCTGGAATGAATTAAGATCTAACTAGAAGGTAAAGGTAGAAATGTAATCAATTTTGGTCTTCAAGTGGAATCACTTAATAGTTATGCTTATGGTGTACTTTGGGAGAAGAATTCCCTTTATACATGGGCCCCCTTTTTGTTCCTTGAATGCTTGCCGCTTTCTCCCTTAGATATTTTTTATACTACATCATTCTCTATCCATTCCCTCTATTTACTTTTGCGACACTCAGAATTTACTCATTCATTTTCTCCCTCCTCCACACAGGCCAGGAGGAACACTTCTTTCCTGTCCAGTGTATCTTCAAGACCAAGTATAGTGTCAGGCACAAAGATAGCACAGATTTTTTTTTCCAGTGAATAACGTGCCATAAAGCAAAACCAAATAAACGTTACATCAATACTTTTATTAGTATTTGGGAGCTCCAGATATTCATCTTTCCTTGTCTCAAAGCTAGTTTCCATTAGAGACTAATTTGAAAATTAGCCACCTCTGAAATCTTCCTAATCTCTGGATTATCATTTTGCTTTAGTATGATAAAGAACACATTTTGACCTTTGCATAACAATTGGTTCCCTAAAGTGACTCAAATAGAGCTTTTGCAAAGAAATAATAAGAATGAGACTGACATAGCGGAACTTTCTCTGAATTAGCCAGTGATCAGACTAGCTGAATGATTCAAGTGTCCCAGGGATGGACTCGAATTTCATTTATGCATTCAAAAATGTTTATGGAGGAAACGTTTCTAGGTCCTGAAGGTACAGTGATATGTACAAACTGTCTTTATGACGTTTATATTACAGTGAGGGAGATAGTCACTAGACCAATAAGTAAGTATATACTGTGGACATAAAGTCTAGAGTTACGTCGTAAGTGATGTGTTCAGTGATATTACATGGTGTATTCAGTATGTTATGCTTCTTCAGTTAGGGACAGTTCAACAGGCCGTGCATTTCCACTGGTCCCTGTACTGTACATGCATCTTACGATGAATTGATGTCACTGATTTTCATTAACAGTGCTTTTATCAACTGTGAGAAGACGCAATTGAGGTGGTTCAATCTATACAAAAAATAACATTATGTTTCTGTAGTTTGTGGCCACCTTATAGAATAGAATTCAGATAAATGAGTGCTAAGACAAAATAAAGTAATTATAAGTTGGCAATTACATCATGTTTACTGTGTGCTAGGCTGTGGTCTAAGCCAGTTCTTTTCAAATTTTACTGTGTATATCACCTGGGGTTTGTGTTAAAATGTAGATGCCGAGTCGGTAGTTCTTGAAAAGGCAGTGAGAGCGTTTATTTCTAGTACCCTTCCAGGTGTTGCTGCTGCTGGTCAGTGGACCACAGTTTGAGAAGAGAGAGACTAAGCATTTTAAATGAGGCTAAATACTCGCCCCAGTTTTTCATGGCTTGTGAGTGGGCAGAGCCGGGATCCCAACCCAGGCAGGCTAGTGCCTGCCTCCAGTTTGTAATCACTGTACCATGGCATGTAGAAAATATTTGGGATGAGGATGACTGCTGTTTTAGAGAGATGGTCAGAGAAGTGACCAGGAACAGAGCATGGAGGAGCAAAGATGGCAATGGACTGGAGGAGAGCCCATGTGGGAGGGAACTGCAACCACGGAGGGTCACAGGCAGGACTGAGGGGTATGTGCTAGCAGTCCACTGAGGTGGTTGGTGAAGAGACAGGGAAAAAAGAGTATGAAATCAGTGCTATCCCAGCGCAAATAAGTGATTTCCATAAGAGCAGAGACCGTGCTTTCATAGCTCAAGACCCAGGCTTTAACATTCGGTAGACCAGGGCCCAGTCCTTAACTGCATAGTTCCTGTGACCTTGAGCAAATCATTTATTCGGTTTCCTATTCTTTGAAAAGGTGATAAACACAGGACCTGTCGAGTTAGTGCGGAATTTCATGAGAAAAACCTATAAACGACCTGGCACTTCTTGAGATATAAATGAATATAAAACTAGCATTATTATCTATATCAAAACATAAATGGCAGAGTTTTAAAATCGGTGCCATTAAATCCACAAGTGATTAGGAGAATGAGTGAGATGTATCAAGGAAAAAAAGAGGCAAAGGTACGCTCCAAATAGAAAGATAACAATATTTCTCTCTCGTCAATTTTACCCTTCTAGGCTAGGAGTAGTTCCATGTAGTTTTGAGACAAGCTCTCAGCATCAAGGAAAAATTAGAGCCTGCTCTCTTTTTATGGAACAGTCCATTAAGTTTATTCTTCCATGTGTTCATTTCTCTTTTTTTGAAAAGCACTTCCCCTAAGTTCCCTTAAAAATCTCACTTCTTCCAATTTTTACAGAACTCCCCTAGACTACATCTGCCTATGTTTATGCTCAGAAAACACTCATTTGGACCTCAATTCTGGAATGTAATGTCTAGTTCCAGTGTAATTCAGGGCACTACCACATGCTCAGGAATACATATTCAACACTTACACTTGAGTTTAAGATGGGTGTCCATCTTGCTTCAAAAAGAGTTCTTAATTCCTCAGCTAACATCACATAACTTTTCTTCTCTTGGATGACTTTCACATTGGGAGGAAGAAAGTACCTAGATAGGCATTTAAATAAAACAACACTTAAAGGACCGGCCAGGTAGTTGATATCATTCTCATCCAGCCTCATCGTCAACACTACGTGCCTTGTTTACAAAGCCTGTGTTCAGGCAGCTCAAGGAAGTCGGGAAGGAATACCGGGCTGGATAGGGTTTTGTCCAAAGAGCATTTTGATGTTTTGTTCTTACTGTACTACAGAAAAAGAAGGAGGCTATTGAACGTGGCAAGCAACAAACTGAGAACACTTTAAAAGAAGGCAATGACATACTTGATGAAGCCAACCGTCTTGCAGGTGAAATCAACTCAGTCATAGATGTGAGTATTTCATAAAAGCCAAAGTTAAAATAATAATGGCATAGGCTTTCATAAGTGGGGAACAGTGAAAAATCTCAGTAACATAAGCAAATACTAATTTTTTTTTCTTGTGGGTGTCAGATCGTTTCTGCTTGATTCCATTGTGACTGTGCTGAGCTCTTGGCAACAGTTAAAACTTCACATTGTTCTCCCAACAGACATGAGTGTCTGTGAGAGTACTCACAACACTCCTATAAACCTGTATTTTTTTTCCACAGTGATGTAGGGCGTATCTTGTTCCCAGGACAGTTCTTAAAATCCGCCTCAATATTTATATAACATTGGTTAAAAGAGAAATGTAAACCTATAAGCAGACTTCGAATATAGTGTGTAATGCAGTAGACACTGTACTGTATGGCAATAGAAACACATATGGTCTAAAAAATCCTAATGACTATCATTTATGCATTTATACCTACAAAGAAGCATTTTCTTAGAAAAAAGATAGTTAGGTTCTTCTTGGTGTAAATTGGCTCCATATATTTCCTAATCTCTCTCATTAAATAACAGCTTTTATTCTGTATTCTCTTTTTGCTATATTAGTAAAATTGAAGTTTCATAAAAAAGTGTGTGATTATATCTCCTAGAGAAATTAGTAACTGAGAGGAGACTTGGATTCACTTACTTAAAATGCCCTCTCTTCTTACATATAGTATGTTGAAGACATTCAAACTAAATTGCCACCCATGTCTGAAGAGCTTAAAGATAAAATCTATGACCTTGCCCAGGAAATAAAGGACAGGAAGCTTGCTGAGAAGGTGTCCCAGGCAGAGAGCCATGCGGCTCAGTTGAATGACTCATCTGCTGTCCTTGATGGGTATGTCATTTGTTGTTGGAAATGTCTATGTGTCTTGACGCTTGTCCAAAAGTTGTGACTAGCAGAAGTGGTAGAGAATCTCTTTTAAATCTCGATTTCTCTAATTATGAACATACGAGCTACATGGCCTTTCTGTGGAAGAGCCTAATTAGGAGGGTCTGGGCAAAGTTCCACTGAAGCAGCATCAAAAGTCTGAATTAAAAGTGGATTCAAATACGGCTTGGTAGGGAATGCACACAGCCCTAGGCTATACTAAGAAAAAAATGTTTTCTGTTCTTTATTGGAGAGCACAGCGGTTGCTTTATTAGCATTTTAAATAATAATGTGTAAACACACATTCTGCTTCAAATTCTGGTTTTATATTTTTAATGAAATCAAAACTATTTATTGTTAAGAAATAAATGTGAAAATGTTGCGCCATAGATAGCCTATAAGTCTTTTTTTTTCTCTTTCAAAATCCAGGGAGACGCTACATATTCCCCTGTGAAATAACAGCTCCCTATAGTTGGGACTCTTCTATGGGTCAGAGGAGGGAGGGTCAAGTGGCAAAGTGTGTTTAACCTATAAATAACCTTCTAGGTATAACTGGTAGGCTTCCCCTACAATTTTGGGATTGTCATAATAAATACCGGTCCTATAAGCCCCAAGAATAATTGCCTCAGATCTGTTATTTAATATATAACATATGTAAGGTTCTATTCCAGGACTTGATATCATTGATACAAAGGAGAATATTAATGTTTGAAGACCCTGAGCACAATTCATGCACAATTCAGTTTTTAGTAAACTTTTGCCAATTTAGCATGTAAACTAGAAGTCCACAGATGCAGGCTCCAGGTTCCTAATTAGGGATATGTTGGTCATGTCACCTGAGACAAGCTATTTAACGTACTGAGACTCGTTTTCTTCATCTGGGCAGTACACCTCCCCTAAAGAGATTTTGTGCACTCAATTCCAGTAACATGGTGCAAGTGCTCTGAAACATAGCATGCTTTACGAATGACCCAAAGGACCATCTCACTGCTCACGGCTGCATGGTGTGTGTGGTTGCAGAAATTTTTGAAGGACACTATGGGTATTTAAAAATATGTTGGTAATATTTCATAGCTGAATTACTTAGGAATATGAGTTTAAATTGAAAACTATAATACAATAAGTAGTTACCTCATTATGACTTGGAATCATGATGATCTTGGCTGTGATCCTTTGGAAGCCATATTTGTTATAAGTAGAATGTTCTTCATTTGAGTACCCACTGCTCTGATGTTCTTTTTTGGGGTTAATCCCAACAGAATCCTTGATGAGGCTAAAAACATCTCCTTCAATGCCACTGCAGCCTTCAATGCTTACAGCCACATTAAGGACTGTATTGACGAAGCTGAGAAAATTGCCCAAGAAGCTAAAGGTCTTGCGCACGAAGCTACAAAACTGGTAAGAACTGAATAGTGTTATGTACTAAGAATGTAGGCCAATCTTTCGGAATAAGTACCTAAAGGAAATTTCTCAAATTTAAATGAGCTCAGGAAAATCCCAGTAAACTAGAATATTTATTTTGAATTATTTTCAAAGGCTCCTTTTAAATCACATCCAAAATAAACTTTCAGTATGCTGTAATAATAGAACTCTTTTCTCAGTCTCTCACTACTTCCCACTACTGATAAGGGTCTTGAAATTATTGCAGATGCCGAGCAGTTTTGTGCCACCAACTCACAGAAGGAAAACAGTCAAACTTAAGACTCTGGACAGGGAAATTTATTGCTCTTGATCCAAATATCATCAATAAAAAAGTGTCCTGAAAATTAACACCACTACTTATACTTACCCACAAACTGGTTTTATGTGAAGCTTGACTAGAAAGTATACATTTTACAAAATACATGAGATTATATGCTTCTGAACGATTTATACTGTTTTTATCAATTGAAACCTGTATCTTCAAAGGAACCTTTGGCTGCTGTCATTGTTCAGATATACATTTGGAAATAATATTTCAGAATTGGGGGGCTCCAAGTATAGCACATTATCTGAGTAGCTTCAATACTGACAGTTCTTCATTCTGTACATTTAGAGCAACATTTCGTAAATAAGTTACATGATACACCTTCATAATACTATTTTAAGCTAAAAAAATATTTCCTAGGAAGCACATGGTGAGTTAAAATGTTCTAAACTAAATGTTCCGAACTCCTTTGGTCTTCGCATTAGAATTTCAGCAGAAAAAAAAAAACTTGATTGGATTTTTGTGAATGAAATATACATGAATAATTAGTGTTAAATGGATCAATATTTTCTTGGCTTTGGTATTGGACATGAATATATTTATTTTCTAGTAAAACAGAACTATATTATCATGACATTAAAATTAAAACTTTACTCTGTTCATGAAACAAACTTTCTGTTCAGTCCAATAAACTTTCTGGGACAAATCAGTCTTCTTTGAGTTTGCAGATAGCCATTTAATCAATAAGTGGTTTTCTTTAGCATTTATTTTGTACTTTTTGAGACATTTAATTATTTTTTATGTGGGATATGGAAAAAGAGAAGGAACGATGATAACAAGAGGACATGTTGCAATGCATTACAGCTCATCCTAGCCCTGTTTGAGGCTGGCTAGATTGCCACGTATAAGCATCAGTGTTAAGGAAAGAGAACATTTTGTGCCTGCATAAAGATGACAGTTTTCTATATATAAAGTGATAGTATTAAATTTGGGTGAGATTAAACAGCTCTTTAATAAAAAAAAAACATTAGAAGTTTATGAAGATGAAGCAATGGCAATAGTGAGATTTTGATTGGTATAAATGATTATAGATAGACTTGAAAGATATTAATTAGAATGATATTCATTCATTCCATCCTGAGTGCCTACCATTTGCCAGACACAGTGCTAGATGCTAAAAATTGTCCTAAAATGAAGCTTGGGTCAGATGAAAATGGTGAACTTGGAAATCTGGGTCTTTAAAATAGAAGATTATGAGAAGATAAATAGTTTAGATTTGAAATATAAGTTCATTTTGAAAAGATAACCAGGCATAGGGAAGTTTCTGCAATAACTGTAACACAATTTTGAATAAGAAATAAACAGAACATAAATACAGTAGAGTTCTTTACTCACTTGAGTCTCTTCCTAAAAAGAAGGAAAAATGTTTTCAGTGAATCAGAAAGAAAGGACAAAGAAACAAAGCAGGAATTTGTATGAGGTGAGAAAAGACGTGTTAGACAAGCAATAAAACAACCAATTACTGTGAAAAAAACGGATGTGAAATAATGTGAGAAGGAAAAGAAGCATTGAAAATACCCATAAGGACAGAAACAAATGAATGGTAGAAATAACCTCAGAGAATAATTGACAGCATTTTTGAAACAACTTCACTTTTAAAAAATCTAAAGTATACCTATCTATAAACACACACATAATCAAGAAGGTCATTGAAAGGAAAATATGAGTGAGAGAAAGTTGATCATTTAACGAAATAATAAACAGGTGGAGGTTTTACGTAATTGAAGATTGTAGTGGAGCAGTCCTATGTAAAGAGTAAAGCTGTGTGTCTTGCATACATCATTTATTTAAATATAGAAATAAAGTATTTTGGAAATATAGACATGATGAAGAAACAAATACTATTTTTCTGTTAGTGTGAGGTGGGATAAATACTATAAAGCATTTGTTTTCCAACACGCAATCTCCAAGATAACCTCTCATTTAGTACCTCTCATTGGTGGATGCAAGGAAAGGAGAAGGGATATGTGTCACTTTAGAAAAGAGAATATGAAGATGCAGTTATTTTGTTCTAATCTTAATTGCTTTGGGGCTATAAAAAGTCCTCTGATGATAAAACAACAGAAAATTAAAACTTCAAATAGAAATCCCAGATAGGTGAACTTAAAACCTATATTATCAGCCAAATCAGGTTTTAGAAGTAGGTGGACAAATATTTCCTATGCTGCTGGATGCTTGTAATCACCACCAGGGGCAATAGGCCTCAGTGGCCCTGGGATATAAGGCCCCCTACCGCTGGAAAGGTCTTATATGCTGTGCACTTGAATATGGTGCCTTCCAATAGCAAAGAGCACCAACAATGAAAGGAAGGGTTATGTAGAGTGAATTCCGTAGTTCTAGTTCTCTAAGATCACGAAGAATCATCGCATAATAATAATCATACAGTCTCACCTATTCTGCAGTGTCATCTTCCTTCCTTCCCTCCCTCCCTTTCTCTAAGTCAGAGGAATGTGCTATGTTGTACATACTCCCATGTAGGAAATTAGGCTGTCATCACCTTCCCTTGGTATCTTGCATTAAAAAAAATAATAATAATCACTCTTTCACTCCCCTGGCAATGGGAGGTTTTCTCGCTTCAGTATTCTCTTGTTTACCGTGGAGTCATTGTCTCAAACACCCCCCCACACACACTTTTCTCCTCTCTCTCTCTCCTTTCTCTGTCTCTCCCTTTCCTTCTCTCCTCTCTCTCCTCTCTCTCTCTCCTCTCTCTCTCTCATGCCCCACCCCAACAATATTCATTAATATCCCATAGCCCAGGCTCCCCCTTCTCAATTAGTGTCAGTGTTCAGTCTGATCTTCACTAGAATGAGCATTCGAAATAGAGTTTACACTGGACTTCAACTCCAGTACACTGTGTTCTTTCTCTTTAGTCTCCAAATTTAAGTTCTGTCACTTGCTGCAATTACCCATCATTTGAGGGAGCCATAATTCTAAAACTCTTTACCATGGTCTTTTGCAGACATTTCTAGAAAAAAAATATATATATATAAAATACAAAAGAAAATGAAAGCAATTTGTAAATGACATTTTTTTTCATAGAAACAAGAAGATTGAGGTAGTAAAGAACAGTGCTTTATAAGCAAGATGTAGGCTTTAGATAAACTAGAGAGATGAGAAGAAAGTCTAAAATATATATATATTTTATAGGAGGGAATATACCTAAAAAGTAAGTTTAAAGCCTTCATTCTAATTAATACATGAACTGCTGTTGTAAATGATTTTCTAGTGTTTATTCCTTTAACATGAGGAGAGTAGAAATCCATAGAAATCTCAAAAGGAGTTTTCTCTTGCTTCAGGCTCAAGAATCTAAGGAATAAACTAGATTTTTGTAAATTTACTCTTACTTGGCAGATAGTGGGGAGAAAAACCCTGATAGGAAGCAAGGACCCTAGAAAGGAAAGCCAGAGATTTCTGACAACGTGCAGCCTGAATTAATTCAGATCCATCCTGATGTTAGAAATTCATAGAAATGCTAAATAAATTATAATAACTCCCCAAATTTAATGCATACTTCAGTTTAGAAAAAAAAATAAAGGAAAATCTAAAAATACAGAGGGAGGTTAAAACAGAATAGCACACTCTAGAGCAGGCATCTTGGTGGTTCAATGAATTTGGAACATAAATATGCATCATAATATCTAGGGGTTGGGATTTTAAAGACCAGGAAGGGCAAGATGATATCACAGACATCACCTGAACCCCCAAGAGAAGTCTCTGAGTGAAGGTATGCAAAAACATGAGACTCTGGAACAACTGTCTTCATTAATGAGCAGTCATGCCTTCTAGCCCAGGAACATTCCTGGAAGCCTAGTTTCTTTTCATGCCCCCAGTTGTGAAAAATGTCTTTCATAAGATGCTAAAATCACAAGCCTATGGATTGAAGTCAATTTATACCATTCATATGGTACAAGACTTTTTAAGCTGAGAAATTAATGGCAGGGGTACTAGTCTTGGCTGTTGAAACCTCTAGAGCATCTAGGAAGATACAGAAACTACTCTGTTTAGATGCACTATAAATAATCAAGTAGGACTGAGGATAGGCAGGCAAAGTACTTAACATGATCCTGAGATTACTGAAAAATCTAAAAGAGAATATTAAATTGTTTCAATTATTAAAATGTTAAAAGAATGAATAGAAAAGAGTGGTGTAAGAGGAACTAAAGACTACAGAAATTTGTAAAAGAAGCAAATAAAATGTCTAAAAAATGAAAAATATAGTAGTTAAAATTAAAAATTGAATGGGAGGGCCAAACAGCATATTAGTAACAGATGAAAAGAGAATGAGTTAGAAAGAGTTGAAAACATTGTCCAGAATGCAACAAATATGGTAAAATATAAAAGGAGTTTAGGAGGCAAAGGATGCAGAATGTAAAAATGTAAGTCTATGAGGAGTTCCAGAAGTTGAAAGAGTGAAAATGGGGAGCAGTAATGGTCAAAGAGCTACTGAAAATTTTCAAGTATTGGTGAAAAATATGATTCTACAAATTAAGGAAAACCATCACAATAAATAAAAATAAGTCCACACCTGAAAAATCACTGTTAAACTTACAGAAACCAAAAAGAAAAACAAAATCTTAAAATAATCTAGAGAGAAAATACAGATTATCTACAAAGGAATAAGATTCGCGCATTAGCATAGTTCCCATTGAAGTCACAATAGAAGTCGAAAGACAATGCACTAACATCTTCATGATATATTATATAATTATATGATATAATATGCTGGTCAACTCAGAATTCTATATCCTGTTATACCTCATTCAGAGGGGAGGACAAAATAATGGCATCTTCAGAGAAAAACTGAGAGTTTACCAATCACAGACTCTCACTGAGCTATAAAATTCCCTTCAAAAGGAATGTCAACAAAATCAAGGAAATTGGGGATTAAAGAGACAAAGTGACAGAAAAATAGTTAAATGTATACAATTTAAGTAAGTATAGTGAAAATCATAATGATAATTACTAAAGGTATGTAATTGCTTTAAAAAGTAGAGCCGAAAGAACAAGGGAACAACAACATGAAAATGGGCAGAGGGTCAGAGTTCGAAGTTTTTAAAGTCCTTAAAATTTTGGGACGAGAGTAAAAAAACTGGTTAGATTTGAACTTTGTTAAGTGTATGTATTAACGTTGAGGATAATTATAGAAGAATAAAAGTAGTGATGTTAATCAGAGTTCTCCAGAGAAACAACCAATAGGATATATGTATGTATGTATGCAGAGATTTTTTAAAATTTGTTTTAAGGAATTGAGTCACACCACTGTGGGGGCTGTCAAGTCTAAATTCTGTAGGACAAGCCAGCAGGATAGAGAATTAGTGAAGAATTGATGTATCAAGTTCAGAGACAGTCTGGAGGCAGAATTTCTTCTGCCTCTTTTGGGAGGATCTCAGTCGTTTCTTTTAAGGCTATCAACTGATTAGATGAGGTTCACCTACATTATGGAGAGTAGTCTGGCTTACTTGAAGTCTAATTACTTGTTAATTAGATCTAAGAGATACTTTCACAACAAGGTATAGACTTGCTTGACCAAAACCTGGATACCATAGCCTAGCCAAATTGACACATAAATTTAACCATAACAAACAGCTATACTTTCCAAATAAGAGAAAAAAATGTGGAGTGTAATTTTCAATCAGTTCTATAAAAGGCCAAAAATAGAAGCAGAAAAAATGGTATATATAAAACACAAAATATGATAGAATTAAATCTAAATACAGCAGAGTAATTATGACTAGTTGCCTCAAGAAATAAGCCCTGAAAAATCAGTTGCTTACCACAATCCAAATTTCTGTAATATATCCTACCCGATGTGTGTCAGACAACCCTACTCCATCTCAGAGCTACATCATACCACGGAGACTCCAAGGTTGTCCTGGCAGGGAAAGAGAAAGACAAAAGAGACATGCCTGATCTTCCCTGGACCGTACCTGGTCTGTTGATCAGGAATAGTCGCATACCTAATCTAACTGTAAGAGAGGCTGGGAAGAAGAGGCACATCGAATTCTTGATGAGCATTAACTATCTCAGTTTCAAGTTGTCTTTATAATAAATGCAAACAGATTAAAATGACAAGTTAGATGACAATATTTATATCGGTTTAAGAATGTTGAACAAATGCAGCCATCAATATATGGTGTACACAAAATACCACTAACTCTAAGGGTGCAGAGGACTGAAAAAGAAGGGGTGCAAAGAGATACACCAAGGTCACACTAACCAGAAGAAAGCTGGTATACTAATATTAATAATCAATATAGACTTTATATTTTTTAAAAAAAAGAGTTATGAGAGATAAAATCAAGTTATCAGGAAGATTAAAAAATTTTGAACCCACAAAGTCATAATATAAAGTCTAAGAATGAAGACAAATGTCAAATGGGGAAAATTAACATATCTATAATAATAAAGGGAGATTTTGTCATTTCTCTCTTAAAAATTGATAGGTAGCAAGCAAAGAGATATAAGGATGCAGATTTGAAAAGTACAATAAACAAGCTTACTCTAGTGGTATTCTAGAACTCTAGATCAATTAGATAATTAATTCTATATGCCCCATTAGATAAAGCACTATGAAACTTAAGGGAAAAAAAAAAGAGAACCATGAACTAGATCACAAAGCGAGTGTTAAGTAAATCTCAACGCTCCAATAGTACCAAAACTGTATTCTTTGATCACAGTGCAATAAAATTAAAAAATTATGTATAAAGATTGTTCCTCAAAAATGTTTTAAATAAAAATCACACTTCAAAGTAATTCATGGGTCAAAGAAAAATATGGTTTGAAATTACAAATACAAAATACTTCATAACAAAATGGAAATAAAACTACACATCACATCCAGTGGCACTAAAAAGGCAAGAGAAGTTTGAAAAGCAGTTATTACGAAAGGGTGAGTATTGAACCCAATTACCTAGAGTTTCTGCTCAAGAAGTTCGGAATAATATATAAAGAAAGGAATAAAACTAAAGCAGAAATTAACGACCTAGGGAAAATATTAGGAAGCTGATTCTTACGATAAACAGGCAAAACAAGACTAAGTAAGCAGCTTACACATTACTTACATATATGGACAGGATGAGGACTGGAGAGGGGGCCATAACTATAGAGATAATATAGATATAATAAATATGAATATACTCGAGTACATGAGCAACTTTTTTCAATTAAATTTGAGTGTTCGATGAAGTGGACGATAAATCTAAACGTACTCAGAAAGAGTAAACCTGTAGAAGACTAGTCATTAAATGATTTGAGTCAGTTGTTAATAATCTACCCATGACAAAATAATAACGTCTACTAAAATTTCAAGGACTCAGTATCCAAAACGTTTTAAAGAATAGAAAAACAAAGAAATATTCCCTGGCTTGTTTTTTGAGTCTGGTATAATCTTGATGGCAGAACGCTGCCTGAAACAGGATCGAAAAGGAAAACTGTAGGTCAATCATAGAGATGTAAAACTTTAAATATTACCAAACTAAATCCACATATATGTTTTTAAAGATCTAGACAAATACAGTAAAAAGTTAATATTTGTCAAATATGGATGATGGGGAGACAGGTATCTATATTAATTTCTGTTCTTATCAGTATACTTAAATTATTTCCTAGTTAAGTGTTTTAACTAAAATGAAAGTAAAAGGAAATTGAAAATCAGTTCTGCAGGAAGAACTGCCCTGAAAAATATTAAGAAAGTCGTTCTCAAAGGCTTCCGGAAATGAAAGAGCAACCCTCATCCACACACCAACAAGAAGCCCTACATTTCTTTCTTTTAAAATTCATGATGCATGCATATTTTATTTCCTTTTAAATTGAAAAGAGAAGCAGGAAATTTCAAGCAACAATCCCCTGGCCTAACTTTTCTCACCTCTACACTCACACCCCCAGGGACAATCATTGCTAAATCTTCCAACTATTTATTCTCCTGTCTTTCTTGATAATATCATTATCATTGCTGTCATGTGATTCATTACTTTAGGGGATTATCTATTTAATTACTACGGTGTGATACATGACATGAAGTTAACTTAGATCCTATCACATCACATTTCCCTCTCATGCATTTCCCAGTGTAGGTTCGTTACCATGTTTAGATCCCGTACTGTTTTCTTTTTAAACTTAGGTGAAGGGGCTCAGAGCTTTATTTCCTATTCCTGTCTATGATGGACTCCCCACTCTGTAAATTTCCTGTTCCTGTCTATGATGGACTCCCCACTCTGTAAATGCAGACCTTTGTGCCCTCAACCTGCCTTTAGTTCCCTTTCTTCCTTTCTCCTCCCAACTTCTACCCTTTTAACTTCCATATTGTCATATCAGTAACATTTATATTTTGTCTATAACCAGAAGCTTAATTGAAAGCACTTCCTTAAAAGACTGCCTCTGATTGTTTTCAGTGGGGTAAAGCCTGGGGGCCGTTGGTGTCTGGTTGCATCGTTCTGTGCACCCGTGAAGGGGTAAAGGGCACTCTGTTTTGTAAAAGAATTTGCAGGGCATTATCTATGTTTAGTCTCATGACTGACTCTCATGTTCTACCTCACTTGTGGTTTCTGAGCCTGGCCACCTTCAGAGCTTGTGCGCCTCCCTCCTGGCTTATCCCCTCCTGAGCAAGGTGAGGGTCCAGTGACTGCAGTGGATTGAGGGGTTGTAAGTGTCTACCTACCCGTGTTGATGTGGTGAGAGAGACGTGTCTGTCCTGCTAAAGTGAAGATTCCTCTGCTGAAGTCATACACTTTCTCTTATCTCCTTTTCTTTATACCATCATAGTTTTAATTCCCACCGTCTTCCCGGCACACTTAACTCCATTTTATTTAGTCTCTTGGTACTGTTTTCTGAAAGCAGTGTTTTTTGCTCAAAATTCCAATTTTTAATTTTTTTTTCAAAATTTTATTTAAATTCAACTTAGTTCACATATAGTGTAGTTTTAGTTTCAGGGGTAAAATTTGGTGAAAATTCAGATTTTAAGTAATCCATATTTCAGAGGAGTCTTTTGCTGTCTTCCTATATTTTATTTCCTCGTGGGGAGGGTATGTTTGAGGGTCTCCACTAACCCATGCAGTGGTCGGAGGAGTCAGAAAAAGGCATCCACACTGGGTGAGGTACACCGGAGCACACCGTGCAGTGAGCAGGAAGCTGGCCGGTTGCAATGCCGCTCTGTGCCAACATTTAGGTCAGATATTGACCACACAGCCCCAGGATCCCTGGGCTTTGGAAGCTGCTGAGTTTCTCTGCTTGCCAACTCCATTGTACACAGTGGGTTCCCATGCTCTTTCACTGCTTGGTGACTGTGCTGTTTTCTTCCTACTAGCTTTTTCCAGAAAATAATGTTCCCAGAATTAAAATGTAAGCTGATAATAGATCCCCTAGTGGACAGAAATGTGGATCACCACAACTGGCCCCCTGAGTATGTTGCTCTTCCAGGATTCCATGATTTTCATGTAGGTAACACGTGATACACGGTAGCTGATCACTAAATGTAGATTGCCACCTCCCATCTCCAAACACGAATGTCAGAAATCTGGAACGGCCAGGATGCATCAGATTTTCAGAATTGACAGATATTTTTATTGTCACGAGACATAGGAAAGTTGATGAGAGAAGATGATTTCCAAGGAAAAATAAAATTACTTCCTTTCCCTATTTAGTTTGAGGTAATGTCCGAATATCTGTTTGAATGTAGATGTCATGTGAGTTTTTTTTAATGGATCGGAAATAGGTTCTAGTGGTGTGCTAGAATTTCTAAATTAAGTTGGGGAAAGAAGATAGCAGGACAGAATTTGGAAATTAGAAGATCTGCCTTCAAATTGAGTGCATTGTAGGATGTATTCTGATCCCTCCCTTGACTTGATTCTTATGGTAAATAGAGTCTGTAGAGCCCAAATCCTTTTATCTGATTTAATATTCAATCTCCCAACTATATAAGATCATTTCTTACTCTTCATTGGCCTAGTTATGGTACTTATAAGAGGTGTTCATGAGCTACTTATTGCAAAGTATGAAGTATTAAGCATGTCCACATTTTAAATTTTCTCTTTAAAATTTTAAAAATTGTGACCACATATTTAATGTACTTAATGTGTAAATAGCATTACAAAATACAACACACAGGGTAATCAGAGATCATTAGAATTCTAGTCTGTCCTCAAACCAGCAATAATCATATATGTTTTCATTTTTTAGGCTAATAAAAATAATACATTCCAACTTTTACTTATTCTTTTCCTTTGTTATGTTTTCCTCTCTTTCCTACTATTATTCTGTCCTTTAATATTATGAATATTATTCCTTATAATTTCTTATTATTAGTTTTTGAGTCCTTATAGTAGCAAGATTCTTTGACATCATTGCTATTGGTGTATAAATCATAAGGGTAAACACTGTGAATCTTGCAATAGTATGATTAAACACTAAGGCATTTCTAATGAGTGTTTGTTTAGAAATATGGTCATATCTTCTCTTCAGTCTGTCTTATTTAATATTTGCTTTGTATAATTGGATGAACCAGAATACATAAAGAATACTTGCAAGGTCATTTTTGAGTTTTTATTTCTTACATAAAGGACTGTGCAAATATTAGCAGAGTACTTATTGCATTCAAAAACTCAATAAAATATGGTGTTAGTCAAGTTGTGCCCTTTATATCACATATACCTTGTATTTTATTCTGTCAACCACTGCTTAGAAGTCATTCACACAGTCATTTTGACTTTTTATTAATACCTAGAGTCATTGGGGGCACCTGGGTGGCTCCGTCGGTTAAACATCTGCCTTTGACTCAGGTGATGATCTCAGAGTCCTGGGATTGAGCCCTGCGTGGGTTCTCTGCTTAGCGAGGAGTCTGCTTCTCTCTCTCCCTCTGCCATTCACCCCGCTTGTGCTCTCTGGTTCTCTCTCTCTGTCAAATAAATAAATAAAATCTTTAAAAATATATAACTATAGTCATTGGAATTTAAATTTTATACCCATGTAGTATTAATGGGAAAATGGCATAAACCCATAATTGATAATGACAATTAAATCTGCCGATAAGATTGGTGATCATTTTTTCTCCATTAACAGTTCAGCAACTTATGTAACAACTGAGTGATTCACACAATAGCAAATATGAAAAAGTCAGTGAGAATCTAAGTACCTAGAAAAATATTGAATCTGTATGTAAAAATAGTGTTCATTAAGCCACCCTGATTTTAGTGATTTTCCCTGTATATGATATGCTCGTTGGAGTCAATAATTTTAAAAAACATATTGGAAACAAAAAAAACAAACTTCTGTTTTATGATGCAGCATTAGACATATTTAAAAATTCAGGGCATAAAATGTTAAAAACCAAAGGGTTTGTATCATCAACTCGAAATATGGCAACTCTTTGGGGTGATGCTATAATGCAACATAAGTGAGAATTAATTTCATTCAAGGCAGTTGTGCTCTCAGACTCACTATTTAGGATTTCCACCCAGAAATGCAATAAGCAAGAGGTGAGATGACCATGCTGCATTGGACTTTTGGACATTAACTGGAAAAAAAATATTAGGTCCTCTGAGAATGTTCTCCAACTCCATAGATTCTTCTCCCTTGCCTTGACTCCAAATCAAGATTTCTTGTAGTGTCTGCTCATGCTGCCCCCATCAGCTTGTTCAGTTCCTACCTCAATTGCAGTAAGCTAGTGCACCCGTAGATGCTGGGGCAGTGGCTGCCATGCCATCATTGGTGAAAATCTAGTCTCGCTTAGTCATATATTTTTAAATTCCCTCTTGATTGTCCTTTTCAGTGTTCTCATCAAGCTGAAAGTTCCCAGTCACAAATTCTAAACTTGCAGTTTTGAGGATTCCTATTTCATCCAAGTCTCCTCTGTATGCTCATTGGCTTCCAGTCTTCTGCAGAGATTCATCGAATCTCCCTCCCATCTTAGGGCATAGTATGCAAGGCCAGGATCGACAGCCTTTCAACAGCGGGGTTATTTGTTCCTCACTTTTTATTTACTATTTCATTTTAATATCTTGTAGGATTTTAAAAGTATAGGTTGTATGAAAACAACTTTGAAATTAATGAAGAGTGATTTCCTTAAGATTATCTACGATCTTTTTTAATCATTACAAAAGCAGTTCTTATCTGTTATAGAAAAGTAGAAAATACAAGCAAAGGGAGAAAATAGACAATGTGCATAAGCCCACCAAACACAAAGGATCACTTTTATGCTGTTGTTTATCTGCACATACCTTTTCCTATGCGAATAGCTTTTTTGCAAATGAGTAGTTGTTACATAACTGTTTTGTAGCTTAATATATAATTGTATCTAACATCACAGGCACATTTTTTCAATATTCTCAAAAATTATATCTTTTACAATGTAGATAGGATTAGATGCCACTATTTCTCCTCAGAATTTATTTTACTAGAGTAAGAAATTTCTCCCTGATTTTTAACAACAGTCTAACCTACCTGAATATAAATTTCTTCTGATAAATACTTCATGCAAACACATTATAACTAATCACCAGCCCTTACATGTATCCTTGCACGTTCTGAACCATTTTCTTTCTTTAAAAAATTTTTAAACTTAAAATCATTTGTTATGTAATATCTTTGCACATTATCTCCTTTAGAGATATGCAAGACTTATCTTCTAAAATAAATTATTTCATAAAGAGGGAGCAATGGAATAAGTCATAAATCATGGTGATGAATTTTCAATTACTTCTCTAACAAAAACAAAAGCAAAAAGAAATATTCTACATCTGTCCTTAGAGACAACTTTTTCAGTGAATTCAGAAATTCTGTCTCTAATAAAGTAGTTATTTGAGGACCATTTAGAAAAGTAATAAAAGTATAATATAGAAGGTAATATAGGCAATAGCTTTTAAATTTGCTTTTTTAAATAATAAATCACTGGGAGACAGGTATATACCATCCTGATAAGCTTAACTTCAGGTCTCATATTCACCTTTTCTCCTAATAGAGCTTCCTCTGACAACAAAACATGGCCATATTTCTATGCTTAATTATCATAGCGATCATTTTCTTTATAAGGGATTGTTTTGTTTGTTCTCCACTATTGTTCCTGTAGGAAAGGCAGACTTTCTCCATCTTTGGATAATCAGACCTTACTTTGGAACTTGAGACAGCTAAAAACTTTTGTTGGGTAAATCAATTAATTCCTTCATCTACTAATCAATGACATGTAACAAGAGTTACTATGAATATTTAACAAATAGTAGGAAGGAGAACACTAACATGTATTAAAAGCCAATTAAATGCCAAGCCCTCTGTAAAATCTTTGCAGACTTTATCATTTCATTTTTTTCTGTATTTTTTCTTCTCTAATAATGTCTTAAATATCTCTCTCATACTTTCTATAAATAATTATTAAATAATAAAAACATACAGCAGCCTGCATATAATGATATTTTATTGTGTATGATATATTTTCATGAACATTTTTATATAATTTATGTATATTCATATACACTTATTTATAAAAATAGTTTCTAAAAAGCAAGAAACAACATATCTTGCAACTCTAAGAACCTCATTTATATTTCACATATGCCGTAGACACAGCTCAGAAACTCAGATGCAACACTTATGAATATGTATGAAGTATAATTAGCTTGGAAAATGCTGCTTCATCACCTGTCCTGATATTGTTGATGTGCTTCGGTGACTTACTAAGCAATGCTGGAAAAGGAACTCTCCAGATTCCAATGAGTTGAAACAGTTCTGTTCATCCATAACATGTTAGTAGTTTTCATTCTGTTATCCTATCAAGGGCTTGTCTTTTAAACCTGGGTTGTGGATACACTGTTTATGACTGACAGTTGTATGCCATCAGCCCTTTACTTTAATATTTTGGAGTGCTGCTTGAAACAATTAAAACCTACCTATCCCTCCACATCCTTTGAATTCAAACCTCTCATTTCCACTGCCCTTGCCTGAGGTTACAACTCTCTTTACTCTGGCTTATACTGTTAAGATAGCCGATCGGTGTCTCGTTTTTCCCCCACGCACCTGCCTGGTTCATCTTTCTGGACTAAGGCTCTGACCATACTCTCTTACCCAGAAGCTTTCAATGGCTCTATGTTGCTTATTGCCCAGTGTTTTTAGCCTGACTTTCGAGCTTTCCAGAAATTGACTCTAACCTACCTAACAGCCTTAGTTCTTCATACTGTCCTTCATAAACTCTATGGTTTTTTGCAACTGAAATACTTGTTCTGTTCTCACACATCAAAATTTCTGGCCTCCTTGGGGCACCTGTGTGGCTTAGTTGGTTGAGCATCCGACTTGATTTCAGCTCAGGTCGTGATGTCAGGGTCCTGGGATCAAGTCCCACATCAGGCTCCACGCTTGACAGGGAGTCTGCTTGAGGATTCTCTCCCTCTCTCTCTGCCCCTCCCCCCACTTGTACTCCCTCGAGCTCTCTCTCAAATAAATAATAAATAAATCTTTAAAAAAATTTCCTGCCTCCTTGCCTTTCCTTACCTGAGCAAGGAGTGGTTGACTAAAAGTCCAGGAAGAAATCATCAGCTTCCTGAAAAGCAGAAAAGACAAAAGGCTTGGGAGCAAAGAAAGGTGACATTCATAAATGCAAGAAGATAGGAAATTAGCAGCAGGGAAGTCTGTCAGAAGCTGGACTTCAGTTAGGGCTCAGTCATGTTGCTGGATAAAGGTGCCAAGTTCCAATGGAAGATCAATAACTCAATAATCAGACTAATCAGAAAAAAATGAGTATCCAATATCAGGAATAAAGAAAGGTAAAATCAGTACAACTTCTGCAGACAATAAAGGGTTTTTAAAAAGAGACAAAATTATAAATGACTTTATGCCAGAAATTCAACAATTTGAATGAAATGGACAGATTCTTTGAAAATTACCAGCTACCAAAACTCACAAATCAATAACTTGAATGTCCATTAAAGAATTTAATTTCTACTTAAAACCTTTGTGTGTACACACACACACCCCACACACACAAATTTAGCCCCAGATGATTTCACCTATGAATTCCATGAAGCATTTAAGGAAGAAGTAACGATTCTTCAGAGAATTGATGAGAAGAAATTATGTCCCACCTCATCCTATGAGATCAGTATCACTCTAATACAAACCAAAGACATTATAAAAAAAAAATTATAGATCTATATCCCTCACAAACATAGATGGGAAATTCTTGACAAAGTCATTACAAATCAAATCTAACCAGTTATTAAGATAAGCTACAAACTAGAGGAATATATTTGCAAATTACATGTCTGATAAAGGATTTGTATCCAAATTATGTACAAATATCTTTCCAAATTCAGTAACAACAAAGAACCCAATAAAAAATTCGGCAAAAGACTTAAACAGATGGAAAATAAGCACATGAAAGGTGCTCAAGATTATTTGTCACAAGGAAAATGCAAATTAAAACCAAAATGATACACCTATTAGCATGTCTAAATTTAAAAATACTGACTACATCAAGTACTAGCAAGGATGTAGGCAAATATAATTCTCATACGTTGCTGGTGGGAATTTAAAGTAACACAAATAATTTGGAAAACAAATTGGTAGTTTCTTAAAAACTTAAACATACTACTATATCATCGAACCACTCCACTTCTAGGTATTCACTCCAGGAAAAAATGATGGCATATGTTTATATAAAGATTTATACACAAATGCACCTAGCAACAATTTAGAATGGTCAGTGCTGGAGATCACCCAAATGTCCATCAAGAGGTGAAGGAATAGACTGGGGCATATTCATCTAATTAAAAAAGGATCACATATTGATACACAATGTGGACAGAGGTTGAAATAATTATGCTGAGCGAAAGAAGCCATACAAAAAAGAGAACAAACTAGATGACTCCATTTATATACAAGTTTATAAAATGCAAATTAATAGTGATAGAAGAGCCGTGTTTGTGTAGAGATGCAAGGAAGTCAAGGAAGGGTGGAAGGGAGAAATTAAATAGATAGTTCCTCTGCCTTGTTTGTCATGACTGTTTCATTGGTGCTTTTATGTCAAAACTTATCAAATTGTAAATTTTAAATATGTGAAGTTTACTTATGCCTCAGTTAAACCCTTGAAAAGTGTAAAAAGGCAGACAAAAAATGAATATCGGTCACCACTGTTCATAGTCCCTCAATTTCTCCAGCTCGAACTTAAGCCTCTTTCCATGTTGTCTGACCCTTCTCCCTCTTTTCCTCTCACTTCATTTCATTATCTTCTTCCTTACAGCAAATCAACTTTCTCTCCCTTCTTTTCCCCCCATGACTCACTTTGCATATCCAAGATTAGCTTTAAAATTGTGGTTGTTAAATGCTTGCCAGATTATATTCTTGCAGAAAGACATTCACATCTCAAGGCTGCGGGGAAAGCACTTCCTTCCTTCCTTCCTTCCTTCCTTCCTTCCTTCCTTCCTTCCTTCCTCCCTCCCTCCCTCCCTCCCTTTTTCTCTCCATCCCTTCATCCCTCCCTCCCTCATTCCTTCCTTCCTTCCTTTCCCATCTTTGCCTAATTTCATCTAGTACTCTGACCCATCATCAGGGTGACTCAGGATCATCAATACCAACTTCAGTTTTTTTTTACTACCGTGATATTGGCATCTACTGAAACCTACTTTATCCCTTTCCAAATTGATTTAGACTCCTGAGCTTAAAATTTTTTTCCTCTACTTGATAGCTTCTTCCTCATTGTCAGACAGATTGTCAGCTATCACTTCTGCTGTTTTCATGTGTCTATTTAGAGAATCTTCATCCTTCTTTCTTTGTAATTTCCTTCCTCTGATCTGTTTGATCCAGAAAACCTGTAACCAAGGGAGTAAGAATGTCATGGAAATTTGGAACAGGTGTACAACCTGAGTAGGTAACTAAGGCTTATTTTTATTTTTTTTGAGTAAGGTACACTGGATTTGTGCCACTTATACTGATGTTCTTTCCTTTTTCTTTTTCTTTCCTTTTTTTTTTTTGAGATAAATGACACTATGTGATGTTAGTGTATCTAATTTCCAGGGGAAACTGTTGGACTAAGAATTTCTGTGTTCTCAGTTGAAGAAACTGTCCATTTTCCATAAAATAATTTTCAGGGGTTATCAGACAGCTTTTTTTTTTGCAAATGCAGGCTATATATTCACACTGTCCCTTTTTATTTATGTAGATGTATCTAATATGTCCTTTTGTAGTTATCTTGGCATTATATAATCAATCTGTTCCGTGAACAGTGGAGATGTTAGTATAACACCTGAAAATAAATTTTACCACAACAGTCATGAGTTCTATGATCTTTCCTAGTTTAATGCTTAAATAATGTGACTGATAAAAAAAAATGTGACAGAGGCACTGCAGGTATCTTTTGGAGTGTTATGTCTACGTTGTGTCTACATTATGTCTACATTATATCTATGTTATGATAACCTGAATTCAGCTTCCTAACTTCAGCAGTAAGTTTAGCATTCTCTAGCTCTTCTTGCACCTGAAATACTTTTCCAATTTAAACTTTACACATAAGATCCTATTTGATTTATCTCTTGGTATAACTGTATTACATGATGGTTGCTAAGGAGCAAACACTATTGAAATGGATCACTAGACTTTAAGTTAAATGATCCCTTTCCCATATCGTCCTGCTGTCTTTGTGTCATCTTTTTTAATCCAAGCCTCAACAAATACTTCTTTGCTAGGAGATGATTGTAGCTCAGGGATTGTTATTTAGAAGATTTTGTTTTGCTGCAGTACTTGGAGACGTGTTTTTAAAAGGAGCAGTGTTCTTCCTCATTTGAAGGGGACAGGAACCACTTCCCACTTATCACACAACTCAAGTAAAATGTGCTTAGGGATAAAGTCAGTAGAGTTGTTGAGTTCTTAATTTACTCGACCATTCTATAGCATTCAATACTGACCAGTTATGTCCTTGCAACACTGCCAACCATCATACTTTGAGCCATTTCTGCATGTCTTGGCTTCCGTAATGTCCTGCTCTCCTGGTTTCTCTTTGGCCTCTAGAATTTCAATTTCAAGGTAATTTCAATTACCTTGCCAGTGCCTCTTGCTGCACCTGCCCCTTAAATGTTAAGATTCCTAAGGTTTCTGTTCTAGCTCTTCTGCTCCTCTCCCAATAAACAGTCTCCTGACTTTAATCGCCAGTATGTGCTGATAATTTATAATTCTATGTCTGTGACCCAGAATGCTTTTCTGAAAGTAAACTCTGTGTACCGGGTTCCCACCAGATATGTCTACTCCATAATTCTGTGGGTTTTGATATGTGACACTTCTTTTTCCCTCCACAGGCAACAGGTCCTCAGGGTTTACTAAGGGAAGATGCCAAAGAGTCTCTTCAGAAAAGCTTTGGGATTCTTAATGAAGCCAAGAAGTTAGCAAATGCCGTTAAAGGTTAGTGTGACCTCTCTTTGTTATTATTTTCAGGCTAATTGTAGTTCTATTTGGTAGGATATTTTATTACACTATTGGAAAAGTGGAATTGTTTCACTAGGGTTTTTATGATTGTTTTTATTATCGGGATTTAATGCAAGTAAACTGTTTCACCAGTTTTATGACATTTTGTCATCACATCTCATTTTGCACTGGGTAATATTTCATAATTTTTAGACCTAACTTATATAGCATCATTTCACCTATATCTAAAGTACGGTGACTTTTAAATTAGAGTATAACAAGTTTTTAAGAGTACCAAACCTCACTTGTTTTGGCTTCAGCAATGACACAAAGGAATGAATTAGGCAGATGTAGTATAAATGTCCTTATGAAATTTTCAATTTGTTAGTGGTCACATTTCCTGAAAAGTATTCACACTTTTTAAATACATATTTCTTGTATTTTCTTCCTAATTCAATCATCAAAGTGCATAAAATATCTACTCCAGTCCATAATGGGTTTGCATTAAATATGTATTACTCAATATAGCTGCTCTCTAGGTAAGCTATTATATTTATTATTTCATTCGAATATCTCCAGTTTCTCTCTGCAGCCTCATTCCTTACCATTTTCTGGCTTGCATCCATCTCCCCAACCTTCCTGAAATATTCATGGCCCTTCCAGAACACACTACTATTCCAAGCCTCCGTATTTCAGAATGTTAATCCTTCTCTTTGGAATGCCTCTCCATCTTTCGTTCTTTTTCGTATAATTACCTTTTACCAGACCTTCAAGATCGGGCTCAGATGTCACCTTCTCCAGGAACCTCTACACCCCATCTGAACTACATGCCCCTTCTCACTGCCTGCCTTTCTCACTGACTTGTCAAACCATAGCCATGTACTTAGATTTCATCTTCTCAATGGGGTCTTCTTCTAAGCTTTGTTTTTCTAGTGTATAATATCACAGGGACTAGCTCAAATCAGGAAATCAGCGTATTTTTGAAAAGAATGGAATGACATTGGTCTTTACTAACCTTAGAAAGAAAAGTTTTAGAAGCCTTTATATTTGTCATGCTTTAACTAATTGCCTCTGGTCTCTAATAGAGGCTGATAGGAAATTACAAATTCTGTCATCCATGTAGATGGCATTTTGATAGTAAAACGCTCTGGACTGTGTGTCACGGGTGGAAAAAAACCCGTGTACATAATTTTGTGCAGGAGCTTGCTCTTATTCTCAGATGAAGAGTAACTATAGAGTCAAAACCTGTTTTCCTCTTGGGCAAGTGGAGCTGATCCCATGACTTTCTGGCTACTCCTTCCCACGCAATGCCTTTTGCCCAGAGCTCGGAAGGATTAAGCTGAGGTGAGTGAGGTTAGGTCATGCAAGTGCAGAGTCAGATCTTATTTTATTTGAAAAGTTTAATATTTTGTTCATCATTGATCTTTTTTGAATCCATTTTAATTTTTTAAAATGCTGCATTACAATATTTTTGATTAGTTGAGTGTTTTGGTGTCCCTTTAAATTTTCCACCTGAGGTGAATGCCTGAGTTGTCTCCCCTCACTCTCTGCTCTGCCCTCACCTCTATTTCCCCAAAAATATCGGTGTTATAAAAATGAAGAGAGAATTCCATTTCCAGAGGTTTTTTTTTTCTCCAAGAAAAAAAAGAAATCTGAAGACAGGCGGTGGAAAGGGTTAGGAGACAGAAATGTTCATTAGTTTAAATGTCTTTTTTTGTACTTCAGGTAGTACATTATTTAAAGTAATGAAAACGCACAAACTACTCAAGTAATAATTTCTCCAAAAATCCAGGCCAAGGCTCTGACGGAGATGGGAATGTTTTCTTGCTACATTATGACATTCCCCTGATTTGTGGCCAATTACACAAGTTATAAAATGGCTGTTAATCAGGGATATGCCATATATTACCACCAGGAACTGCTGAAATAGGCCCTACAGAGCAAAACTCTTGACAGCAGCTATTAAAATAGAGATTTAGTCATTTCCCTTTCTCTGGTGCCTGGAGTTAGAAGGAATAAAAATGGTGAGGCCAGCCTACCCTCCATATTTCTAATTTGTTACTTGGTTCAGTTCAGTACAATCCGGTGAGTTCATGCTTTAGTCACGAATGACTTAGTGCTGCTCCCTGCCATTTTTATGCTGTCCTTGCCTTGAGGGAGTCTGAACTTGCCAGGAGCAATTTGTTTTGCTTTTTAATTTTTGAATATACATTTGTTAAAAGTCAATTTGCCCTTGTACGCATTTGAAATTTGAAACCAGTCTACATTGCACTCATGGAATGTCTACAGAGGTAAAAATCATTTCCTTGATGGATATGGAACTTGGGACAAATTGATGATTGAGAGAGTTAGAATATGAATTAATACCAGCAGGTGAATTAATGCTCCCTTGCAGATTGACAAGAGAGTTTGTCAATCAAATGGCCAGTTGAAGTTCTCATGGAATGTGTACAAGGGGAGGAATGAAGCAGATGATGGTATACTAGAAGCCTGAGAATACTAAGATTTTACAATTATATACCTTATATAGAGTAACTTCTCAATATTATTTGCTTCTTTATTTATCCCTAATATTTGTCTTTGCCCAAATAAGTGAAATCATTCAATCACTTAGGAATAAATAGATAACATTTCTGTAAACCAGATGACACTTCTGTGAAATAAAGCGATTCAATTTCCAATGCAAAAATAATGACTCAGTGAATTGCACGACACGTGGTACAGTCCAGCACAAAGAACAGGGCCAAAATTATTCTGCACATTATCTTTTGTCAAATTAATCAATACTTTTCTTCTATACTATGATCCTCCAAACACTCAGGGATTCAGTCCAGACAAGTGTATCAGAAACGTTCTACCTTCATGAATGTAATACAGTTTCATTGACTAACCTGGTAGGATTCTGTTGTTATTACTTAGATTAGAAAAAAAGAATAAACCAGAATACAATGCTGTTAAGCCAAAATATGAGGTGGGAGTTAAATTTTGTCCAAAGCCTTCTTTCATTATTAAAGATATACTCCTTTGGAGTTCACATACTAACATTAGCAGAATCTGCCTTTCTGAAGATACACATGTGAAAGACAAAGAAAATCTGTTGCCTGGACAAAAAACAATTTTGGACTAAATGGATGAAATCAAGCTTGGATCCCCTAGCTGACCATAGTCTGGAGAACAAAACAGTCTTTTCCCATAGATATTCTGATTCGTCCTACAGAGCTGCTGGAGTGTGAATAAAGAACATCAGGATAATAAAAGGCTAGAGTTGGTTTAGGAGTTAAAATGAAAAGTGACAAATGGCAAACGTGGAAAGGTAGGAACTATTGGACGAGACGGTACTTGTCTTACGCAAAGGTATTCAAATTCAAGTTCTTTTAGAATACCTTGCTGGCCAAAACACAATGAGCCCTCAGGCCCACAGTCGGGCTTCAGAACTTGTCCTAGTGGAACCATAAGTGGGTTTCAACGTCTGGCCATTTTGGTTTCTCGTTATACTCGCCAAAGAGAAAATTCGCCTCTATTCTGGTATCTTAAGTCTTTGGAGATGCTGCCACCAGGCAAGCCCCCCCCCCTTCCGTCCTCTCCTCAGACTTCTCACTGTGACCCTCTCTCTAGTGGGAGGAAGAGCACATTCCGCAGCAGCTGACAGTTACTGAGGGCCTGTCAAGCACTGTGCCTGTGATGAACAAGACAAGGTTTCTCAGTAACATGCCTCCCTGTAAACCTGCCCATAGAGTGATCTCAGATATTTCCATGCACGGTCACTTTAGTGCACATGTCTGGGCAGAAGAGGCAGAGATAGGACACATCCCAAACTTGTGACAGCAACTGGAGAAAGGGAAGCATGGAAGTAAATTCATGAAAGAGAGCTAGAAATACAAAAAAGTGGCAAAACTGGGCATAGCACCCTTATCAAGTCAATAGACAAGAGGCTGGGGAGAGGAATATGGTTCTCACTTTCACCTGGCTTCCTTCCTTACGCAGCTCTCCTTGCTTCTGCAAGGGCCCAGGTTCCTGCCCTGGGTCATTGGGTTGACTCAGGGGATAGACTCTTTGGAAATCTTAATATTTGGAAATATTAAGTAGGCAAAGGACTATATAGGTGGGTGAAAAGGTATAGTAAAGTGACTTAAGGGAAATTGTACCTCTTATATTCTTAAAGTATCCAAAGATGACAATATATAATGTAATATGATAAAATTGAAAATTGTGTAAAGCAGTCATATATTATGTAACTTGGTAAGTTTGGCCACCTCTCATATGTTAAAACAAAATCATTTGATTTGAAGAAACACGAACAATCTTGAACACACTGCATTTGTATAGTGGGATCAACTCTTTAGCCCACATTAGTCTGGCTCCAAAGCTTGATGCTCTTACTCACTGCTGGGCAAAAACACCAGCCTTCTGCCATAGTCCAGAAGGTGACACAGTGACATTCATGATCTAACAAATGCTTGATAAATGAGTAAATGGATAAATACCCAAATGCAGCTGAAATCTCTCATCATCAAGGTCACGATCAAGATATTTTACATGACTTCATGCCAATACCTTGCCTTTTCAAACTTTCTGCATCAGAACTACACAGATAAATGTTGCAGAGAGTAACCTGTTCTCTAGCTCAGAAGGTGCCTCGACAACAAAACATGAAGCATATTTGTAACAAATGGAAGTTACGTGGATTAAATTCTTCTTTTACAAAGAAATCCTAAAGAGAGGATATTCCTTCATTTTTTGCTAAAGAAGCAAATCAGAAGTGATAACAAGTCCATCAAAGTATTAGTTCATAATAAGACAAATGTCATAGGAATCAAGGAGTTCATTGCAAAATATTATCCGGATGGCAGTTTGGCAGTAGATTCCATTTAACCAGACCTCTCCAAAATTAGTAGCCATTCTGTGAATTTCACCCTGTGAATGAGAGATTCTCTCAAGGTATTTGTGCCTAAATAAAAAATAAGAATTGCATCTGAAGAACTTAACTAGATGAGTTTCTTTCTTTTTTTTTTTTTTAAGATTTTATTTATTTGTTTGAGAGAGAGAGACAGAATGAGAGAGAGCACAAGCAGGGGGAGCAGCAGGCAGAGGAAGAAGCAGGCTCCTTGCTGAGCAGGGAGCCCAACACGGGGCTCAATCCCAGGACTCCGAGATCATGACCTGAGCTGAAGGCAGTCGCTTCACCAACTGAGCCTCCCGGCACCCCTAGATGAGTTTCAGTAGTCAAAGAGAACATTTCATTAAAATCTATAATAAGCATTCATATTTTATCTCTTAATGATGCTCCCTTTGCTTTGCTTTGAAAGAAAACTTCCCCTCTGAAGCCATGTATTCTCAGATTGTCCCATAGTTTGGTGACCAGGAATTTTTAAACCTATGGAGACTTAAGAGAGGTGTTCCTCATTGTAAGGAAGGAAGGGGTAATTATGAAAGTATTTAGTTGAAACGTATTTCAACATCATTGAAAACTGGTAAATACACCAGGGCAATCATCAAGCCAGTGTGAATTATTTTGTTATCACTTACTGCCAGTTGTAAATCCAGTATATTCTCATATATCCACAGATTAATTTCTCGTATGAGTCAAATGAAGGAAGGTGCTATCTTCATTTTATACACATAAAAAGGGAAAGAAATAGCATTTGAACCTAATCTTCCATCTCTCAATCTTACAATGATATCATTGACTGCACCACATTTTCAATGACAAGAATTTTGTACAAGAAGACGTTGATGATGAAAGAAGTAACAGCTTTGAGATATTACATAACATAGTTCAAAGTTACCAGCTCTAATTTAACTAAATTGTAATTCATATTCAGCACAGCATCAGGAACATGGTAAATGAGTAAATGTGTAGTCTGGGTGGTAGAGACTTACAACTCTGGTGAGTTTCATTTTGGATGTGTCTATCCTCCACGGTCAGTGGGTAGGCAACAAAGGGAAATGATATCGCCAGGAATGGTCACAGTCGACCCTTACCACCCTGCTCCTGTCTCTCACTGTACGAGGTCTGTCTCTGCTAAACCCATTGACCTTTGTGTTCTAATGTGTGAGGACAGGATGGGAAGGGGAGAATCAAAGTAGAAAAAGCATGTGTGTGTAGCCTTTGAGGTTTGGTGGATGTGATATCTAGAGAGAAGATAGAATGTCTTAACTACAGCTACTGGGTATGAGAGCTGAAGAAGTGAGATGAAATCCTATAAAATGTCTCAATGAATTATAAATTGGATCCTTGTTCTCCAAAATTTACAACTAAAGAATTGTGTTGGGTGTTCTTGAACTATTAACAATTCTGTTTCTTTGGTCATGTTACAGTTCAAACTGGGCCAAATGCAATCTTCCTTACACATCAGCTATAGATATACTCTGCCTCATACCTCTTTTCATTGAAAGCCAAGTGCTTCTTTTTCAAGCTTTTCATTGCTATAGTTTCACAAGTTTTCCATTTTGAAATCTGCAGTACTTTTCCGTATACAGCTTTTATGCACCTAACTCTATTGACAAAGCTGTGAAGTGTTTAGATTTGGTTTTGTGAAATTCCAGAAACTACTTCGGAAAAAAATGATCAGAGTGTAAGAAAGGATCCCTCAAGAAGGAATCCAGATCAAATGGGTGAAACATAGAAATCAGAGTGGGGCTAGAATATTCACATCTTGACCTCCCAGTACAAAAAGCAGAGGATCAAAGTGACTTGCTTTGAAGCAACAATGTTCTTCGGATCAATCTTTCTTCTGAATAATTAACCTGACTGTTCAGCCAGTGTTTGCCGTTCGAATGCATAAAATAGTATAAACCGAGTGATGCCCTTTAAATTAATGGTTTTTTCACTGTACATGAAGATCTTGCTTGCGAGAACATTTTGATTGCTTCATTATTTAAAAAATCAAATCTAATCAAGAAGCTAAGAAATAAAACTTGTACTGTTCCACTTCCTTAATTGATGAAGACTTCCCAGGTAATATCAAAAGACCAGCCCCTTACTCTCAAGGAATGCATATGGCCGTCACGGTCATAATCAGACTGGCTTTCTTTCTGCAAGCAGACTTCCAATAGCCTATCCAAAGATTTTATTTTAGTACCAACAGTTGAAAATAACAGAAGTATTAAAAGAAAGATGAATCGTGATTGACAGGAGAAAACCTAATTACTTGGAAAGTGTATTTTGAGGCACTAGAATTGAAAATAATCTCTTAGTGACTGAAATGGACATATTGATGTTTTCGAGGTGTGCTTCGCTAGGGTATTTTATGCTTTGTTTTTTGGTGATGTCAGATCTTTGGCTTGGAACTTAAAGGCAGACTCATTAAACTGTAGTATGTGCTTACATTACTTTTGTATAACAGTGGTTTAATCTGTCTGCCTATAAAAGCCTTATATGAAATGAAGTGGCTCATTAATTAATATGTTCAGTCTTCTTTTTCACATCCAGAGCACTGATAGTTAAGAATCCTTCAACCATCTCCCTTTCCCTTTGCTCTTCTTCCCAGGTGAAGTCCAGTAAAGGCAGGGATCCTTCTCTAGCAGACAGTGAGTGGTTCCTCTCAGTTCCCCTGAGAAGTCAGGTGCACTGCCTTTGCGGGGATCTGATACAAGCAAATCAAGACCACTCTGGCTCTAGTGTGTGAGACTTAGTCTCTCCTGGCCTGCCCATGCTGGGTACCAGGAAAGCGATGAGAACAGCAGTCTTGGTGGTGGCAATAAGTTGCCCCAGTTCAGGTTGCTTTAGTCATTATTTATTGTTTTATTGTTGTTGTTTTGTTTTTGTTTTTAACTCTTTTAAATAAAAGAGTAGAAGTATCTGCCCAGAGGAAGCAGTTTTACCAGCATGACCTCTGTGGTGGTGCTCATGCCACCATGAACCCCCTTTCTTGTTCCATTCCTAGTTTCTGTCTGCTGTAAGTACTGTCAGGGTTCTCTCGTATGTTCGACCTCACCTACCTAACACCAGATCCCACCCTGACAAATTTGTGCGTATGTGTCAACATATGTATTGTGTGCCTTGCTCATTTTCATAAAAAAGATCTCAAGGATCTTTTTTTTTTTCTCTATCTGTACCTCCAAATAAAGATCTAATGAACATTCTGGAAGATACACATTGATACAGTTTCCCAAGTATATCTGTAGGCTAAATTTCTGGCAGTGCAACCGCTGGGACAAATACATGTCTATTTAAAATTCTAATAAATGTATTAAATTGCTCTTCAGAAAATGGCGTCAGTTTGCATTTCCACCAACACTCTTGCAAACACTTGGTATTATCAGACATTTAACTTTCCCAATCTGATAAATGAGAAGTGATCTCTTACTCTTCCTTTGCTTTACAGTTTTTTAAGCATGATAGTCTAAGGTGCTTGATTTTAGTTTGGTAACTCATTATTTGTATCTATTTTATTGTAATCTACCTATTCCTATTTTTCTCATTATTCTTAAAAATGTGGAACTCTTGGTACAGCTGCCTGTCATTTTGCATGTGGGCATTGCTAATTTTCTCTAAATATTCCAGTTTGAGTGTGAATACAGTGCTTGCATGAGGCTCACAAGTTTTCTTTTACTGTGGCCATGTGTTTAAGGCAACAAAGGAGAAGATGAAAGGAGAGGTAGGGAGAAAAGAAGCAGGGGCGTGGGTTGGGGGGAGGATGGGAAGCAGGTCTGGATGTGGGAGAGCACCACTAATATGCTCCGCTTATTCCTGGTTTTGACTACGAGTCCCTAGCAGAAAGCAGCAGTTAAGAGCGCAGTTTCTGGAATGAGCCTGCATGGATTTGAATCCCAACTCCACCATTTACTAACTGTGCAAATTTAAGACATTTACTTAAATTCTCTAAGCTTCGGTTTCCTCATTTGTAAGTGGGTGTTGATAACAGCAATGTATCTTGAAGTTATTGTGATGGCTAGAACACTAAACATAGAACTTACACATACACACAGACCGCCGTTCATTACTATTGCTAAATGTCTACCAGTCCAGGCCAAGAGGGCACCCCCTCTTTCCTAGTCCTTTCTCAGTGTTCCTCTTTAATTGAGGACTCTGTTGTTTATTTACATTTTGCATTTCTGTAGAGCTAATTTAAATGATCAGCATGCATCTCCCCAGGAAACAAATATTATGGCAAAATAAACTATTTAAAATATTTTTTAAAGAAATGATCTGCTTTATCCAGTCAGGAAAGGTGAAAAGTATTATAGGAAGCACAGAGTTTTATATCTTTCATTTATTCAGTTCCACTGTTCACTAATAAATAGTGTTAAAAAAAAATTCAGTCTTAAGATACATTTGCAGTTTGATGTGTATGTAAGCAAAATTTCTCAACTTTTGTTCTTCCACCAACAGATTGGATCTTTGTTTCCTTTCCCTTGAAAGGTTTCATAACTTTTACCCTTTATAATTGTTACACTCAAACTCTGAACCTCTCAGTTGCTGTCATAATACAAAGTAACCAAAGTTTGGACAATGTTAAAAACTAGTGAAAAGAAGCTGAAAAATTTACATTTGTAATATTAAATTATCTCCAGTAAGTGATTTTTTTTTAATGTTAAAGAAATCATGCTAATGTAGCAAGAAAAAACCTTTAAAAAGCCTGTTTGAGAACAATTTATAAAATATTGTTTTCTCTATTTTTTTTTTTTAAGATTTTATTTATTTATTCCACAGAGATAGAGACAGCCAGCGAGAGAGGGAACACAAGCAGGGAAGTGGGAGAGGAAGAAGCAGGCTCATAGCGGAAGAGCCTGATGTGGGGCTCGATCCCAGAACGCCGGGATCACGCCCTGAGCCGAAGGCAGATGCTTAACCACTGTGCCACCCAGGCGCCCCTGTTTTCTCTATTTAACAAAAATACCACTTTTTCAGAAATGCACTAGAAGTTTTTTCATTCGTTTTTAAATATGTATTAATGTGACATTTACTGAAGTTGGAAGATTCTACTTAGCAATCTTATCTGAGAGTTTTAAAAGTTAATCCAGTGATCCATTTTAGTAATAAAATTGTTAAAATAAGTAACTTTAATGGGAATAATGTCATCAAGAGGGCATCATTACAAATTCAGTATGAGATTGATTGTTTTGCAGTTTTTTCCTCCATAGAAAACCCTCAAATTAAATAAAAATCAGATACCAAGAGGAAAGCATTGCTGTTGAACATGTTGAAGAGTGAAATGGTCATTTCATACACACCTATTTTATATGATGATCTGAAATGTATTTATTGATAGATGCCTATAAATTAAAGGAATTAAATTAGTTTTCCTGCTTTTTATAAACCTTATATTAAAATAATCTGAAATTACATATCCATATCAGGGATGTGTAAACTCAGAGATGATTGAAATTGTTTCATTCTTTTTTTTTTTTTTTTCTGTTCACAGAAAATGATGACTATCTGAATGGCTTAAAAACCAGGTTAGAAAATGCAGATGTTAGAAATGAAGATCTCCTGAGAGCTTTGAATGACACTTTGGGGAAGCTGTCAGCCATTCCAAATGGTAAGCATTTGGGACACTGCAAACTGTGTCAGTTGACCTGAACTCTTAAAAAATGTTCTAATGTTTGCCATCTTTTCTGACATTACGCTTGGACTGTTGTCAGGAAATTAGATATTGGTTTCCTTATTTCAGAATTTTTCTTTGTGGGTTTGAGAAACGAAAGCATACTTCACCCTGTGATATTTCTTATGCTTTGTTACCCGAGCTGACATCCATAGGTGTATGTTGCCAAAAGGAAACTATAGCCATCTTATTATACGGTTCTTCCATGTGTCAGCCCGAAAAGTCTTCTTTCTAATAAGGTTATTATTATTAGAAGTAATAGTATTTGTAATCTCATATTAACAGGAAGAAAGTATAAAATCACACGGGTACTGTTCTCTAAAATGTTGGTCTACTATAAAGTCACAGGTGATTATAATACATACGTAACCGATGAGAGCCTTTCCCCTCATGATTCTTTCCTTTTTTTTTTTTTTTTGAGTACAGTTGACACGCAATGTTACATTATTTTCAAATGTTCAACATAGTGATTCAACAAGTCTATAGGTTATGCTGTGCTCGCCACAAGTGTAGCTCCCATCTGTCCTGCTACAACGTGATTACAGGATCATTGACTATATTCCTTGTGCTGTGTATTTATTTCTATGACTTCTTCATTCTGTAACTGGAAGCCTGTATCTCCCACCCACCTTCACCCATTCTGCCCCTCTCCCCACAGCCCTCCCCTCTGACAACCATCAGCACATCTTTCTTGGCAATGTTCAGCTCCTTAAGTGTTAAAGCTTTGAAAATATTAACAGCTGAACCATGTCTATAGTATCTTCCTACCTGTTACAAGTACTTGAAGTTATTGTTTGGTATTAGTTCCTGAAAGCACGATTCTTTATATTTTTAATAACATGATACAATAATAACAAAGTTTGCTAACATTTATGGAGTGCTTACTCGGTATGCTTCTAAGTGTATGTAATCCTTACAGTGATCCTACAAAATGAATAGTGTTATTCCCACTTTACAGGTGACAAACTGAGACACAGTAGCATGCTAAGTGAAATAAGCCAGAGAAAGACAAATACCATGTGAATCACTCATATGTGGAATTTAAGAAGCAAAACAGAACACTGAAGGGCATTGTTAAAAGCGGCGTATATGAGATTCGAGCTCCCCAGTTTAACTCTGGAGCCTGTGGCCTTAACCACTAAACTGTACACACTAGTAGGCATCTACATTTTCAGTATATGTTTTTATACAAATTATGATCAAGGAAGCTAATGTATACATTTATGTAACACAGGAAATATTAATGATTTCTACTTTTTTCTAACATTACCAAAAAAAACCAAAGAAACAAAACCTAACTGTCTAGGATTGCTTGTCGTCTCCTTCAGTAGTAAGGTACTGAGGTACATAGAAAATTTCCAATGCTGAAAACAAATGTAAGTACAAAAACACGTGGTCTAAAATACCTGAGAGTCTCTCTCTACCTGTAAGTTGAAGTACATTCATTCATCATTCCCCCTTCGGAATGTGCAGATTAAATCTTAACCCTAGTTTTGATGAAACTATGACTTGTGGATAAATTTCTCTCTCTAATATGTTCTGCAGCAAATCACAATATACCCTTACACAATGAACATTTAGAGTAATCACTTTGTTATCTTAAGAACTAATCAGGTCTTCATAGCAAAGGTCCCTGAGAAAATTTAATTTAGCTAAAAATTTACTTCATTTGCTGCAACTGAATGAGACAAAGTTCAGCCTTTCCCTTCGTGCGTGTGTCCCTGAGGTGGGCCAGTTGCAGCCTCCCTTTGACAAGCATGGAGGAAGCCACTAACTCCAGACCCTTTGCTTTGTTCCTCCTACCCTCGCTTGCTAACAGACACAGCTGCTAAACTGCAAGCTGTTAAGGACAAAGCAAGACAAGCCAACGACACAGCAAAAGATGTATTGGCACAGATTAAAGATCTCCACCAGAACCTTGACGGCCTGAAGAAAAATTACAATCAACTAACAGACAGCGTAGCCAAAACAAATGCTGTGGTAAAAGATCCTTCGAAGAACAGTAAGATCTCCTTTTTCACTTTGATTATATCATGTGTTTCTTCACACTGTATAAGGATCCTAGACTCCTAACTCTTAGACATGGAGGAGACCCCACAGTGACGTTGTCTGCTCTCCTCATACACTGGGCTCCAGAACCAGAATCCAAGTCCCCAGGCTCTGTACTAGTGCCTTCTTCAGCCACATTTTGTCCAGTCAAGAGGATATTAGGAATTCTCAAAGTCTGCATGATTTTTGGTATAGGGATGCCAAATACTTTTCTTTTGCCAAATACTTTTTTTTTTAATTCTTCAGTATAATTGAAAATACAGTTGTACTTGGGAAATTACATCCTCTGAGTTAGTTAAGTTCTGTGGAACATGGAGGTCAAGGAGCACACTTACCAGCAGGCCTGTTAGAACAGGATGTTAAAATGCTATCAACCTGAAATGCATTAAAATTTGAAAATGTTAATATTTTATTATTTAAATTTAAATATTTAAATTATTTAAATATTTTCAGGGAATTAAAGTAGTTTATTAAGAATATTTCTTCACATCTTTTGTATATTGCATTAAATGATATCAAGTTAATAAGGATTTTACTGAGAAAATATGGTAGAACTTCATATAATGATAAATTATTAACCATAGTCAATAAATATGATTTTTTATAGTCTTTTTTCCATTCTGTGAAGTGATACAATGTTATCTTAGTATGTGAGTTCACCAAAGGAGATGCTTGATTTTTTTGTACTTGTCACTCTCAGGAGACTACCCCTCTATTTATATACCAATATTTCCACTGGATATCCAAATGTTTGCAGCATGAAATAAGAAAAACACTGTTATTGATGTTAGGGGTTCTATAAATCAGGTGCTGATTTCTCAGCACCATTGCCTCAAATCAAATGCTAATGATGCTACATTTAAAATAATAAATATACTAGCATGACTCCTTAAAGAGCAAAGAAGAGTGCAAACATATGCAGCATGCATTTCAGAGCTAGGAAGGATTTATACTTTGCCATTTCTTCAAACAAGAAAAAGAGGCCATACAATCTTTTTTTTTTCATTTTTTCTTTTATAAGCTCAGAGAGAGCTAGCTGCTCTCTGTAGCTCAAAGATTCCATTCAAATAAATGGTCCCAATGCATGCCAGATGACTGTATCTCCCCCCAAATAAAAATAAGTTTTAAAGTTAATATCATTCTCTTATTTTATAAATGAAAATATTATTTCATTCAATTTCAGATTGATTCTCAACTCCTAGTGGCCTCTTCATAATATTTATCTCTTTTTGATCCTACCCTCCATCTAGAGATAGTTACCTGTAATATGAATTAAACTGGGTCTGTTTTCTATCTTATTAGAACCTCATAATAAAGTGTCTTTCAGTATGAACAATAGCCTGCTAACTGACTTGTGTTTGTGGGTTTTTATTTGATCACACATGTTTGACTTAAAATAGGGTGTATTTGTAATTAGTACCTGTTGTGAAAAGTACCATTTTTTGATAATCACTGCTTTATAAAATCTATGAAAATATTTCCTCATGAATTTTCTCATTTCTTTTTGTTTTGCTTCCATATGAAATTACCTGCAGAAATCAGTATGTATTTGCTTCCTTGCATACTTTTCAGTAGCTTTACGCTTGACTGCCTATTGCAAATGCTTCAGCTTTGCATGTTACTATGTTTTGGTATTGGTTTAACCTTATATATAGCTATTCTTTCCAGTGTCACAGTATTAAGACTAGTTATATGAAAAAAAAAAAGACATCTTTCTTTACAAAAAGCATGTGGATGTATTTGATATAAAATACTTTCAATTGTGTTATAGAAATTAGTGAAATACCTATATGACACCAACAGAAAAGTAGAAAACAGAATTCTTCCACAGAGTGAACTCAGTTGTGATTCTTCTGATAACACAGCCACTGAAGTTCAAAGGATTTCTTTGCAGTAGGATTAAAATAGATGAGTGTATGTTGTTGTCATCGCATCTCCCCCATGATGCTCACTTTCCCCCTCCTTATGAATAATTTTTCTCGAATTCTAGAGAATTATACTTGGAGAAGCAAACAATAAAACTAATAAAATTAGATCTAACAAATGAGCAATATTGGGTTATAATAATATTCTCTCTTAAACATCTCATAGTTTAAATTTCAAAGCCAAAAATAAAATTGCAGAATGGAAAAAAATAATAATAATAAAATCCAGCATATCAAAACCTGAGAAATATGACCAAGGCTGTCTTCAGTGGAGAATGGATGTGATTACATTTCTAAACCAGCACTGAAATAAGCAATTTAGGTAATCAACCCTGTGAGTTAGACAAAATAAAATTAAAGAAGATGAAAAAAAATGATGAATTAGAAGACGGAAAATAAACTTGATAAATCAAAGAGGTGAATCCTTAGGAGTGTAAAGATAAAACATTTTAAATGCTTGGCATGCTTACTTGAGAATAATAAAGCGCAAATAGGCAAAGTTCTAAAGGAGTTGTAACTAGATATGGGGGAAATTTAACACATAGGAGAATACTTGTCAAAACTCTATGCTAATGAATTTTAGAGCCTAAAAGAGATAGATAATTTTCTAGAAAAACATTAAATTATCATAATCTGTCTTAAAAATGATTTTAAAATCTATACACTCAATTATAGACGAAAGTCACTAATTTTTAAAAAGTACTATACAAGAAAGTATCAAACTCAATATCACAGAATTTTTATTTTTAAAACCATCAAGAAGATAATTTCCAAAAGACTTCAACTGCTCCGGAAGATAGAAGAGGGGAAAAAAAAAGTGAGGGATGTGGGGAACCTTTGAATTTCATTTGGAAACATTTGAGGAGAATGTGAGAACTTTCAAAGGAAAGAATGCATTCTTGGATGAAGCAGAAATAGTCTTTGCTTTACCCTTTTTCTTTTTCCCAAGAATCCAAACCTAAATCATTTTTCTTAATTCTAGAATAATTATAGAGTATCAGGATAATATTGGGGAATTGAAGGAAAAAAATGGACAACTGGTTTATTAAAAGTATACAAAACAAAGGGGTAACTGTGTCTGTGTTGAATATATGATTATGTAACGCAGGCTTTGACCCCAGTAACCTGCATTTCAGGCTTTGATCTAGCAACTCTGTTAGTTAAACTTAATAATAGACTTAAATGTCCTTTCTAAACATCACTTAGAGTATTGTTCATATTTAAGAGCATGATTTCAAAATACTCAATTCAAAGCCTAGTTTAAAAATGATTTCCGGGACTATTGGGCGCTCAATAGTTGGTCGAGCGACTGGCTCTTGATTTCTGCTCAGGTCATGATCTCAGGTTCGTGAGATCAAGTCCTACCTCGGACTCTACTCTGGGAGCTTAAGATTCTCTCCCTCCCTCCCTCTCATGCTACCCGTGTGTGCGTGCGTATGCCCTTTCTCTCTCAAAAAAATACATACATATATACATACATACGTACATATACTTTACAAATTTTTTAAATAATAATGTCCTTCATTTTGAGCACCTTTGATTCATTCCTGAGGAATAATTCTCAGTGGTCCGTTGACCACCAGAGAGCTGATCATTCATAGCCAAGCAGGGCAGACAGCCTTGGTCCTTAAGCAGTTTCACTTTTTCATCAGAGTCACAATGACAGAAAGCAGAGCAATACATGCTCAATCAGATAATAAATGGCATGGTTTGGGTAAGACGGTTGGCATCCTCAAGATAGAATAATTGGTTTCCATGTGTCATTTGCCCTCCCATGAAAAGCACATGCTGAAAGTGTATGGATCAGTGATAACCTTCAATTATTTTAGGGTTAAACCCCTTCTGAAATTGTTGATATTCAACCTTTTTTTGAACCTATAAAAATGGCCGTTTAATATGGTTCAACCTAATATAGAGATTAGAATAATCAATTATTCTTCAAAATGAAAATGAACTGCAGCATGAAAGATTTAATGAAAGTTTAACATAGGCCTTCAGTCTAAGGGTTGCTCAACATTGAAATGTTTTCAGAAGACATTTTGATAGCTTCTCTCTTTAAGACGTACAAAGACAGCGAGAAAAAGAAAGAAAACCAATTTTGTGTGAGAACCCTGATTTAAATACAATTCTGGCTTGGACAAACGAAGTGACATTTTAAAACACTTTCATTTCCTTGATTCTGTGACTAAAATTCTATAAAGGTTAGCTTTTGGGCCGAAGCTAGAAATTAATCTTTGAATTACGTTCATGATATTCTCTACCTTCAGTGCTAACTTTCACCTCGATCACAAAGCCAAAGTGTTGGTCCTCTATCTCTGACATCTCGTGCTTTGGTCTGCTTGAGTCCCCGCTGAAATAGTCCCGTTTGTCATCACACACTGTGCTTCAGCAATCATGGCCCTGCTTTGTCATGTGGATAAGATTAAATCCTTTCAATTATGTAATGAGGCATACTACTATTTTCATTTCTCTGTGTGTGTGTGTGTGTGTGTGTGTGGTATGCACTCATCTTGTTCTGTGCAGTTGCAGATGCTGATGCCACTGTGAAAAATCTAGAACAAGAAGCTGATCGACTGATAGATAAACTCAAACCCATCAAGGAACTTGAGGATAACCTAAAGAAAAACATTTCTGAGATAAAGGAACTGATAAACCAAGCCCGGAAACAAGCTAATTCTGTAAGCTCTTTTTATTTTCAATATCAGTAATTGATTGTAATCTTTGGTATTATTTCCAGAGGGAATGCCTTCCCCCAGTGTATCCTGTTGACTAATCACTGGTTATTTCCTTTAACCTGAAGCAATTTTAGGGGGAGGGGAGGAAAAAATGTTAGATTTTTTTCCCCATAAGTTTCAAAGGATACAGGAAGAATGATCAACAATTACTGTTTTAGAAATGGGAATTTTGATATATTTATCATTGTTTGAATAGAGTAGCATAAATAGCAAGAATGGAAATCTTACCGTTGTGTGTTTAAAAGGTATGGATACTTTTGATGAAAGCAAAAAAGGCAACCAGGGGGGTTGTATCAGCAATGAAAGAACAAGGTTATGTAGAGTAATAGCAATGAAGAACCATTACTTTCTGTATTTTTTGTCTGAGTACTACAGCAACAAAAATTATCTTGGTTACAATTTCTTCAGATTTTGGTTTTTTGTTTTGTTTTTGTTTTCTTTTGAGTAAGAATGGAGAATATCTCACTTGTATCAAAATTTGGCTCTATTAACCCAATCAGAAACTCTTAGGAGAGAAGAACTTTCTAGAAGATAGCAACCTGGTGAACCAGAGTAGAATTGCCAAGTGCCAATGTGAAATTTTATCTAGACTAGTAAATTCATCTTGTGGTGACTTTAGAAATAGAAGGAAAAAATAACAGTTTATGTTGTCAGGTTTAAACACACATCATTTTAGATATCCAAGTGTTCCATCTCAAAAATTCCATTTTCTGAACAATTTTGAAACTAGAATGACCAGAAATGCCCTTTCTTAATCCATCACCTTATAATTTTTTTAAGTAGTGGCCAAGAATATGATGCCCGAGTAGCAGTATATTATTTCTCCTCCTCATATATAGCTGATACTCCTAAACAAGGTTAAGACAATGAGTTCAAGGTGCACTTTAAAAAGGAATTCATGCTTGACTAAGGAGAAATCTAGAAAATGACAAAAAATTAGTCAAGATGATGTACATAAGCTCAAAATGAAAGAAGCAGATAGGGTTGAGAACACATATATTGAGTTACAATCTGAAAACCATGTGGGCAGTATGATGACATACGATTATTGTATATATGAAGCACAAAGTGAAAAGAAGTTGATGTTTGGGGTTTTAGCTAAGAGTTAACCTATGTAGAAAAAGCATCTCCTACATTGAAGGCAGCTTCTTCTTAAATAGTTTATAACACCGTAGAAGAAATAAGACATGCACATAAATAATTCTAAGGTAATGTTGAATAGTGTGCTGCATTGCTTGAGTAGTGGGAAGTACTGTACATTTCTGAAAGAAAAAATCCTCTCTAATAGCGGCCAGAAGATTTCCCAAAGATAACAATTTAAGCCAGGCCTTGAGTGGGGTAGTGCTGGATTTGGGAGGGGAGAGTAAGGAAGGAGAGCATTCTGAGAATGAGCCAAGGCAGAGAGAAAAGGAAGTTTCAGGCTCATTTCATGAAAGAGTGATCTAGTTTGCCACGATTATTGGTCGAGTGAACATTGAACTGGAAAGGTCAGTGGAGACCAGGTCTTGTTAGGCCTTGAATGGCAAAGTAAGGAATTTTGTTTAGCCAGAATTGTACATGACATGAACCTTACTGGTGAAGAGAAGCTGAAAGTTCTCAAGTTATCAAAGCTGTGCTTTTTGAATATGAATTTGGAAGTTTGAGATGTAAATGAGAGGAAACTAGGAAGAAGACAACTTTTAATAAGAGTCCCAACTGTAGCAGGTGGAAGTAGCAAGAGAAAGGGAGAGGTTAAGATATCACTCCTGTTGTTTCCAATGTTAATTTAAAAAAGAAATAGTAGTAAATATTCTCCAGTGAATCACACGCTTAGCCGTATTTTCTTAGTCATCATGTGGGGAAATCTGGTCATTTTTAGTATGTATTCTTGTAAAGAAATCTAAAAATATGCCATGTATTCATCAGTTGTGAGTGCTGCCTGCCACCCCCCCACCCCAGGAAGAAGATAAAATTCTGGCATGTTAAGTATATAGAACCTGTCTCAAAATATAAAATGAAAGACAGGTATAAAGAAATGCTATGAAAAGTAACCACTGTCCATGCCTTTCAAGGAAATTTTCAATCATTTTTTTGAAATGGAAGTTACAACAAAGTTATCCTCTTTTTTATAACATGTTAGAAATATGTAAGCAAGCCAATTTTTTTAAATGAGTTTTACACTAATTGAAGATGACATTTGCCTGATTTTATAAATCTATTTATAACCTGGCATGAGTTTCTGGATGTGGCTCTGACACATATTCAATATGACCAAGAAATTAAAGACATTTATTTTAAAGTACCTTTCTCTAGTTTGTTGACTCCAAAATTGAGCAGCTGGTACTCTTTTTAAACAAATGACCTAGTTACTGGATGAAAGAAATGCAGTGAAAATCCAATAGATATAATAATGGGATCCTCAATAATGTTTAATTGAGTTCATAATGATTCATAGCTAACGTTGTATGAGGAATGCCTTAGAGATACCTAAGGCTTAGTGATTTTTGTTTAGAAGTCTTACAGAGGGCTCACATTAGAAATAACAATAATTGATAGAACCAAACATTCTAAGAGATGTTTGTGTTTCAGAAATTACTCCCTTCTTATGAGAGGAAAATGTCCTTGCAACTTCTTCTGGAGAAATTTGTAAATACTGTATTTTGATTAACCTGTTTTAATTTTTTAAGAAGTGTCTATAATTGGAAATCAAAACAAGCACAAGCTATTTAAAAAGGAGAGATTAGTAGCTATGGACTGGTGATCAAGAGTTTGGGCTGCCTGAATTTTTCAGGTACTGAGGGTGTATTCAAAACCATAAGCCAGAAAACAGAAAATCCAGAGGGTTTTTCGTATAAATGTGTAAGAGTTGAGCAATAGGCTACTTTACAAGATCAATTGCTGGCATTTGGGGTATAACAACGTCATTTTGTTCAGAGAACCGTATTTTTTAGATATGTAAAGTATGCCATAAAGTAGATTAATTGTAAGTCCTACTGCCGTTAAATACCCTTCGTTTTAAAATGGCTACTCTCTTAGACTCAGTTCTCAGATAGGGTTTCATCAGTTCGGGTAGGCTTCAGGACTGCCGCCCTGTCATCTACACCTTAGTAAACACCTTTTCAACACACTGTCATGAAGGTCCCTGTCATGTCGACCAGGTGTATCCAAGCAAGGACAGAAACCAATCCTGTGACCAAGCAGTCATGCATTCCACCCGCATTCAGTCGTTTCTTCTCTAAATAGCAACCAAGGAATATTATTACATTGCATTCTTTTTTTTTTTAAGATTTTGTTTATTTATTGGAGAGAGAGAGAGAGACAGAGTTAGCAACAGAGATAGTGAGAGAGAGCAGGAGTGGGGAGGAGAGGGAAAAGCAGACTCCCCACTGAGCAGGGAGCCCCATGTGGGACTCATTCGTGGGACTCTGGAATCATGACCTGAGCCGAAGGCAGTCACTTAACTGACTGAGCCACCCAGGTGCCCTACATTGTATTCTTTAAACAAAAATAAGTTAGTTGTGATTAAATTAACCATAATACAGCTAGACAGTCAAGCCTATAAAGCATTTGTGAAATAAAGATAAAACAGGCCACACACACATCCTTTGGATTACTAATCCAGCCCCAGTAGGAATTTGGATATGATTTCCTATAACTCAATCTGCTGCGCAGCTGCACTCATGAATTCCAGTCAGACCTTGACTTCTTCTCTTTGATCGTCTTATGATGTCAATGAGCGTATACCCTGCCTCAGATACTGAATTCGCTCGGTGCCAAGGTCTTCTCTGATGATGGCTTCAGTTCACTGGCTGCCAAGTCCTAAAAACTCACCATATCCTACTCCATTTCCTGAACATTAAAAACATCTGAAGGCTGCATTTCCCCTCCTGCCTCCACCGTATTATCTTTCTCTTGCTTTGCTCTATACTTTTGATCTCTACGCCCTTGGGTGACCCTTCGCAGAGCTGCTACTTTACCATGGAGCACCCTCTGGCCACCTTCACTGCACGTGTGCTCTGTAGTATGAACATCCAGGGTACAAGTTGCACGTTTCCTGGTTCTGTTTCTCTACAACGCATTTTGATTCACCGACTCTCGGCACCTTATGTAGAAGGAAAACCCCATCATTTGTGGAGCAAAGAACTAACTTCTTGATAAAGATCCACACTTACCAGGATGACTGTCTCCCCCAGAACGCAGAGCAAACATTCTGCGTACCAGAGTTGCAGTCTCGGCCCCAACCCTAGGAGGAAGGCAAGGACAAGGAAGACACTCTAAGCAGCAGACTTTGAGGTGATTCTAGGCCTGGGGCCACCATCTAGGGCTCCATTAGGCTGAGCCCCTGTTTTCTTCCTCTGCAGAAGATGCAATTCTGTTAGCAGATGAGGTGACAAAACAGTAATATACAAATACATGACGTCTGCAGAGTCTGTAGGGAAGGCAGCAGATCTGCTGTATCCCCAGGAGCTCTCAAACACATGGGAGTTTACATATTCATCAGAACCAAAAACCCCTCCTTAGCTTGCTTTTAGAAACTTAACCAGTTTTTCAAAACAGAGGAACAAGGGGAAGGGAGGGAAAAATAAAATAAGATGAAATCAGAGAGGGAGATAAACCATAAGAGACTCTTAACTCTAGGGAACAAATTGAGGGTTGCTGGAGAGGAGGAGGGTGGGGGGATGGGGTATTTGGGTGATGGGCATGAAGGAGGGCACGTGATGTAGTGAGCACAGGGTGTTACATGCAACTAAACTCTACCTTTGAAACTAGTGATACACTATATGTTAATTAATTGACTTTAGATTAAAAAAAAAGTTTCTCAGCCAGCACCTCTTCAGTGTAGTCTATACCACCTTTGGAGAGGAGTCCTGGGGCTGCCTATACCCATTCCCTGATGAGACTTTTGGAGACGCTTCCAGTGTCGCCATTGCGTGGAGACCAGTTATCTTGTTTGGAGTCTGCAGTACCCTTTCGTGGAGGGTAGCAATAAAGCTAGTTGGTTTTCTTTCAAGTGCAAAAACTATTTGAGCAGCACAAAGTGCTAGAAAATTCACTGCTAGTGAGAACCAAGAGGCTTCCTCAAGCTGAGCTTTTAAGTCAGTGGCAAAGAGAAGTTTTGCCTCTTTCCTTGCCTCTGCTTCCTCCTTTGAGCAAAGCAGCAGCTTCTTCCTGAGTCCGAGCAGCTACACTGCTATCCTGAAAATGCCCCTTTGACGGTATACCTGAACCAAAGGAAATTAAATCACATTATCAACTAGTGTTCTTTGTGGTTGAAAAAAGGCTCCCTAAATGTAAGTAAGAATCGATATGAACAGTTTCAGTTCTATTCACATAGGAATTCCTTTCTTAGCAATTTATAGTAATTTTTAAAGTACTAGTCAAAAGAAAAAGGAGCTGTTAAATACATTAGTAGGGATAACCACTGAAAATTATTTCCATTTCATTTCCTGGCAACTTAATAAAAAGGCATAATTTATTCTCAAATGTATGTCCTGAGTGGCATGATTAATATTCTTCATATTGTTAGAACATCTAGAGCAAAATCTCTTTGGCCTCTTCCAACTGTTAAGAACATGAGAGGGTAGGTAATTTCCTCTTGAAAACGGAGAAGAAAAATGGTGTCCTACTTTAAGTGATACCAAAATCACTGAAATTTGAATCGTTAAATTTCATTAAACAGCCTTAATGAAGATCATTATCATTAGCTTCATATAAAATCACCTTTTGAAAATATCCTCACATTCATAAAGGAGGAAGGTATGAAGGTAAGAATTTGTTAGTTGCATGCTTCGAAAAATGGTAGCGTGCTCACAAGATCCGGGGCTGTGAACAGCTCATTGTCAAAATCCTGGTGGGAAGCTGCTCTTCCGTGCCCTCATTAATGAGTATAATGGTGTCTGCATATGGGCTTTTAATGATTCTATTTGATGATAAAAAGTAACTTCAAAGAAGAGATGATGATGGTTTTGTCGTTGTTTGGGAGGTACTTCAAACTTTCCGAGAGATTTAGTCTTGGTTCTTTGTACCTTGTTTTTCTTGAAGATCAAAGTGTCTGTGTCTTCCGGAGGTGACTGCATTCGAACATACAAGCCGGAAATCAAGAAAGGAAGCTACAATAATATCATTGTCAACGTAAAGACAGCTGTTGCTGACAACCTCCTTTTTTATCTTGGAAGTGCCAAATTTGTAAGTTTGATGCTCAGCTTCTCGGTCTCCTAGATACATGAATACACAGACGTTAATCCTCATAGCGAGGAAAATGTAGAGAATCTAATGACATGGTCCCAGAATTGTGTGTTGTAGCCTTTCAGATTTGAAAACCTCCAAATCTTACCTCACAAAGTTCTGAAGTGTCAAATTAAGTCAGAGGGAAAATGAAACGAAAACTTTTTACAGTATTTAGGCACATCTGCTTTCGTTTGTGAGTAGACCAGCATTTATTTAGAATTATGTTTTTAGATCTGGCTATTTAAGATGGAGAACTAAGGGGAATAAACCTTTTTTAAAAAGTCTCTTAAGAAATTACAATGAACTTTCACGTTAAATGTCTACTTCTTTCCTACCATTGAAAACTCTCTTAACTCACGTTGAATTTATGACTCAAACTGAAAAAAAACCAGAAGTTGTATCTACTAAAGCTCAGCCCCAAAAGTTCTCATTCCTTTTATTTGAATATTTGACTCTGTATGCTTGGGGATCTTCCAAAATGAATAAAATTTTCAATAGGTCAGTCATTGCTTAAGTCAAAACTTGTCATTCAGGTGAGAAGTTTTAGGCCACCATGGGTAAAAAAAAAAAAAAAAATCACAGATGGAGCCTTAAAAATGTCAGAATCCATGGTGAAAACAATGAATTCTGTAGCCATCTATTCTTTTTGTCTCTTACACAAGAACCAGAATGAGAAAAGACTTTGGTTTCAAAAGTAGAATTGGATAAATTAACACATATGTCTCAACAGTATGGACACTTGTGTTGGCCTAAAGATGAGATAATAAAATACGACTTACTCATGCATAATAATAGATTGTTATTATTTGGGAATTTTTATTGTGAGACTTCTAATTATTTCACATATCTATAAATAGCACCTGTTGAAAAGAACTCCATTGGCTTCCTCAGGGTGTCTGATATGTGATATCTACTGTTTTTGTGTTTCTCTGAACCAGATTGACTTTCTGGCTATAGAAATGCGTAAAGGCAAAGTAAGCTTCCTCTGGGATGTTGGATCTGGAGTTGGACGTGTAGAGTATCCAGATTTGACTATTGATGACTCTTACTGGTACCGTATTGAGGCATCAAGGTAACTAACTCAATAAGGATTAAGACAATTAAATGACAGAATTTGGAAGTAGTTTCCCAGTTTATAAGAAAACGCTTCTTTCCATTTCAAGGAGGTAACTATGTATACAAATTTTACGTGTTATATGTACATGTACAAATGTGTGAATGGGTGTCTTTGTAGTACCTATTTGGAACCTCCACACCTTCCACGTGTTGACCAGAGTGACCCACCCATTTTGGACTATTCATCTGCTTGTCTCACAGTCATGCTATCATACTCTCAGTCATACTATCTCCCTGAAGAAGGAGTACTGAGATGGGCCCTTATTCTGCATAAGCCAGAGCATGAGGGCTGCTACTGGTGCTTAGCTCCTCTTCTGGTCTACACCACAACCTTGCCTACAGGCAGGTGCAGTATCTAAATGCTAGCATGAATATATATCGTGTCGCTTCCACGCTCCTTAAAATGATAAGTAACAGGATATCGATTCATTCTGTTTGAAGCTTAATTGCATTAACTTCTTTTTTTTTAAGATTTTTTTATTTATTTATTCGACAGAGATAGAGACAGCCAGCGAGAGAGGGAACACAAGCAGGGGGAGTGGGAGAGGAAGAAGTTGGCTCATAGCGGAGGAGCCTGATGTGGGGCCCAATCCCATAACGCCGGGATCACGCCCTGAGCCGAAGGCAGACGCTTAACTGCTGTGCCACCCAGGCGCCCCTAATTGCATTAACTTCTAGTAGTGAATAGATAACATAGAGAACCCACTCCTGCCCTCAATCCCTTCACCCCATTTCCTTCTCTTCTTACCTCGTTCTCAACACCTAAGAAACCCAAAGCAGCTAACAGTTGAGAGGTAGAGTTAAGGGCCTGAGTCTTTACCCCAACAAATGGGTAAAGCAGTTGTTGAATATAGATGATGGGTACAGAGAGTTTTCACTCTGTGTTTGTATACGCTTACGTTTTTTCATAATAAAGGCTTAAAACTTAATGAGAAGCAATATTTTTAGTTCCTTTTGAAGATCATCAGGAAAGGAATATGAGTGAACATGTGTGTTTTTGTGTATGGAGAGAGAGAGAGAAAGCAGCAGACAACACACTTCCGTGCCTGAGAGTAGGGCAGGAATTAAGTACTTTCCTGACCGTAAGAACATTTATATTCACAAAGGTCGATTCTTTAATCAGAAGAGATAGATTCTGGTAAGATGAGGAAGAACCTTGTTGGATAAATTCATTCTATTGTTTCCATGTGCTTCAGTTAACACTGCACCATCAGAGATAAAACGATTACCTTAAATGAGACAGCGGGGAGAGAAAGAGACACTCAAGTTTTGTTATGACTGCTTGTCTCAGAAGAGAGACCAGTTTTTCCTATTTAACAATTCATAGACATCAATCACTTAAGAAAATGAAGTGAAATAATAATAGCTTCCAAAATTCTATTAATTGAATTTAAAAGTGCAGTTCTTCTCTGCACTTTGTATGCACAACTCTGACGACTGGATACTACGCTGTGTACATTAGATGGGAGGCCAAACAGTAAAGATGCACAATTCCCAGAAGACGACTTCAGCAAGTTTGGAGCCAAGATATAACCAGGGATTTTAAGGGAAACGATGCAGCTTGGAATGCAGAAGGGTGGCTCCTTTGGGGTTCAGTTGCTGAATTAAATTAGACAAAATGCTAACCGAAGTACAATCAGCTCGTTTAAATCGCAGGTGCCAGTAAACAGTAAATTGCTTTGTGAGGCAGTGGGGGAAAGGCTTCCGGTTTAAGCAGTGGCAGTTTCTTCGGCTAATGGCTGTCGTGTCGTGTCACCTCGATGCTCACGTGCAGAATCAGGGTGTGTGGCTCACCGGTCCTGGCCAAAGCTGCCAGGACACAGCCAGCAAAGATCAGACTCTCAGTCTTGATTTGCAGCGTCATGAATCTGCATTGTTTGAAGCCAAGCACCCAGTTATCTCTCAAATATTCCAAAACGAGTCCCTACATTTCATACCTTTAAAAACTGAAGTTATTGTCAATATGATACATGTTTTATATTCTGCGTTTTCTTCCGCTTCACCTCACCACGCATCTGTCAAGAACTGGGAGGAATGGGACCATTTCTGTGAGAGCCCTGGATGGACCCAAAGCCAGCATTGTGCCCAGTACCTACCACGCGGCGTCTCCCCCGGGGTATACTATCCTCGATGTGGATGCTAACGCGATGCTATTCGTTGGTGGCTTGACTGGGAAACTGAAGGTAGTGTGTTCTTCCCCATACTCTTTAATTCATCTCTAACTCCTGACAGGATTGCTCTGGGGGAAGGCACGATACAGCTCTGCCAAAGCTTGACGACTTTTTCCTTAGTTTGTTTATGAAACCATCCATGTCTTTTGAGTAAGAATTCTTTTCTTCTTTGAATATCCAATCTGGAAACACAATGTTTTTAAGCCTGTGTGTATTTACTTAAACAGTTGTTTTGCCCTTACCTGTGGCACTGATTTTTTTATACTCTCGTTTGAGTTGCCTCAAGAGCAAAGTGTTTTTTAAATATATCCCATTTTCTGAATCAGTTTATGATTTATTGATAGGAAGTGCGATAAAGTTCAAACTCACATCTAATTAAAAGATTTATGAATACCTTGGGAAATATCACAGGAGCCATAAGCTTTCAAATCATGGTCTGATTTTTCAAGTTTTCAAGTTGCTCTTCTCCTCATTCTTCTAGAGCAGTGCACTTAATATTCATAATTGCTTCATGACAGGTCCTTGTGCATTTCAAATTGCTAAGCGCCTGCATTTTAAAGAAGCTCATGTTGATTAAATGAAATTAGGTGTTGGAAAACGACCTGTAGGTGAAATGTGAGAGCACAACCAAATACGATGGATAATCCTGGGCTTGTCACAATCATCCTGGGATGAGATTAGTCAGAAAATGTGAAAAGCCAGGTGACCCCAAATTTATGAGAACTCAACCTTCATATAGAGTGAGGTTGTTTTATTTGCTTTGTGTGGGAGATGGGACTCTAAAGTATTAGAACTGATTCTACAACTACACACTAAACCCATCCTCATTTCTTAGAACTGCATATAAATATACATGATACAGAGTAATATATAGTCATATTGCCAACTTTCTCTCCTCCCTAGAAGATAAATATAGGGGTAGCACAGAATAGTATAAAAACCATGAATTTTGAAATCAAATCCAAGTTGCAGTCTCTGTTCTCTCACTTACTAAAACATGACCTTAGGCAAGTCACTTAACCCCTTGGGCTTCCATTTTCTCAACGAGAAAAGGGAGATAAAATATCTACCTTGCTTGGTGGTTCCTGGGGTGTCTCAGTGGAGCACCTGCCTCTTGGTTTCAGCTCAGGTCATAAATTATTATTTAGAAATAAATAAAATCTTTAAAAAATATATCTACCTTGCTTGCATAGTGAAGGATACAATAATAAACTTTTATAACATATTATAACCCTATGGTATGCTAAGTAATATTTTAAGTAATTTACATGAATTAGGTTACAACCCCAAAAAGTAGATAATATCCTCCTCATTTTATAGCTAAGGAATCCGAGTCGGAGAGCAGTTAAATGACTTGACCAAGGTCACACAGCAGTTAGTGGCAGAGCTGGGATTTGAACACAAGTCAAGAGGCACAGAAGCCTCCACTCTGAGTCACTGCATTTCACTGCCACGCTGAGTAGTGAAAGAGTATGTGCATAAAATTTACAACAAATGCATAAGACGGGGTAGTCACACATCAAGTCACATCTTAATAATTATTATTCAGATGTCACCAGGCATAAAAAAAGCGCTCTTATGCCATTCTCAGGGTAAAAGAACAGAGACACCTGGAATCTACAGAAAATCTTAATCATTTTGGTTAAGAGTTTCAAGGCTCCTGCTACATCAGAATATGAACCAAAAGCTGAAAACAAGTAACTAAATCAACATGTTGATGAAAATTCAAAGGAGCAGGAAAATATCCCAAGTCTAGTTTTTAGGATGCAGGGGGGAAAAACAAAAAGCCAGTAGAATCCACAAGTAGGATAATCAACCTCCGGAAAATTAAGAGAGACTCCAACTAGTAACAGAGAATTCCAAGGGCCGTTCTGACTTGTAAACGTCGGCAGCTATAACACGCATTCTTCCTGCGTGGCAGTGCACCCCTCTAACACAGCAATAGAAAGACGTACGTGTTGAGTCTAACCTAAAATTGTAAGTGCAAACATTCAGCTATTCAGAGATCATCTTCCTACATTTGTTCTAGAACCCAACATGTCAATTCATTTTTTTTAACCCTCAATTACTCAGATAATTGTGGGGTAGCCTTTGGCGAAGCATTTTTGAAGGTAGAGGTACCAGAATATAGAATTTATCTGTAATTTGTCAGTGCCGAAAGAAATACGTGTTTAAATTACAGCAAGTTTCTCTCGAGTGGACCAGGTCGTTCCCCTCCTCATGATTGTGTTATATATCAAGCTTAAGACCTTTCCCTGTGAAAACGACACCAGGGTTGTCATTCAACAAGTATCTATTGAGCCCTGATAGGCCCTGTGCTGTGTATACCAGCAGACAACCGCAGAATGGTCCCGTCTCATGCATAGTCACTGCTTCCCTTCATTCTCCTGCGTTGGAAACCTGCTTGGGTATAGGAGGAAATGAAAAACTGGGGACAGAATGATCATTAAGCAATCTGTATGTGAGCTTTTTTCCCCCTCTGTGCAGTCAGTATGTGCCCCTTCTCAAGATCTTTGGAACGGTGTCTCCTCAGTGGTATACGAACACTAACATTAATTAGAGACCTCTTCTGTGCCAGGCACTGAAGGCGGTACCAGAAATAGATTACCAGAATAGTTTCATTCTAATAATCCCAATCTAGGGACCAGGGAGTAGAATCTCAAAGTGGATAAGCAGCTCACCTCAAGTTCAGAAGGCAGGAAGTGTTTATTGACTAATGGTGATAGACTAGTGTAGCATAAGTAACCAGGATCTGTGAGGATATAATATGGTTAAAAGATGAATATGGGCAAGCCAAGACTATCAGAAAGAGTGGACAATAACTACTCCAGATTTCCCTGCTAGTAACTCTCGTGGGTACTCTAAGACTCCTTGTGAAATTCTAAATTCTAACAAATACTATGTTTCTCTCTGCAGAAGGCCGATGCTGTACGCGTGATTACATTCACGGGCTGTATGGGAGAAACATACTTTGACAGCAAACCTATAGGGCTGTGGAATTTCCGAGAAAAAGAAGGTGACTGCAAAGGCTGTACTGTCAGGTGAGTTGAGATGAGGACTCCCCTAAGGTCTGGCCTGTGCATCACGAAAACTTTAGTTTTGTTGTGCAATATTCTATTATCATGTAGTTGACACGGAGCAGGTTGGACGGGATTACATCCGGGGGTGATTTACCGTGAAGCTGATAAAAGCTCACATTCTTTCACCCGTTTGTACAGGTACTTTCCAAGCCACTGGGCAGTGTCCTGGTAGAACTTTAAATGTTTTTGTAAAATCTGCAAGGAAAGGTATTTTCTCCTCAATTAGCTGAGACCACTATCTCTTTCCACTCCAGCTTCCCTCCATGTCCAGAACCAGGAGGCTTTTCATGTCTGCAGCTCTGCTGTCATCATAATTTCTTTTTTTCTTAAAGAGAGTTTTCCCTCAACAGCTTCAGGTTTCACAGAGCCTGGGCTCACTCCACATATGTTGGTAACAAGATACAGAAGCCTAGTGCAAGTGTGCTCTCCGACAGAATTTTCCAAATGACACAGGGTCCTGGAAGTGTTTCGAGTGGAAACCCATTGGGCTTGAAGATTGTGCTTTAGTGGAGATGGCTAAGAAGGGGCCAAGATAGGCCGGGAGAAAGTGTCATAACACGCTTCATCAATTACTACATAGAGGTTAGAGTGTAGGAATCTGAAAATATTTAACAAGAAGACAAGGCATAGAGAATAAATATTCTCATATAAATCTGAAGAGAGGCTATAAAACAATTAGCTAGAAGGGCAAGGTTTCTCACCATAAGAAACTCGAGCCCAACTAATCAACGGAGCCTACTAAAACTATAAAATTTAAATTAAAAACCTGGAAGCTCAATATACACACATAGTAATTCCAAATCATTAGGTGCTATGTGGGTCATATTTTTTATTTCCAATTTAAAGACCCCATGCACGTTGCCAGGGCTCCAAATTCCCCATCAGTGTGGCAGAGTGCACCTTACTTCCAGTTTAACTTCCAACTCTTTATTTATTTCTGTCATCATGGACTTGTCAATGCAGCATTGAGGACAGTTTAAAAGCTATTCATAGTTTAGAGTGGTTTCATGAATAATCTTCCACAAAATCTAATATGGAATGTTTTCTGTAAAATGTTTTCAATACAACAAGGACAATGAGGTTCACGTTAGTATTCCCCTACTCACAAATTAATGCGAACTTTTCCCTGAACATTTATTTGGTATATCTATAAAAAGGATTTTCAAAAGCCTATCATCAACAAAACATCAAAGGATTTAATGTCCAGTCAGCAGTGCATATAAAGTGTTAGGACTATACATGCTAATTATAAATCCTGCCAAGATCCGGTACCTTAGTATCTAAAGTACAATATGAATTAATATAATAGTATACACACACACACACACACACACACACACAAACACGCACATACACACACATTTGTAGGGTGTTTTTCAAGTGTCAGAGATTCACACTTAGAGCTTCCTGATATGGAGATGAATTCAGTCCAGGGCTAGCCATCAGGGAACTTACAGCCAGGAAGAAGAGAAAAGACACACCCTAAAATAGTCAAAATGCAAGGGATAATAAAAAATCCCTTTAAAGAAGACACACTCAGAGTATACTATGATTATTCACATAGGGTTAGATCTGCTTCATGGAGGAGGTGGCATTTGAGGTGGGCCTTGCCATGGAGTAAGACTCCAAAGGAGGAGCTGGCAGATAGAAGGTGAAGAGCATTCTAGTCCCAGGGGCCAGTGAGAGCAAAGGTAGGACAGCTGGACAGCCAGAGTGTTTTTAGGAAGGGACAAGTAAAATCTGTTCTGCTTCACAAGCGTGAATTCGCTCCGGCAGGATTGGCAAGGGGAGAGTGATGTCAGCAGGTGCAGAAGTCATGTTCGTTCCTACACAGTTCTTCCCAGTGCGTAAAGGTTCTGCACCACTAAGGAAAGGCAGCTGAATGTGAGGTCCACCCGCATAGCAGAGTGTATCAAGCTCAAGCCTGCACGCCGTGCCTCTTCACCCATGAACTCACCCTTGGTTTGGCCCCAGCACTCTGTCTTGGAAGTTCATTGCTAGTTCTCCCCCAATCATTGTGCATTTTTACCACGTCTTGTCACTCAATGCTGTCAACCCTTCCTTAAGCTCCTTGCCATCAGGTTACCTTCACCTATTCCTTTGAAGGTAAATTTCTGTATTTACTGAAAAAATTCTCTAAATTTTATAGCATACCTTTTTGAATTATGGTAATATTTTGATCAAGATTGTTATTGTTTCTGTGAGTGCTCTGATTATAAAGTTGGGTAAGTTTTGAGTGACCTGCACCAACGCTAGTTTCCCATAAGCCTTGGTATGTATGTGTAGGAATAATTTTTACAGATCTCTTGGTGTTTGTTAGGTTGTGTTCAAGAGAACGCATATTCCATTTTTAACATAAAGTCCCATTGTTCCAGTTTTAGAGCAGAAATGATTATATGTGGGCGATGTAAAAGGCAAGGCTGTAAGACATAGACTAAGAGCATGTTGCCAATCTTATAATGTCCATTTTAGAAATTTGCATTTATTCAGTAATCAGGAAAAAGGATGTAATTGTTGTTATGCTTTAAAAAGAGTTATCTGCCAAGACTATAAGAAAATAAGTGCGTATTATTAGGCTTCTAAAAATCACATTAAAATTAAAATAGAAAAAAAAACTACAAGTTTAATGTATTTAGCTCAACACTGAAACACTGATGAAATGTACTAAATAAAACCCGATATGCATCTACTTTTATCATTAACAAGTTACATGTGGAAGAACATGGCTGTTCCAAATAACATAGTTAATCCTTAATAACTTGATCAGACATCAAGGTTCAAAAGAGAAACAAAAGGCAAGCTAAGAAACTTAGAAAATGTTAATTAAAAAAAAATTTTCCTGGTAAATGTATTCAAACATGCACAAGAACACTGTAGTATAATGTTAGATATTAAAATATTATAGACTATCCCTGGAACGATTCATTTTTTTCCCTAGCTCAAAGACTCCAGTTTAAAATCAGACTTACTTGGGTTTTTGGGCTGATCTACATCTGTGTGTTTAGCTGTTCTCAGCACAAGACCCTTACCTGCAGATTTGCCTTTTGCTTGAATAGGAGAATCTTCTAAAGGGCTGGAGTAGGAATAGGCTATAGAAATCATTCACTGATCTAACCCTTTTATCTCAAGGTGCCACCCAAAGGGTTAGGCGACTTGCAGCAGGACCTCAGTGAGATTCCACATCAGACTCCAGGGTACCTGCCATCTACTCGGCCATTTCTCTCATTTATGTTGAAGGAATTAATAGATTAAGGACATAAAGACATCAGGTTATAAATATCCCAGAGTTCTTACACACAAAAAAAAGTTATTTTTTTATTCTAATGCTTATTCTGTGTACTGAGATTTTGTGTGTGTTTGTTGAAGTTATAAGTAACAGTGCTTTGGGTCAAAGCATCCAGAAAACTGTCAACAGTGCCTCCCAAAACCCTTTCCAGGGTTTCAGTGATAGTGTGACAGCATATAATGCAAAACTCTAGTATTTGAGAACTTCAAGGGACTTCTCCTTAGTAGACTCTACACAACATTCTCTTCTCTCTAATGCAGTGATGCAGAAATTAATGGATTTGTTGTAATGATGAAGAAAGGCCAAATCATAGCCAATTTATTCACTGTCAATTATACAGTTAATAGTCTGATTTAGTTTCTCAAACTTTCCATTAGCATTTTGCAGGAATATTGAAAAGCATCTTTTAAGTTTACATTAGGAAAAAAAATTGACATCATCTGATATTTTTCCAAATTAGATATAACTTAAAATTACAAAGATCTGACCATGCAGGACACAGAATAGGACTCTTCCCTTCTTTTTGTCTTCAGTTTTATTTCTCTCTGATCCAGGAAGAGAGAGAAAGCCAACTTGCCTAAAATGTGAAACAGTTCTTCCTTCATGAGCCTGTTAATGTTTGTACACTGTCATTTTTCTCATTTAGCCAAGATTTCATGCAAATAATATTCTAGGTTCTTGTTATTTTACAGTGACATTACTATAATATTTCTCCATATCTCCGCTCTACCCTCAAGTTAATACAACACTCCAATTTCAGAGATTCAAATATATGCTAAGATGCAGGTATTTAAAATTTTAAAAAGTCTCCACAATTTCAGACCTACTCTGTAACAATATCATTAGGTACATTGATAGATGATAGATAACTGCATTTGAAAAAAAATGTTCTTAAATGTTATATTTACAAGATTTATCTTAGGTATTTCTTAATTATTCAACCAACATCGATTAAACATAGAGTCTCCGTGGGGCAATCTGTTATACTAAAATCTCCTTCATTCTACATATATCATAGTCTACTATGAGCCATGTGCCATGCTAGGTGCTGAGTTTGTGCCTGACATAGAGACTGGCCCATAATCTCTAGTTGGACTCATAGAGCTTGTAATCTATTGAAGAGCACAGATAACCCCTGAAATAGATTGAGGCATCCTTTATTTTCTTAATCTAATTTGACTGAGAAAAATCTATTGGACAGAAAGTATTCAGAGAGTAGGGACCTTTATTCCATTATGTCTTTTTTTTCTTATAACTCTAAGTTTGTATCTTTTGACCACCTTCACTCACTGTACCCAATCCCCTCTCATTATGTTATGTATATGAGAAATGTAATAACACATTCTCAGTTCATCTAAAACCCCACCTGTTCATACCACTAAGACACACTTAAATATCAATGTAACTATCCATGAAGTATTTCAGTAGAACATAAAGCATTTAAAACATCAATGACTTAGTTATTGAACACCAAAAAGTCCAGGTAAGAGGTGATTGCTACTTGGTCTAGAATGTGGCAATGGAAATGGAGAGAGATGGAAGAACAGAAGATCCATTTAGGGTGGTTCCTGTCCTATAACAGCTCACACTCTAATCTCGGAAGACAATTTGATATATTGAATACTGATGGACAAAGCAGACTTTGATTCATGTGAAATGTCTCTCTTCAGTCCTCAGGTAGAAGATAGTGAAGGGACTATTCAGTTTGATGGAGAAGGGTATGCATTGGTCAGCCGCCCCATTCGCTGGTATCCCAACATCTCAACTGTCATGTTCAAGTTCAGGACATTTTCTTCAAGTGCTCTCCTGATGTACCTTGCCACACGAGACCTGGTAAAGATGTGCATAGCTGATCTTCCATGATTAAAATTTTGTTCGCCTCTTTTCTGTAGGATTCTAGTACACTTATCAGTTATTGTTAAATTATCAATTATTATTTAAAGGATTCCAGGATGACTGTGTGATAGCCAAGAGTAGGTGATGCAGATAGTACTTATATATTTACATTGATAAATTCAATTACAGATACAATTTAATTATTACTTATTTTATAGAACTCCCCATATAATCCTTTAAGAGAAGCACCCAGTAAAGATTCCTCCAGTATGGAATCAGGCAGCACCAAAACTACTCCCTTAGTCTTCTTCTAAAGACCTAAGTTGAAAGGTAGTTCTGAATGTCCCATTGTTTTTTCCAGGTTAATATTTCTTAGTAAATTCTTCCAGGGAACATACCTTTTAGTTGGCTTAATATGTTTTCAAAGGAGCCTCCTTTATACTCCTGTCATTAAAGGATATGGCCTTGTAATTTGGTTGTGACCATTTGCACCGTAATGTCACACCCACAAACATTCACAAAGTAGTAACACCAATTCTATTTCAAAAATGGTTGTCACTTATGGATCAGCACATTCAGTAACTTAGCCATAAGGCCCTATTATAAACCCCACCCCAAAAAAGTAAATACTCATATTTCTCTGTGTACAAATCACTGATTGTTTTTTTTTACTCTATTTAATAGAAAGATTTCATGAGTGTAGAGCTCACTGATGGGCATGTAAAAGTCAGCTATGATCTGGGTTCAGGAATGGCTTCCGTTGTCAGCAATCAAAACCATAATGATGGGAAATGGAAATCCTTCACCCTGTCAAGAATTCAGAAACAAGGTGAGTTTCTAGAGTAATAGTGCTCTGTGAGCCTTAGTCATGCTATCCAGCACTCCCGTGTACCTCGTCACGAGGAGGACCCCGTCTATAGTTTCAGGTACTCACAAATTCTGTGACAAATGGATACCGTCATTTCTTTGGCTTAGATTATAGGTGGCTTGGGTTACACATGACTGATTGAAGAGCCAAATGGTTCTCTGTCATTTTCTTTGGAAACTGAGAGCTTAATTTGGAAGCAAAAGCTGTCTTACAACTTGTAAAATTATATCCTGTACTAGGTTTGAAAAGGTTGTGTGCTTTTCTTTCCATCTTGTTTTACCAAGATGTTGTCTTTAGAGTGGCCCACTCGTGGGGTTTGTAGGGGTGATAGAACACAGCGACCAGGTCTTTGCTTTTCAAAAAGGCCAAACATTTGTATGTGTGCAAGTAAGGAATTGAATAATAATAATGTAAGGTTTTTTTGGTCCCAGAACTCTTTAAAAATATGCTCACAAACATTATTTCATTTGCTGATATAAGCAGGTATTTTGTTCTGGTGTCAGGGAAGGGACATGTAAGCTCGAACTTACATGTGGTCAAAGACAGCTATATGTAAGCTCTCACAACCAAGGCAGAAATCCAAATCTTAGGTCTTAGTGTGCTGCTACTGTTATTTCAGTATAATCCCCCTAATTCTGTATATAGCATTACCAATATCTGCAAATGAAATTTGATACTTCTGTTTATAAAATTTAGCCTATTAGTTTTGACCATGCCAGTGTGATATCTCTTGAGAATTTCAGTTTAACTTTGCACTGTCCTTCACTTCCTGCATGTAAACAAATATCCGCCAAGCACCCACTAGGTACTACACCAGACCTGAGTGAGGTCTGTGACAAGTCCTTGCCTTCAAGAAATGTGCAGTCTACTGGAGGAGATAAGCAAGTATATAAATCAATGGTGAGATAATAGAAAGCAAATGGCTGCACAAGATAGGTACAGTAGGCTAGGAATCTCAGGAGAGGGATGTCAAAGTTGCACAGAGAGGTCAGCTCCCTGAGGACGAACCCTGAGGCACAAGCAGGAGTTGAGGACTTCACTGGATGGACAGCACCTTTGAACATTTCAGAGAGATGAGAGTTGTGTGAAAGTCGGGAGACCTCAGAGAGCACATCCATCATCGTCCATTATTTTCCAATTGCTCTTCCTTGGACATGGCGGCCTGCAGAAACTCTTCCATTTGAACAAAAACTGGTTAGCATTTATATAAGTTGGAGTACTGCCTTCTACATTGTTCCCATGTAAGGAAGACACAGGCACATTTCATGGGAAAGGCTCAGCAGAGTAGTTAAAACTTTGGAGGGTAGATTTATGACAATTTCAGGGGCTACTGCAGTCTAGAGTAAACCAAATGAAGAGTGAGGAGAGGGAAGCCATGAGAATGGAGAGGAAAGAGTAGAATTGAAAGATATTAAGCATCTTACAATCAAGAAGCTTTGTGATATATTCAATGTGGAAGATAAGTATTTTAAAAAGGAATGTGAAGAATAATTCCTTTTTTTCCCCTTAAATAACAAAAATATTTTAGTGAAATCCTATGGTATTGGATATTAAAAAAGAATAGGTTTTCTAGGAAAGAGGCCGCATTCTATTTTGGACGTTATTTTATTAAAGGCCCTCTTAATATCTTGAGCAGCCTCGGGAAGCTGTGTAATTGGCAGGCAATCAGTTGTGTGTACCTGAAGTTTAGCAGAGCTGTAGGAGACATGGACAGCTTAGAATCATTATCATGCTGTTAATAATTGTAGTTGAATAGGGATGAGAATAACCAAGCAGCCATTTCTAGAGTGAGATGATCCAAAGCCCTGCAGCAAACAGCAGTGTTGAAGGGGTATGGGAAAGGTAGACCCCACAAATGAAGCTGTAAAGAAATAGTCAGAAAAAGGAGAAATGAGGAAAATAAGTTTTCAGAAGATCAAACCAAAAGCAGAGTGACCAGTTAGGGTCAAGGATAATCCAGGCAGGAGATGAATGATGGCTTGAAAGAAGAGTTACAGTGGGTTTTGACACTAGGGAAATACAGAATAAATCCACAATGTGATACCGCCATATAGTTATTAGAATGCCAGCAGTTAAAAAGACTGAACATACCCAGGGCTGGCAAGATGTAGAGCAACTGGAATTCTTGTACACTGCTGATGAGGATGGAAAATGTACAGCCACATTGGAAAATAGGTTAGCAGTTTCTTAATAGGTTAAATACATACCTACTGTATGAACCAGCCATTCCACTCCTAAGCATTCATCCAAAACACATGAAGCATATATCCATACAAAGACTTGTACCAGAATGTCCACAGCACCTTTACTGGTGACACTCAGAGCACAAAAAAAATAACTAAAGCATCAATTAACAGGTTAATAGATACACAGAGGGTTGTATATCCTCGGAATGGGATACTATTTAGCAATAAAAATGAGCTATTAGTATACACACAAAATGGATGAATAGCAAAATAAATATTCTTAGCCGAAGAGGGCAGACATAAAAGAATACATTTATGTCAAGTATAAAGAAAATGCAAATGAACCGATAGTCACAGAAAGCAGATAGAGGCTTTGGAGGATGAGGTTATGTGGGCAGGTACAGGAAGGAAGGATGACAGAGAGGTATAAGGAGATTTTGGGGGTCATGGATATGTTTAGGTTTTTGACTGTGGTTATGGTTTCATGGATGTATAATATATCTAAAAACTTGTTAAATTGTATACTTTAAACATAGGCAACTTATACTGTGTCAATTAGAGTTTGGTAAAACTTTTAAAAAACAAGGTAGATATCAACATTATTAGGAGATAAAATTAGTAGGGCTGTTGCCTGATTAGATGGGGAATGTTGGGGGACAGTCAGGATGAGTCTCTAATGTAGGAGTCTGGGTGGGAGTCACAGTGCCACCAAATAAATAATATGGATTCAGGAGTAGAAAATCATTTTGATTTGGACTATATTTAGTTTGAAGTACTGAGAAGATATACAGATCATGCTGTCTATCCTGTTCAATGTGGATTTCTAGACAGAAGTCAGATCCAGACGTATATTATTTCTGAATTGTCAACATATAGTAAGTAGATATAAACTAGAGGTTACCTAGACTAGCTAAAACCCAAGAAGTGGCCAAATGAAGACACATTAGGGAACATAACACTTCAGAAGTGTTCAAAGAAATAAGTCACAGAGAAGGTAATTGAGAATGAGATCAGAAAGGTGCAAGAAGCTGGAGAGGCTGGCATTATGGAAGCCCGAAGAAGAAATTTCCTAGAAGGGAGGAAATGTGAACAATATCAAATACTGCAAAGACGGGGATGGAGATATGGACCCAAAGACCCCACTGGGTTTGGATGTGGGGAGGTCTCTGCAGATTTGAGCAATATTAGATTCCACAGAGCAGTGGAATAGGAATTCAAATAAACCTCCAGCAATGTGACCGTTCCTCCTTCTTAGTGACCAGATTAGTTGTTTTATGTGAATTGTTCTCAGCCAGTTTATAGAAGCACTGTCCCTTGAAATTCAGATACACTCCATCAGGGGGCATTCAGCACCTTCCCTGAGAGTCCCTTAGTAGAACCACGACCACCACTAGCACCGCGCCATATCCCTCAAGTGGGCACAAGATGAAGGACGATCATCAGATTTTCATTGAGCTGGGAGAGAGAAGAAAGGAATTACAGAAGTAACAATTCATTTACAACAACTCAGCATTGATTATAAAATACTTGCTAAGCCCCTACTCTTTGTCTAATATTTAATAAAACCCTTATTTCCCTGCTTACCCATAAATGATGTCTGAACTCATCAACTCTGAAATTTTATGTGAATAGCTATTCTGTAAGGGAAAGAAATAGGGCAGGAAATAAAAGCAAGTGTTAGCATTTCATTGCAGAACCCATTTCATTGCTATCACTCATGAAGGAGAGAGTAAAGTCTTTACTTCCTTTAACTCAGTAAAAATATGCCATCCTATGTCTCTCTGTTGGAGTTAACGCGTGGGCCAGTGAGTTTCAATTCAATGTATTTCTGCTCTTTAATCAGTTTTTCTTAGAATGGTTTCTAAAAATGCAGATATTCACTCAGGGATAAGAGGGAAAACTACCTCTAGTCACTGGCTTGCCTGTGATAGAGAGGCAGAATCTTATTTTCACAGACACCATTAAAATATGCACCAAATCTGTAGAAAGAGGCTATTTTCATGTTCCAGTCTACAGCTCCATATGAAAACTTCTTTGCTGATCTGGATAAAAAGGAATGTGTATGAAAAATTCTTGAAAACAGTTTTATAATTTTTTTTTTAATTTTAGCTACCAGTCCGGTCAAAAAGATATGTGCATATAACAATAATATATGTATGAAAGTAACCAAATTTTTAAATCTTGACTTGCTAAGTATTTTTTAATAGGACAATTATTTAACAGGTGTTTTTTGTTGCTTGTTTTTACAAAGTTCTACTTTGAGGATTTGAGATATTTATTGGTTTGGTATTTTATTTTGGTCATTAATTAATAAGATAATTATGTTTGGTTTTACTGAAGATACTTTCTACAGATTATGGTGGAATTTTAGAGTTTTGATATTTTTCTTTGATTTTCAAAGAAGACTATTCTAAAAGATGATGCATTAAGGGAAAATAATAATGCTCCATGGTCAAATAAATTTGCAAAATACTTCTTGCTCTATATCCCCCTGTTGGAGCATTACATTGAATATTGGTATGTCAAAAGATCTGGGCAGTCATAAAATTAAAATATATGTTTAATTTTGCTTAACCCAATGTTTGTCATATTTATTTGAACCAGGAACATCCAGGAAACTAGTGTTCCAAAGAATAAACATTTAGAAATACCCTTATTATCCACTGGTTCAAATAGCCATTTTCAGACCCTTGCTAATTCAGATCCAGTATCAGGCAAAGATTTAGAGGCCGAATCTGTCATGGTAATGAATTGATGCCTCAATATGCATCAAGGGTCCAAAAAATATAAAGCAGTTAAAGTCTGGGCCTCAACAAATATTATGGTGAGAAAGCACATAATTCAGAAAGAGCCTAGCCTGACTTAAAAATGAAGGGGAGAAGATCAATAAGATAAGGGGTTCCCTTCTGCTTTCTGAACAAAACAGTTTAAATGGCAAAATGCCTCTCCTTTCCTTTGTCTGGCTGTTATTTTCATGCCCTTTCTGTGGAAAGTTTAATAAATTTTATCAGTGTCATTGTTTCTGCAGTTATTAAATAGATGTATGTAGTACAGATGCTTGAGAACATCAGTGTTAATTTGAGAATGAAAGTAAATTTATCTTGAAGTGACAGTGATGATACGGATGTGGTTGGTCTTGCTCACGTAAGCCTTTTCTTTCCTTTACAGCCAACATATCAATTGTAGATATAGCTACTAACCAGGAGGAGAGCATAGCAACTTCATCTTCTGGAAACAACTTCGGTCTTGACTTGAAAGCAGATGACAAAATATATTTTGGTGGTCTGCCAACACTGAGAAACTTGAGGTAATTTAGTGTATATTTAGAGCTAAGGATTAAGTTTTAATTAAATGGCCACTCTGCTCACTAGAGTTCTGAAGTTTAATTACAACAGGAATGTCACATAACCTTTAGTTGCAGAAAGGCTTAATTAAAAAAAAAAAAATCATGTTACATGCTAGAACAACACCAGGATTTAGAAAACCAAGGATTAATTGGATATCTTTGTTGAAGAGATGGATGGAAATCAGTATTTCCCTCATATTCACCTGATGAAAAGAATTATAAAAGTAATTAAAGGTGGAAACTAGAGTTGAATGTGCATCTTGTAATTGCCGTCGTCTTTGCACAGTCGCTGGAGATAATGGCACGATGACACTGCTTAGTGTTCTAAAAATCAGTCAGTGTTCCAGGATACTGCGAGGATAACCTATTTTATTGCTAAGCGTTAGCATGCTAATGGTATGTTGGAGCTTTCCCATATGCCTAATGCTAAAGCTGTATTAGGTATTCTCACTCCCATGCCAACATTTTTTTCTTAATTTCACATATGTTTTATAGATAGCAGAATGGGGAGGTATAATTAACTCATAGTTTAGTTCAAAAAATAAATGCAAGTAACTAAAAAATCTCAGGAAATATTTCATATGCTATTTGATTAATTTACTGCTTGTTGTAAAACATCTCATAAGAAATAAAAGTTATAAAGCACTTGATGCTCAATAAATGTGAATTGAATTTAACTAGAATGGAATGAACTGATTTGGTTAAGCCATAAGAGTTTGCCGCAAATACAGACTACCATGTTTTAAATTTTTGTTTTGTTTAGTTAGTTGGTTTTTAGTGGTTATAAAAGTCCTATCTCCGTGTTTCTACTCTAAAAAGACACACCACGATTGGAGGGAATCTCAGAAAAATTGAAAAGTATGGTAGTCAGTTCTCATCTTTTCCAAATGAGCAGAGGAATTTCAACCTCATTTTATGATAGCCGGCGTACAGACTGAGTTTTACTCTTCTCCTTGTACCTAAACTCATAGGCCAGGCAACTAATTACCAGCCTTTCAAAGGTTGACGTTAATAAGCGTCATGGGGCAGATAAACTGGTTCTGCATTCATCCACACTATGCCGTACTTGTGTTAGGAACGTAGACTTAAAGTGCCTATTCAGAAAAATCATTGCAGATCAAATGCATTTGAATAGTGATGTAGCGATTACTCAAAAATCATTTATTCAGTCAACTAGTGTTTGTTGAGCATCTACTCTTGGGTCACACACCGTAGAAATACTAGGGATCCAACAGTTGCTAAAGTCTGAGATTTATTTCACAGGTTCGTTAAGTAAATTCCCTATAAGCGAATTAAATATCACCAAAATAAGGCTATTGAGGCATTGCTATATATATTCTAGTGATAACTTGGTTTCAATTGCCATAAAGCGATTTTTAGGAATTATCTACAAAGGTGTATATGTTGACTACGCTGAGATGGGTTTATGTATTAGTTTTCTGACTACATATCTAACGAGTCTGTATCACTAAGATGTTTTTACTTGCACAGTACATCACTTTATAACATCTCTGTGGCATGGCACATTATTCCAATACAATCTTTAGACACATATCTGTGACTGAGCAAGGAGCTATGCATTCATAGTTTGCTGTTATTTTGTCCCAAACACACAGGATCTTAATATGATAAAGTTCAAAAGATGAGGTAAACAAATTATTTTTACATATATTAAGTTCAAGCTCCTTGAGAGGCAATATTTATCAACTACTCGTGAATACTACAGCATAGCAACATTTGTGCATTTTCCCATTCATAAAATAGATTAAAATTAGTATTTTAAATTTCTACTTCAAAATAAAAAATTTCTCAAGAGAATAGTGTAGAAAATGGTCATCTTTGGATTCTCATTTCACTGTGGGTCAAGGGCAAATGTCTGTTTTCTGCTCTGTTGGTTTTGTTACATTCCCTTCCTTTTAAGATCCTTGTAAGGTATTTTTTAAAAAGACTTATGAGTAGAGTTTATTGTTTCCCTAAATGAAAATGCAATTATGAGTAAATTGTGTTTGTTTTTTCTCTTCCCTTTGACCTAGTATGAAAGCAAGGTAAAATTTAAATTATGCATGCCTCCTTCAAGTGCATGGGTTGGGTAAATGTGGCTTCTTAGATAAAGCAGTGGAGAAGAAGAGCAACACCTATGCAGCTTTATTCCTACTACATTTCATGAGCAAGCAATGCGTTCTGAGAGTTTCCATGCCGTCCTTTACTTGCAAAGGTGCTGCTGCTCACCCACCGTGAAGTGGGCTGCAATTTCCCTTGTTTCACCAGCCACAGCCAAAGCCACGAGGACGGATTTGCTCGCTTTTCTCAACTGTCCGCGCACAGCGCCCCCTGGCGCCACATACGCAGCAGCACACATGCTAAGGGCAGCTGGTCAGGTTTAAGGGCACAGCGTAGTTCCGCGGAACAGAGCAAAGCGGGCTGATGGGTTGAACCCTGGACCCCGATCTCTGTAGCACCATGCTGTCTGCTGAACAACCAGCCTGTGCTCCCAAATGCTCACCGCTGCCTTGCTGCTTTTTGCAAGCCTGCAATATGCAAACGTTTACAGGGCCCTTGCACCTCTTTGCAAAGCTGCTTATTATCGTTGTGTTTATTTAAAATTAGCTATGAAGCCAGATAAAAAGAACCTCAGTAAGTAACTTTACTTAAAACAAGTGAGTGCCTTAATGGTGAAGAAGTTTGTGGACAGCTCCCCTAGCTTCCCAGGAGCATTTTAATTCCTGTTTGGGGGAAAGGCATTAGCATGAAAGCTATGAGCGGCAGGACTCTGTAAGTGGCTGAGCAAACCCCAGAGATGTGCAGGGCTGACACACTGGCTAGAGCCTGATGCTTTGGTATTTCAGAACCTAACATGCCATCTTTCTGGAAAGGAGATAATACGGCTGAACTTACCCAAGAAATTTTTAAAGCAAAGGCCAGCCTTCTAATACCAGAAATATAGAATATACAGAAATGAAAGTATATACAAAAAAATAAACCAGGATGTTTTAACACAATATAGCGATGAGCTCAGTCATGCTGTTTGCTGAGATGGCTCAAAGGCAAAGGCTGGCTTTCAGTGGAAATATACAAAGCTCTGGAGTGACACTGTGTAGCTTTGTAATGCTGCCTTTGAGGCAAGCAGAGGAAACAGAGGCCTGTGGTCACCATTAAAAGTCTGATCACCATATGTGATTGCTTATCCCCCATGTTTTTCTTAGCATCAAGCCTGCTAAATCATCATGTTTTGAAATAGTTCGTTGTATGTCCATGGAGTGGTGAAGTATATAACTTTCTAGGACTGATTTACTTTATTGATAAGACCTCTGAAAAAATGGTGATAAATCACTCATCCTCTAAAGGAAAATGAACACTTGGAATGACATTCACCCATTCCTTTCGCTTTATAAATAAGGCCATAAGCAAGGTCCTCAGCCTCCAGTCGGGCATGTTCTTCATAATAACCAACTGACTAAACAGAAGGAGAGGACCTTGGGGGTAAAGGGAAATGATCAAAGAAAATGAAGTGGTTCCAGGAGAGAGAGAAAAAAAGAAATAGAACAGATACCTGGCATGACACACATCACCTGCTACACACGCCAGGGTCTGAGTTCCTTTCCCACCTGTTTTTCCTCATGCCGTGTGTTTTATATTGAGGCATAAAAGGGAATCCTGGTACCATGGGACCATGAGGAGAGAATTAATCATTATCCTAATAATATGTTGGTGTTAGTTGGACAGGTTTTACAGATGCTTATTAACACCAAAAAAAAAAATGTATTGTTTTTTAACCCGATAGACCTGTATTGTTCAATATGGTAGCCATAAGCCACAGTGACGACTTCACTTTCAATTAAATAAAAATTAAACAACAGTGTTCAGTTTCTCATTGGCATAAGCTTTATTTCAAGGACCGAAGGCCACATGTGACTAGTAACTACCAATTTGAGCAATACAGAACAGAATATTTCCATCGCCACAGAAAGTTCTATTGGACAGTGCTTCTCTTGACTAAATAAAGAAATATCATCACCGACATTATATGGGCTTTTGTTTATTGAGCACTTACTATGTGCTAGCATGTTTGTCTTTTTCTAAGAAGTAATGAATAAAAAGTAAACACTCAAATGTCATTTGGGTATAGAAGCCATTTTCAACCTTATTGGAAAAAATGTATGTTTTATGCCTTTGGTTGCTTTGTTACTTCTCCAATATAAAATAAGGACTTTGGGGTCAATCTATAAATCCAGTGTTTAAGTATTTTTTTAGACTATGTCATCCAAAAGAATGTTTCTTAGGCTTTGTTTTAGTTAAAGCTTTAAAGCTTAATCTTCAGCTGCCCCATGTTCCTCCCAAAAATGTCAATGACAAAAATGTTTTCTTTTCAAAATAAATGAGTCCAGACGTTTTTTTCCCTAAATTTTGAGCACGTTTTTTTTCTTAACTTTTTTGGTTATGTAGTTTTGTCTATGCTTTGGTCCAAAAAAAAAAATTTCATTATGCGTATGAAGCACTTCAGAAATCCATTTATTTCTGTACCTTGAATTTAAATTCTGTGGTGAGATTATTTTCAAAGAGAGCAAGAAGAACTACATAAAAATTCTGCAGGATTGGGGGAACATCCGCTTAATCCATCCAGTAGATCACGGAAACACAGTTTGCTGGGCCCGTGTGTGTGCGTGTGCACGGTTTGAGAAACGTGTGCCTTCCGGCGTGTCTGTTTGCTCCATATGGCTTGCATCCCGTAGGCACAAACACTGTACTGCCATTTCCCTCATGCTGTTGCTTTTGTTTTCCATGTCACTTTTCAATAGGCCAGAAGTAAATTTGAAGAAATATTCTGGCTGCCTCAAGGATATTGAAATTTCAAGAACCCCGTATAACATACTCAGTAGTCCTGATTATGTTGGTGTTACCAAAGGATGTTCACTAGAGGTTAGTTTGTTTTTAATGGCTTCCTAAATACCTTCGTCTCTGATTTCATTTACTGGGTTTGGGTGTTCTAACAGGGAGCAGTCCCTTGATAATATATTTTAAATTCCTACTGACCCTAGTCTTAGCTATGCTTAAATAACAAACCAAGATTGAAGCTCTTCTATAAATTACCATAATCACATAAACGAAGGAAATGGTATGATGAAGACCCAAAATTATGAAGCAATTTCACACATGTGTAATACTTCATAACATGTATTTTTAATACTAATCTCTTCTCTGGTTCTCTCTTCATTTCCAATACTACTTTTCCCTTTTCCTCATTTTTGTCACCTATTTTTGATTTGTTTTTTCTTTATGTCTTACATATAGCTTTGTTAGCAACCTTAAATTTTTTCCCAGAAGGTGCTAGGAATTTACACAAGTAACAAGTAACCATTTACACTGTAAACATTAGTGCATAGCATCTTATCTATAGTTTGAAAGTCAAACCTCCTTTTCTTTGAAAATGGCACAGATTAGGAACCATTTACAAAGACCATCTTTGACAGGACTCCGAAGTCCCCTGCTATCACGTATCTTCAGTACCTTTTCTTTGTTGCCAAAGCACATCCTTAGTTCCATTTAACTCCTCTGCTCTGACTCTTCACTGGGGGCTGACTCATAGGAGAGAGAAACACAGGTCCAGCTCTGCTCTCTTAAAATGTCCATAAGCAAGATTCAATAGTCATCAGGAAATATTAGTGAGAAGTTTATGGGGAACCTAAAAGTAATGAATCTGTTTTTTTAGAAATGTGAAATGTATCATGCTTATAAAATTTTGATTACCCTGATATGACACAACTATTTATTTTAGCTGTTGTCTTCAACTGGAATTATTTTAAGGCATGGCTGTAGAATTCAGGGAAATGATATGAGACTCAGGAGAAAAAAAAACGTGATTCCATCCCTGAGACCTGAGGTTTAAAGACTGGACCAGAACATTCAGGATCTTCATAGTTAGAGGCTCCCATTTGGAATTGGCCACAGATATCCACCATGAGAAGCTTGGGAATAAGGAGTAGGGAAATACAGAATTGAAACTCTAAGGATCCACACTGGCTTCTTTAAGAAAGTTTTACTGAAAGTTTTAATCTTCCAAAGCCTAACTCTCATCCACATCTAAAAGATATATACATGAGGATGGAAAACTGTCCAGAAAATGAATAGATTGTATGTGTGAAAATGATAATTCTGTAAAGGCACTTTTCGGTCACCAGGAATTATTGATGTGGATAAATATTGAAAAATCTGCACAGTAGTTTTATCTTAACTATCCAAAAGCCTATGATTTGAAAATTGGAAAAGAAAATAAATGATACATTTTATAACACTCATGTCACTTAACTGGGCCTGAAAGACTGTGGGGGGAAAATATCCTTGTTAGAGGATGCCTTGCCTTTACTCCAGCAAAATCCAGGGCTTTTAAAATGAACATTTTAAGCACTCAAAATGACCAACTACATGGGCTTGCTTAACTAAATCCTAGCACATTCATGCAATGGAATGTCCTGCCATTAAAAGTGATGAGGAGATCTGTGTTTTCTGAGAGAGGTATCTCTCACAGTGAAAAAAAGAATTTACAAGAAATTACAAAAGAACGTGCCTAACAGAATACAGTTTAAATACAGAGAGAAGAGAAGAGGAAGAGGGCAAGGTTATGAAAAATGAATGAATGCATGCATGATGAACAGATGAATGAATGAATGAATGAATGAATGAATGAATGATAAAAGCTATATGTTTCTACACAGCTTTGAGATGGGGTGATTTTTGCTTTCTCTCCATAAACAATCAGTTGGTAGAGGGTATTGAAGGGATTATGAGAGTGTTTTCCAGGGAGATTTAGCAAGATAGATTTAGACCAAAAGAAAATGTTATCCGTCAGTGACAATAGTGTGTATTTTAAATCAAAAGTGTTCAAATAGGGGCGCCTGAGTGACTTAGTCATTAAGCGTCTGCCTTCAGCTCAGGGCGTGATCCCAGAGTCCTGGGATCGAGCCCCACATCAGGCTCCTCCACTGGGAGCCTGCTTCTTCCTCTCCCACTCCCCCTGCTTGTGTTCCCTCTCTCACTGGCTGTCTCTGTCAAATAAATAAAATATTTAAACAAACAAACAAAAAAAAGTGCTCAAATAAAAGCAGAGGCCAGCGGCACCTGGGTAGCTCAGTGTGTTGAGTGCCTGGCTCTTGGGTTTCAGCTCAGTCATGATCTCAAGGTCCTGGGATCAAGGTCCGCATCAAGCCCTGCATTGAGCCCCACATTGGGCTTTGTGCTCAGTGGGGATTCTGCTTGAGGATTCCCTCCCTCTCCCTCTGCTCCTCCCTATACTCGCTCGCTCTCTCTCTAAAATAAATAAATCTTAAAAAAAAAATGCAGAGGCCAGAATTTTTATTTTAACCCAAACTGCTCAGAAAGTTCAGTCACACTTGGAAATAGCATTTATTAAGTTGTTCCCAAGATCTCCACGTAACTATGAGTTTCATGCTTTCTAAAACAATGTATTTCGTGGTGACACTGAGTGCCTGGAGGAGGCTGAGTGAGACAGAGAAATTAATTTAAATTTTCATTTCTGATGCTTTCTTCTCTTTTTCCTTTTTACCCACAGAACGTTTACACAGTCAGCTTCCCCAAGCCTGGTTTCGTAGAGCTTCCCCCTGTGCCAATTGACGTAGGGACAGAAATCAACCTGTCCTTCAGCACCAAGAACGAGTCTGGGATCATTCTCTTGGGAAGTGGAGGGACGCCACAACCTCGGAGAAAACGAAGGCAAACTGGACAGGTACCAGCATACATGGTTGACAGTGCACTTTCCCCAGCGCTTATATAAAACAGTTCTTTTATAAGGAGACTGGTGAGACATTTAGGTTTTCTAAATTACCTTTGTATTTTTGGTTTTGCATCATTTATTTCCACTTTCATCTTTTTTTAGGACAGTTATCTCCACGAGGATTTTCCTTGTTGGTCAGCTCTAGGTGACCAACTTGTATTTGCACCTGTATTTCATACGGGCTTAGCATATGGATGTTTAAAGAGAGAAAGCTTAAAATATATTCAAATTATAATAATCTTCTCTTGTCTCCAAGTCCAATTACTTACTGCATCTATAGATATCCTGCTAGGGTCCCTTAAATTCAAGTTTAAATTCCCTCTAGGATCAATTTCCCAGTCTATTGAAGTCTGACCCACACCACCCTCTCTGGACACAGAGAAGGCAGAGAATGGACCTGGGATAGGAGAAGGCAAATAGAGCCCAACCCACACAAGCATAGACAGTAGCCTATGCTCAGGTTCACTCGTGACATGAAGAGAAAGCCCACAGAGGGTCTGCATTATAAGGTGTGGACTTCAATTTTCATACCCCGTAGCCATTTTGTTTTGTTAAAAGCTATCTCTTAGGCGTCATAATTCTTTACTGTCTTGATATTCCTTCAGTGCTTTCAATCTTATGTTTTTAAATATATACATTATTCCATTTAATTTTGTTTTTTTCAGTGAAAGACTGCATAGGATTTATCTAGTCTGTCATTATCAAAGAGTAGAATGCTTTACAAATATGTCCCTAAATACACATGCGTCCTTATAAACCAGGTTGTGTTTTTTTGCGATTTTATGTGTTTTTAAAATCACATTTATCATTTAAAATTGAGTAGTCAGTAATATGGTTGACCCTTGAATAATATGGGAGTTACGGACACCAACCCCCCCCACCCCGTCACCAACTCAGTCAAAAATTCAAGTATAACTCTTGACCTCCCAGTGACTTAACCACAAATAGCCTACTATTGACTGGAAGCCTTACCCATAATATAATTACTCAATTAACACATATTTTAAATGTTATGCGTGTACATATATATATATATTATACGCTGTATTATACACTGTATTCTAAAAGTAAGCTTGAGAAAAGAAAATGTTATTAACAACATCATAAGAAAGAGAGATATATTTACAGTACCATACTGTATTTATCTAAAAAAAATCCACATATAAGTGGATCCACACAGTTCAAACCCATGTTATATCTAAAGTATTATATAATAAATCTTACTCTTCTCCCCAAAAAAAATAAAGACTAAAAAAAATTCAAAGATGTATAACCATGAGTAACTTGGGTTATCTCAGGAATACAAGAGTACTTTAATATCAGAAAATCTGAAAACTATATAATCATCTCAGTGGATGCTGAGAAACCATTTGGTGAAATTTAATACCCATTCCTGATTTAAAACAAATAAACAACCAACCCAACATAACACAGATGCATATTAGAAACTAAAGAGAAGTGAAAAAAAGATGTACTGCATATTGAATGATGCCATTTTTAAAGATTTCTAATACAAGTAACACTAAACAGGGACTCCTGGCTGGCTCAGCTGGTAGAGCATATGACTGTTAATCTCAGGGTTGTAAGTTTGAGCCCCACATTGGGGGTAGAGATTACTTAAAAATAAAATCTCTTAAAAAAGTAACACTAAATAACATATTGTTTACAGATATATATGTGAATTTTCAAAAATTTTTAAAAAGCAAGAGAATGATAAACATAAAATCCATGTTAATGGTTACCTCTGAGATGGTGAGGCTGGGGGTTGGTGTTGGGAGGAAACGCACAGGAGATGCAATGGGATTGTTTCTTAAATTGGGTGTAGTTTTACTGGTATTCATTCCATTGTACAGTTGTGAACATGGCTTCATTATTTACATGTATGTCTCTTATATTTGGAGGAATGTATCAAATAGTCATAATAAAAATATTCTTTAAAGAGGAGAGGGAGGAAAAAAGTGTTATTTTCTCTCATTTTTTAATGCACATAATAAGCACTGAATATGTGTAATGTTTAAATTTCCTTTTAAATTCCTCCTGTCTTAATCCTGAAAAGTAAAATCATTTTCTCACGATTATAAATGATGAGCTAGTTATAACAAAAGGACCGGATCAAACATTCTGAAGTAGATTTTCACTAAAGGATGTGTGTTTCCTAGGTCATTGTTGGATAATTAAGCACCACCTACTGGCTCCAAATTTTTCCTCTCAAGACTAAGTAAATGGACTTAAATCACCAGCTTTCAGGATTGTTCTTAAAATAGAACCTGTGCCCATTAAAACAATTAAAAAGAAAATAATAAGTACTTTAATGCAAACTAAATTGGAAATAATATGTTAATGTTTCAACATTTTAATGATAATAATAAATATTCATTTTTTAAAAATTTCATAGAAAGTGCTATTTGAAAGAGGAAACAATGTTAAATAGTTCATGTCTGTTGTAGAACCAACCTGGTCCCGTTGACATGTTTTCTTTTCCAAAGCTAACGTTTTGATGCCATAGAGTTATTAGTGATTCTGTTTTGCAAAAGGAATTTGTTACCTCAAACAATCAATCCAGCTGAGAAAATTTTAATTGAGTGAGTAGTTTGCAGTTGCCCCTTTGATGGATGGTGAGCACTAGTCCAGATCCTCTGCACCTTCTGTGTTGGACACACAGACCATTTAGTAACTCACTGGAGACATTACCATGCTTGGTGGAAACCGTCTCCACCACCTCAGGTGACACATGGAGGACCGAGTGATCACCGCACAGCAGGCGCCCTCACGCTCCACAAGGAAGGGAACACGTGTGGCATTGGCTTTGGAAACAAGGACTGCATTCAGGCTCCCTGGGGTTCACGATCTGATCTCAAAACCATACTGGTTGCTATAGTAACAGTAGCAAGAAGAAAGCAGTCATGTTTGTGGATGAAAGATTGTATTCCTTCTTTCTAAATGTGGGAGGCAGGTGACATGTTGGTGATAGCAATCTGGTCGACCAGCTCAGAGAGCAAACTGAAGTCTAACCGCTCAAAACGCCATGAGATTGGGAGTCAGATCTGATGTGCAGAAGCTAGCTGCCCACTTGTGAATACAAGGAAGACGGGTTTTACTGACACCCTTTGTTTCCTGATGGGTTCTGTGAGTTAGAGACCCCAGTGCCAGCACAGCTGCTAACCTTCAGTGCGGCACATTTGCTTTGCAGAGACTGCTGTATTGTGACATTTGCTTTCCACATCATCTAACAAGTGAAAACGGTCAATGATTAAAGAGCTATTTCTTGAGGTCTCAGGTAGGATCTCCGAGCCAAGGAATCTGCAGTTCTGTCTGGGAACCTCTAAGGCTATCACATTGAGGCCTCTCTTTAATCTTCCATGACCACTTCTCTTGCAGGCCTATTACGCGATATTCCTGAACAAAGGCCGTCTGGAAGTGCATCTCTCCATGGGGACACGAACAATGAGGAAAATTGTCGTCAAACCGGAGCCGAGTCTGTTTCACGACGGGAGAGAACATTCTGTTCATGTCGAGAGAACTAAAGGGTAACAGTAGCTCTAGAGAACTTGTCGTAACTAACGCCAGCTCCCCTGCTCACCTGACTCTCTGTCCAGACCTTTGCATGTGTGGCCATACGATGCGGTGCCAAACTCTCAAGTAGCCTCATTTTGTCTTCCTGACGTTTCATGCTTCGGGAACCTCACTTACCTTGGCCCCTAGGAATTCTCTTCACATTTTTATTCTGCGCAGTTCTCCACTCTCGCTTTGGAAGAACCGAATGCATCTTCTGAAGCTATAGATAAGACAAATCCCTCCTCCGCACCTCTCAGATATTCTCCTCTCGAATAAGGTATGCGCGCCGTGAAGCCCACGGAAGAGCTCAACTGGAACCAGCCGCGTTTGGCAGCTGCTCTTTCATTCAGGTTCCAAAGCAGCGATGGCAGCTGCTTAGAAACGTGTCACCGATGCGGAGTGTGGCAGCAGCTGCAGGACCTACTGAGAGCTGCTAAGGGCCTGCCTCTTCCCCGCATCCCCTCCCCTGCCCCAGGGGTGCAGGGGTCCCTGCAGAGGGAACAGAGCCCGAGGGAGAGACAGGGAAAAGGCCGCTGTCCCGCCATTAGTGCGGGGAGGCTGCGTCTCTGAGGATCCGAAAGAGCACTGGCTTGCCAGCCCTGAGCCACGAAATTGGCAGTAACCATGGTATAAACTGATCTCTCATTTCTCCAGAATGCTGGGGCACTTGATATTTCCTTTCTTGAGAAAGTCGCCTGTATTTCCATCAGAATATTGTATGACAATTCAGGTAATTAGTTTAGAGGGACAATTAAAGAAAAGGAAAACAGAAGCCCAGAGACTTCAGACCTCCAAGCCAGCAAGCCATTTAATTAGACGGAAGACATAGAAAAGACCTGGAAATCAAATGTGAGGAAAGCTCAAAACACAGAGGATATTTTTTAAAAACAACAGTAGGAACGTGGAGCAATAGTTCCAGTGAGCAGACGCTAGTCTATACAAACCTGTATTTTCTAATTACCCTTCAGTGTGAAAAACAGTTTAGATAAGTAGTGAGAGTGTTTTATCTTCTAAGTAAATGATAAAGCTTTCCTTTACTCATTTTTTTTTTATTATATAGAACATTAGGTTGTGGGCTGAATTGATACTAAGCGTTCTTGCAGAACGTCTACTCAGTGAGATGTTTAGAGACCATGATTAAGACAAATGAGGGATCGATATTTGGACAAACTAAGAACTTTTACTAACCTAATAGCCAGATATTGTGGTCATGGTCTCTGAGGAGGAAGGCAAACTGAATTTTCTCATTTGAGTCTTAGAGACCACCTTAAAATATTGTTTTTGCACGTCTTCCAGACTAGATTTCAGATCTTTGACAAACGTTAATCCTTGTCATGGTGGGAAGGACTTGTTAACGTCTTTAAGCTTCAGAGACTCTCAATAAACAAGTGCAGATTTGAGAAATACAGTTGACAAAAAAATCATCCAGAATGTTTTTTTTGCAGAGAAAGGATTCTGACGTTCCCCAGTGCATTACAGTGTTGCGCTAAGGCGTCCTTCTAACAGGTGTCTTCAGGAAGGGCATTTTATTATGCCAACTTCACAGCTGTTGGCCATTAATCCAACCTTTATTTGATTAAGTTCAGTGTATAGTACATCACTGAAAACTGGTCATTCAGTTAATTGGCCATATAAACAAACAGTTTTGCCATTTGCTCTTAATTAAAGGATAATGTATTGGACATATTAGTGGGTAGTCACAGAACTCTGTGGCAAAGCAGGAACACATTTGCTACCATAATGTCTCATTCAGCACTCAGAGGTCAAAACACAGTCATCACCCATCCTTTAAGCAAGTGCTTCAATTAACTGATTACCAGAGATAGCTAATGACCCTAAGAACTTCACCTACAAACATTTTTTAATGCTTCCTACCTATCCTGTGGCACGCTCTGTGTCAAATACTAGGCACTTTTAACACCCCCATCTGTGCTCGCCAACTATTTATTCTTACCCTTTTGTGTGACCTCAAAGATTGTATTATTTTATGTTGGTTATGATACTTTTGTTAATTTGGAAATACTTGCTTTCTCTCAACACTATTCAGATCATAAATGTCAATTATCACATCTTTTCCTAAAGCCCTGGATAAGATGGTAATTTTAGTACCACCTTACAAAATTATTGGATTTTTATCAAACTGAGAGGATAATTTTCAAGATTGTTCTTGCCCTATTCTCTCCCCCTCTGCCTCTCTCTCCCTCCTTCCTCCCCCACCCTCTCTCCTTATCTACCCCTTCCTCTGCAAAAATCTCACTATGTCACTTTGGTGGCTATTTCTGTGGTACTGCAGTGATCCCTGCCGTCTATGACTGTTTTGCCCTCTGACCCTTTTCCTGGACTCCACCGAAGTGGCCAGTAGCTCTGACTGGACAAAAGCATTAAACCCTAAGTGTCTGGAGTAGATGCATAGGCAAGGAGTTTTTTCCTATGTGAGAGCATTCTTCATATAGGTACAGAATTAGGCTGAAGCCCACAAAGTTAGATCAAATATTTCAGGAATAATCTGGGATTTCTAGAATGGGATCATGATTGGATTATGCAATGGACACTGCAACCCAGGTATTTTTTACTGTCCAGAATATATTCAATCAAAATAAAATTGCAGGGGCCCCTGCTCATTCAGTTAAGTATCCGAGTCTTGATTTCAGCTCAGGTCATGATCTCAAGGTCGTGAGATGGAGCCCCCTGTTGGACTCCATACTCAGTAGGAAGTTTGCTTAGGATTCTCTCTTTCCCTCTCCCTCTGCTCCTCCCCCTTTACACACTCAGGCACACGGACTCGTGTGTGTACGCTCTCTGTCAGTCTCTCTCACAATAAATAAATCTTTTTAAAAAAATAAAATTGCAGACTTTGTTCTTTATGTAAATTACAAATGTCAGGGCACCTACTTCTCTTAATACCTTCTTGCACATATATAACCCATTTGGCAGTCATTTGAAAACAAAAGCTTAGACCAGTATTCCAAACAAACAAGAGGCAGAATAGTAGTAATGAAATGTTTAATTATTAAACTCCAAGAATCAACTGTTGAACTTATAAGAAAATAAAACTAGTCATAATACTAATAGTAATGTTTATTATAGTGCTTTTGACATACAATAGGTCCTCAGTAAAGAATTACTTAAAAAAGAGGAAATACACCAGAATCATAATGGACATATTGGTAATGTTCCTCTTTACAAGAGAACTAAATAAATGATCTAGTTTGATGCTCCTAGAATGTAAAATAAAAGCAGGATTTATAGACTTCTAGCAATGCCCTTATTAAGTAATACAGCTTCAGTGCAATCCCTTCATTAATGTTTTCCATGGCTTAAAGTAGGTATTTTTATCCTCATTTTATACATGAATGAAGTGAGATTGAGCAAGATTAAATAACTAGCCCAGGTCACACAGTTAGTAAGCTTCTACACGAATACTTAATTCCAGTCTGTTCCTTCTGAAAGCTCATGCTCATTCTGTATCTCTACCCTGTGATCTAGTAAGAAAGGATCACTATAATGGTCCTTGGGGCAGAACCAGATCAGACAGTCTACATCAGAAACATGAGGGCCTCTGGCTCTTTAAAAACTCTAATCAAAGAGCAGATATTTGCTCTCCTTGGACAATCTTTAATAGTGGCTTAAACCCCTCACTAAAACTCTTAGGAACATTGCTATGTCATGTTAGTAACAGGTTGCTTTTAGCAAAAGGCAAAAAAAAAAAGTATGTGTGGGGGGCACTTCTCAGTGAGTCACATATGCCCAAAAGCGAGTGTTTTTCTAAAAGTATCAGAAAACCACCACCATTCTTAACAATACTTTTGAACCTCCTGATTTTTACCAACATACTCTTCCAGAGTTTGGTAAAAAACCAATATGCCATTTCCCCCCATGTTTCCTTTGAAAATAAATCCAACCTTCTCTCTCTATACCCTCTTGAACAATGACATTTTGAATACCAATGAAATCCATTTTTTTTTTTTATTCTCTTACATCTGAACTGTCTCAAAGTGGACTAGTTGCTCATGGCCATTTCAGATCATCTTTGCCCTGGTTTATTATTTCTAGTCCCACATGTGGTTTTTATTCTTTATAAAATCAAGTAAGATGACATTTTAGGACTGAGTTTTCCAATTAAGTACTTTGGTTTTCTCCCCAGATATGTAGTAAATTTTCAGTAATCCATTTGTAATCCTCAGGCTAGTGACTAATACTTACTAATAGCTCCCTGTTTGGGATTGAAATTCAAAACCTGCTTCGAGAACAAAAGAAAAAAATGCCTTTGGTCATTTTCCTCTTTGTCTCCCTTGATTCTTTGCCCCAGGATCCAAGGATTGTTGTGAATAAGTAGCATGAGATTCTCAATTAGTAGTGTGTGACTTATCTCTCATAAGCAAATTAGGGAAATTAATGAAACAGTCACTAAGGAAAATCACCCAAGGAACAATTAGCAAGATACTCTTGCCTGCTTTTTTATTCAAAAGCTAGCAGCTGAGGCACCCGGGTGGCTCAGTCAGTTAAGGGTCTGCCTTCATCTCAGGTCTGATCCCATCCTGGGATCAGCCCTGACTAGGTCTCTCCACTGAGCGGGAAGTCTGCTTCTCCCTCTCCCTCTGCGCCCTCCCCTGCTCGTGCTCTCTGGCGTGCTCTCCCTCTGTCTCTCATTCTCAAATAAATCTTAAAAAAGAAAAAAAAGAAAGAAAGCTAGCAGCTATGTTCTTTATAAAATGCCCTGTAAGTGTTTGCTGTTGAGTCCTGCAATCTAGACTCTCGGGAGCAGAGTTTGTCCCCCAGCAAGAAGATAATAGCTAGCACAAACCAAGAAATAAGGAACCAAACAACATGTGCCCCCATGCTGTGCTAAACCCACTGAGCCTTATACGATCAGACATAACCACACTATACAGAAGCCTCAGCTCTGCGGCTTCTGTGTGGGGCCGCTGTCGTCAACAGCACCGAAGGCTAGCGTTGCAGCCCCACCAGCACCTTCATTCAGTCAACTCTCAGGGCGAGCTAACGGGGGAGGCTGAGAGCCAAGATCCTGAGAAACAATATCTTAGCTTAGCGTCAAATTCCTAATGATCAAATGTTGGCTCCTGGAGGAAAGGGGGAGGGGTGGCAGGAAAGAGTCTGATTTTCCAACAATCCTGGTAGTTATGTGCTTAATACTGTTTCTTTTCACTGTTTTATCAGCATCTTTACTGTTCAAGTTGATGAAGACAGAAGGCATATGCAAAACCTGACCATAGAACAGGCGATCGAAGTTAAAAAGCTTTTCGTCGGGGGTGCCCCACCTGAATTTCAACCTCCCCCACTCAGAAATATTCCTCCTTTTGAAGGCTGTGTGTGGAACCTTGTTATAAACTCTGTGTAAGGACATCTGCTGGCTACTATTTTTTTTTTTTTTTGGTTTGAGGATCCCTCTACACTCCATCTAAAACCAAAGCGGGGTGGGGAGGAAAGGAAACAATGAAGAGCTTCTCACTAGATTTTTAAAAATTGCACTGATGACCTCTCAAAGGGGGAGAGAGACTTTAATCATAAGGAAGCAAGACAACGAAAAATCATAAAAAGTAATTAATTTTAATTCTATTCCACTAGCCCTATGGACTTTGCACAGCCTGTATCCTTCAAAAATGCAGACATTGGTCATTGTGCCCATCAGAAGCCCCGTGAGGATGACGATGGAGCAGTGCCAGCCGAAATAGTGACCCAGCCAGAGCCGGTCCCCACCCCCGCCTTCGCTACACCCACCCCAGTTGTGGCACATGTAAGTTCATATTCTATTGCTTTCGAATTTTCACCTGTATTTTTAGTTGTTTTCAGAGAGAAGATAATTCAGGATAGCTAGTATGCTCCACTTCTAGAATTAGAGGGTAATTGATCTATGAAAACCTGCCCTCCATACATTTTTCTTGGATTACTTTTATTTATATATCTGTTCTGCTTTAATTTTCTTCCTTATAGAATGGCACGTGTTTTCCGTTGAAAAGCTAGTGTAACACAGAAACGTCTACAGAATCCAAAATAAGATCCACCTATAATATCACCACCTGGAGGCAACCGTATCAATTTTCAGTCCCTTTTATTTGCATTTTAAATAGTAGATCTCATATCATGTATATCATTTGGTATTCGGTTTCTTTAAACTGGTAATACATAATTAAACATCATACAAATGTGTATGTCTGATTATGATGTGAGGGCTATGTCCAGGGACCCAGAGAGGGCCCCACAGGACCAGCCAAGAGGGTCCTTGGCTTCTCTCAGGATGGGAATCAAACATGAGCCAACAGGGAGTGAGAGCAGAGTTTACTGAAGGTATGGAGAGAGCAGATAACGATCGGAGCATCTGGGAGACTCGGAAAGGAAAGGAGTAGGAGTCTCGTTACTGAGAATTGTGGTCCAGTGTACATGCCCTCTCGGGCATCCAGGAACTGGTCAGAACAAAGACAAGGGCCCAAGTATTATTTCTTGGAGCCAGGGGGCCTTGGCGTCAAGATGTCTAGGCTGGTGGTATGGAATACACATGTGATAGCTTTGGTCATTCTCACCTACTCCTTCCTTCTGTGTTATCTATTCTAAAGAAATCATTAACTCCTTATCCCTTAAAAGGAGGACATACTCTGTTTGCATTCTGAGGCATGTGTAAAGTGGGGTGGGGGCACAGGTCCTAACAAGAAGAGAGGAGCAAAGGAGCAAAAAGCAGATTTTTATGGAGTCCTTCAGTTTCCCTATCTCAGTTACGTGTGTGTGTGTGTTTGACACGCAAAGAGACTCACAGAATATTTCACTGTATGGGAGATGATCATTCTATTGATTAGAACATGGGTTCCTGAGTAGACGGTCTGGGTTGCAACACCAAAACTCCAATCTACCATGAGTATGAATTTGGGAAAGCTACTTTGCCAGTCTATTCCTCAGTTTCCTCATTTGTACAATATTAATGACACATGAGTCTGAAAGTTAACAAGAGGACTTAAAAAAATGTTTATTCAATGCCTATTATGTACTAAACATTTAATAAATGGCATAGTTACTATATAGTAATGAACATAATGACTGTTTCTAAGTGCTTACTACATGCCAGCCACTGCCTAAACAATTTCCATTCAACACTGTATGTCGTTTTCATAATGGCTCTGTAAACAATATATCATCCCTGTCTTTAGCTGAGTTGATAAGAATTATCTAGCCTCAGTCACCCACCTACCGACGCAGACAGTAAATGGCAGGATAGAAATTTTAATCCAGTAGGTTGGAGTATACAGCCTGGCTCCTTATCACTGCAACTCTCTGTCTTTACAATTTATTCAGTTTTTTCCTCATTGTGGGCCATTTAGAGCACTTCTAGTTTTTCACTATTAGAAACTATATTCTGATGAGTTCCTTTCTATACCAAACTTCCTCGTTGTTTATTTTCTTAAAATAGATTCTTAGATGGATAGTTGTAAGATTAAATGATGAATATACCTAAGGTTCTCAAAACATATATCTGAATTGCTTTTTACAAAGGTTCCGTCAATTTACAGTCTCACTACCAATATATCCAAGAGGGTGGATCTCACTCTACTCGGAATAGCACATGCATCAGATTTATCATGCTTGCCAGTTGATGGGCGGAACATGCTGCCTTGAGCACAGATTTTGAAAACTCTTGAACATTTCATTTTCTTCCTTAGTTTTCATGATGAAACTGGTTGTTCTGTAAAGCAGTCTGCTCCTCGTCACTAGAAATACTTTGAGCTTATATCTTCTCCAACATTCCTTCCAGGATCTGAAAATAGCTAAGTCCTTACCCTTGTGGTGAGCACAGCATAACATATAGACTTGTCGTATCACTGTGGTACACCTGAAACTCACTGTATGTCAAGGATACTTCACTTAAAAAAGAAAAAGAAAAAAATAAAGTCTTTTCCCCCAGGGCAAATAGTCCATAATCTCAAGCATTCTTCATGTGACCCGATTTCTTCTTTTTTTTTTTAATTTTTTTAAAGATTTTATTTCTTTATTTGAGAGAGAGAGTGCAAGATCCTGAGCCTGAGCAGGGGGAGTGGCAGAGGGAGAGGGGGAGGCAGACTCCCTGCTGAGCAGGGAGCCCAATGCAGGACTCTGTTGGAGGACCCTGGGATCATGACTTGAGCCAAAGGCACACTTAACCAACTGAGCCACCCAGGCGCCCAATATTTTATTTTATTTTTTAAACTTTTTTTTCAGAGATTTTATTTTCATTTTATTTGAGAAAGAGAGAGACAGAGAGAGCATGAGTTGTTGGGGGTTAGGGGCAGAGGGAGAGGGAGAAGCAGACTCCCTGCTGAGTAGGGAGCCCAACATGGGGCTCGATCCCAGGACTCCGAGATCATGACCTGAGCTGAAGGCAGATACTTAACTGACTGAGCCACTCAGGTGCCCCCTCATGTGACCTAATTTCTAATTCCCATATTTCCACTGATCAATATTCTTAAGTTTGAAATATCCCTTTCAAAATGCAGCATCTAGAATAGACCATATTACTCAAAGTGCCCAGTTCAAGGGACAGCAGTACCTCTCGTTCCCTTGGTCTGTCCTCATATTTTACACCTGAGAATGTTTTAAACCAACGGATCTCGCTATTAGCTCATCATCAGGTCCCCTGTTCAGTCAACACAATCTTGAGGGCCTTTGTACCAGTCGAACTTCTCTTGAGTCAGGTGTCTCAGCCAGCCCATCTTGACTTGGTACAGTTTATTGCTGGTCCCCAGTGATCGCCTTTCTTTTCTAAGCACCCACACAAACTTTGTTTTATAGGGAGTCTCAAGCATATCCCTCTGTGGTTTCTCCAGTTCACACTTTTTCCCTTTTTCTGAAAATAAAGATACTTTCCCATCTGGGAGTGGAGATTTTAACTCATTTAAGTTTTCTTGTAACCTTCTGTTCTAATTCCAATTTCCATTTTCTCTCAGCAGTGTATGTTTTAACTTTTCTAAAACAGAGCATCCCACTTAGACAAGACAAAAGCAAAAGAGGAGTGGCAGTCCTGTGGGCTGGTGTACAAAGCCTCACAGAACATCAGAGCTGGGAGAGACCTTAGAGATTCTGACTCTTAATTTACACGTGGGAAAACAAAGCCCTAGAACATACCTCGTGGCCTGCGATCCCACACATTATTGATAGTTGGCACTAAAACCCAGATAGCTAAATTCCAACAGCTATCTCCCCTTCTCTTGCACATTACAATTATGTACACTATGTGGTCATAATTACATTTCTTAGAATTTCCATCCCTATTGAGTTATATTTTTACAGTTTCAGATCATGGAACTATACATATCTTTTAATTTGATTTCTTTCTCTTACATTTTCATTGTGTGCAGAAAAGTGTCTGCTGTTTAAAGGGGACTAAAAGTTAGAAGTTTGACAATTTATAACAAATGATCTGTTAAGAGCCTACTAAATGCAAAAATGAAAATGATATCATCATTGCTAGCAAGGGAGAGGCAGAGAGGCAGATCTGAGAAATCAGACATTCATATAAATGACAGAGTGAGCAAGTACGTGTGGAGGTCAGTTGGAACAAGTGTGGAGTGTGGGTTACATACACAACCCGCTAGCTTTCAAGATTGAAAATTGGAAACATGGCAGGGTGTCCCATTAAACTCCATCCAAACAAAATGATTAGTGATATCTGGAAGTGTAAAAACAGGTCTATAAAATGCAAATTTTAATATGTCATCACACTCTTGTACATAAAATCTTTCAGTTGAAGCAATACAAAATGATGACATACTTATGACATTATGTGAAGTGGAGAAAACAGGACATAAAACCATACATACTGCATAATCACATCTACATCAATAGATAGAAAAAAACATAAAAAAAAAACCCTTGCAAGAAATATATCAGATGCTAACAGCAGATGGATTATGGACTAGAGATGATTTTCATCATTTCATCATTAAAAAAAAAATATTCGTACATGTGTTTTGTTTTCATTACTTTCTTAAAAGGATAAATTGAAAGCAATGGCTTTCAACATTTATTCCTCTGGAACATCCCATTAGATAGCTGATTTCCGTGCTGGGGAAGGGCGATGTGGTGAGTGGCCCCCCTCAATTCCTCCACATTGGGGACCACTAAGGAAGCATACTGGGCCTTTACTCCAGTGATCCGGGAACTGGGCCTGCCTGTCCGCCCTGCCATAGCCCACCTACTTTTACTCAATGGACTCTGGCGGCTTACTTGTCCTCTCTAAATGGGTCATCACCCATTGAAAAAAAGTAGGATACTATCTACCTGCAAGGATTATCGTGAGGGAATAAATGATACACTGTATGCAGGCACCCAGCATATTGCCTGGCTCACAGTAACACCCTATCGCTCTTCTGTGGGAATAGTTGGCCTTTACGCTCTCAGGGGGAGGGCAAATGCCAGGAAAAAAAGGGGGTGAATATTCCATGTTTCAACAATTACAGACTCCAATAGGATATAGCTATTACAGCTCAAGTCTCACATCATATTCCATTCTCACCATCTTCTTCCCTTTTTTTAATCAGAATTTAGATTGTAGGAATATAGTTAAGAACGAAGACTTCCTGACATAGGAACTATCCTCTCTTCTCCGTTCCTTTCTTCTTCTCCTTTACACCATCACACCCCTCCCCGCCAACATCTTACACCACGAGGATGGCATTCACTAGACCCCAGCGCAGTTTCCGAGCATCCTAAGAAATCCCTGCCTGATGAAATGGATAATGTCAGTCCTATCATTAATACATGCCAGAACGTCATTGATCAGAGGGCACTGAATGTATATTATCTCATTTGATAGTATGGTAGCCCATCTTCCCTTCATGATTTTCTCTTATGCCTTGACCTATTTAGAGCTGGATTAAATATTTCTACATGCTGTATTTGTGGAGATTTCTCAGAGGGATAGTGGGGTGGGGTTAGAGAAGACTATAGACTCTGTGATTACCATCTGCAGGTATATACGGTGTTTATACCAATTCTTTATAACCAGCATGGCCCGTGTGAATTTGTATACAATGAACTGGCTGTATTTTTTTAATTGAAGCTTATTGGAAAGTTGAATTTTGAACCTTGAAATCTGAAATGTGAACACTAAGAAGAGTGATATAAATAGCCATGTAGAGTCCCTGTGTTGTTAAGGGCTTTGGAGAGTTGGGGGAAAGAAGTGGGCAGAGAAGGAAAGAATAGACCAAAAGAAAGCTATTTCTCTAGCAACTTTAATACTCCAACTTTAAAAGCTAAGTACAGTCCATGCCAAAGGATGAATCAGTTGGACACTGATATGTATTTAAAGGGAAAACACACATTTTCCATACTACAAGGAATCTCGATTCAGGCGTTTGTGTGTAAATATTACTGCAAATGCCCAATATTTACCAAAAGCACTCCTTTGCAGTGTGGTAACATAATTCACTTTCTCAATAAACAGCTTGAGTAGGGATTTTATATTTCGGAACATTAAAGTCGGTGCTGTAAAAAGTATCTTCCATTTAGTATTCATCTATAAAAAAGAGCATCACAAAGAAACATCCAACTTCTCAGATGTGATTTTAGCCCACATTTGGTAGAGGGATTACTGACTCATGAAAGAAGAAAATGATGCAGTTTTTATGATCATTAATCACTTGGTGCTTTCAAGAACAAAGATGCCAGTTTTGATCAATGCAATTTAAATCTCTGTTCACGCCAATCGGAATTCAAGGAACGCTTGTCTACCAATCACATGCTACCCTGAAGCCCATTAACTTATTTCCAAGTGTCAGCCAACAAGCAGCAGTTGGAAATGACCACTGCTTTATTCTGACCTGAGATGGAGTAACTGCGAGGTGAAGAAATTTTCACTGTTACCGATCTGCGGCATCACCGTTTGCCTAAGCGGGGCTTTAGGAAGCGTGGCTTCCTTCACAGTCCTCTCCAGCCACGCCACTGCTCTGGTCAGCACGCTCACTGCCATGTTCAGACTCCCCGCCCCCCAAGTCCTGTCTGCCCACAACTTGTCACCGCCAAGCAGAGACAAGCACTCTGTGTCCTCCAGATCACATTTTCCCTTATGCACTTGCAGTACTTTAAAGAGTCCCCACAAGGTGGCAGGATTGTAACATCTTGAGATTGATGAGCCTGTGATTTTTTTTTATTGTTGTTTTAATACATTTCAAAGGTGTTTCCAAAATAATACAGGTAAAGTATCATATCCATAAAGATGATGTCTTCCCTCAGGCTCACATTAGCATGAAGGAGGAATTTGTCTTGCAACCATCATTCTTTTTCAAAGCTTCCTTGGAGGGGCTCTTGGGTGGCTCGGTTGGTTAAGCGTCAGTCTCTTGATTTGGGCTCAGGTCCTGATCTCAGGGTGGTGAGATCTAGGCGTTCCCCCTCCCCGCCCCCTTCTTCAGGCTCCATGCTCAGCACAGAGTCTGCTTGTCCCTCTCCCTCCCCCTGCTTGCTCCCTCTCTCAAATACATAAATAAAATCTTTTTAAAAATTTAAAACACAAAAAGCCTCCTTGGAATTACCTCACTAGAAGACCCTTTCTGTTACCCCTCTTCCTTAGCTTAGATTCCTCTAGGAAGCAGGTTGCAAAGTAAGATCATCTTATTCCTGTGCAAAGCACGAGGAATTCCTTTTAAGACATTAGAGGGGGAAAAAAGATGCTTGAGCAGTGGGACGAGGAGTTGGACCCTCGGAGGGGTACCGGGGAATGGGGGGAAGTAGTCACAGGTAAACCACTGGGGTCTGTGCCCTCCTGTATGCGTCCCAAGTTAGGCCTGGTGTCAGACTCAGCCAGGGGAAGGTGAGGCAGCAACAGACAAGATCCAGTCCTCTTTGCCTTTAACCAAGTGAGAGGAGAGGGCTACACTTGCACCAAAAACATTACCAGAATACAGGCTGGAAAATAGTCTTCCCATTTAAATCCAGAAATACATACATTTAAAAATCTCCTCTACTAGCATTTCTCAGTCCTCTTCCACTGCCAATTTTGTAAAGGAAGTTTTATGGCAGAAATACCCATAATATCCATCCTGTTGCAGATTGATGATAGAAAACATCAGTTTGGGTGTCCTTAACATACAATGGGTTAAGCATATGGGTTTTAGACTGTGAGGTTACCTAGTAGAGTGACCCATTTGTTATCACTCTCTTCTACAACATTGGCCAGTGTGAGCACACGGTTTTATCAGCCACCACTTCCACCTGCTTCTCAAGGGCCGCCTGTTACAAAAGGGAAGTAGGAGCGCCCCCAGGAGGTGGTCTTCTTCCTCAGTTTCCAGTGGGCGTGTCATTTAGTGCTGCTTACAGGAACTCTCACCAAGTCCCGGTCCTTTTCTGGTCAGAAGTTTTCCTAAAATAACGTAAGCAGGGTCTTCTGCGTCTAGCAGATCTGACAGTATGGGACCGAAAACTGCTGATCAGCTCGGGACCAGTGTTGGAAATCTCTGTCTGTTCTGGCAGCAAGCAAGCATCTTGTGGGGTTTGGGCCTCGATGCCCAAAATATATAAAGACAAAAGCTCTCCAATGACTTACAGCTACTACCAATAAAATACCTCATCTTTACAATTACCACTTGGATCATTTTAAAAATTATATTAGAAACGTTATATTAATATGTAGTAACGAGACGAGTGACCACAATGATTAACAATGACAGCCTGCTGGGGGTTTTCTTTTCGGCCACACATCATGGTTCCCTAATTCCTCAGCATCCGTTGACCTTTCTCTGTTCCCAGTTTTCAGAGCTGATGGGTTAGAGATGTTTTAGCCAAATTTTGCCCCTGATGGACTCACAGCAGGTAGGATTCTCTTAGAGATTTCAGAGGAGGACTGCAGGCTACTAATGTTTGGGGCAGTGGGCCTCCGTACAGGAAATAGGCTGAGAGGTTGATAAATGATCCCAGTTCTATTCATAGCGTCATTGCAGGCTGAGACATTAAGCTACCAAAGCCTTTCCATTTGGGCTCTTTTTACAGGCAGTGTAATAAGAAAGGGGACCACATGTTGATTCCAAGAGAGGCCATTCAGCTGTGTGAATAAATAGCATTTTCCTGTTCTACCCACTGGGTTTTTGCATATCTGTATGAATTTCTGCTACAGTCTGCTCTTTGTAACTGACCATCTCCTGGGAAGCAAGAAGGGAAATACTTCCATGAAGACCAATTTTATAGCATTTCAAACACTTAAAGCCTTTTACCTGCTGTGGCAGAGTGCTGCATTCGACTAAGCTCAAGAGAAAAGAGAGCAAGGCTTTTCCTCATCAAGTAAGAATGTCCTGTGCACTGATGATTCATCTCATCTTCTGTTTGAGAAGAACATTCTGCATCAAAAGCCTGCCTTGGGCTGTTTGAGAACCTCTGCTAAGTCAGCGCTCACTGGGGCAGTGGCCCATCCAGAGCTGTTAAGTGCAGATCTTAAAAACAGATGTGTTGTTTGAGCGTGTGGCAGGTTATTTATTTTCTCGTGTACTGCGTGTTCTCAAAGACGGCCGAGGCAGCCTGTACTTCAAGCTTTTTTGTGAAAATAGAGAACAGAGAAAGGAATGATGACTTCAGTAATTTGAGGAGCCCTGATTATCTACTGAGCTAAGGGTTATGCTGGCCAGATACGGTCCACCCAACCAGGACTGACTGAATCATTGGCAGGGCCTGGGGCAAAATGAAATCGGGGCCCCTTTTTCCAAAAAGTATTAAGAAACTCGAGATGGTGACAGCAGAGCATTAAACCAAGCAAGCCAGCCCTCCGCTGAGCTCTCCCTCCTAAGAACCCCAGGAAGTGGATCTTTGAACAGTGACAGTTGAAATGGTAGTTGGTGGGTTACATTAAAAATGTACAGGGTTGCCTAGCAACCGACTCTGGGCCTGAATGGCCTGACTTGCAAGTTTAGATAGACCATCTTGAAAGTCTAAATTCATGGAAGCCTTCTAGTAGACTGATGATTTTCAAGAAAAAGTAATATAGTGGGAGACAGAAACGGGGAGGACGAGAAGGAACACATTTTTCTACTCTTAGAACTTGGTGGCTAGCTTGTCATTTTCCCCATCCCATCTTCGAAGACTGTAACTCTTCGTCAGTAAAGTAAACGTGAAAAGGAAAGTCCAGTTTTCTCAGAAACATCCACAGTTTTTTTCCTTAGAGGGTAATGAAAACATGAATTGATCAATAAATATTTTTGAGCACATCGATCTGGCAATTCAAGGGTGCAGGGTAAGAAAACGGATTCCCACTCACTGAACATTTCATAGGAAGTGCCTACGACATAGTTGAGTACAGAGATAAGAGACTGTTTCTCTTTTTAAGGAGCTTCACTAAGATTACACAAGAACATTAAGCGAAAATAGAAGAAACAATTAGATAACAGGATTAAATTTTTAAGGAGCAGAGTCCATAATCTCTTCTTTCTCTCCTGGGTAATTTTGCAGGGTCCTTGTGCGGCAGAATCAGCACCAGCTCTCTTGATAGGGAGCAAGCAGTTCGGGCTTTCGAGAAACAGCCACATTGCAATTGCGTTTGATGACACCAAAGTGAAAAACCGGTGTGTATTATTCTGAGATATTGGAAAAGAACTGCTAAGTGAAAGTACTGAGTACGTGCACTTATTCAGGTTTTAATCAGCTACGTTTATTCATTAACGCGGTAAGCGTTTTAATTCACGGAGTACAATAGAGAACCAAACTCTATCGGCCTGAGCCTGAGGAGCTTAGTTTGGAAATGAGCAGGAAAAGTGGATGTGGAAATCACCCGGATAGTCCTCATCTCCGAGAAGGTTGTACTGTCCTTTATGAAAGTTCACCCATGATCAGGGGCAACGTAATGTCAGAATAAGAATCTTTTGTTTTTCTGTTTTATTTTTTTAAAGATTTTATTTATTTATTTGACAGAGATAGAGACAGCCAGCGAGAGAGGGAACACAAGCAGGGGAATGGGAGAGGAAGAAGCAGGCTCATAGCAGAGGAGCCTGATGTGGGGCTCTATCCCATAACGCCGAAGGCAGACGCCTAACCGCTGTGCCACCCAGGAGCCCCTGTTTTTCTGTTTTATTTTGCATGCTTTCATTTCACAGTCTCACCATTGAGTTCGAAGTGCGAACGGAAGCTGACTCCGGCCTGCTTTTTTACATGGCCCGCATCAATCACGCTGACTTTGCTACCGTGCAGCTGAGAAATGGATTGCCCTATTTCAGTTATGACTTGGGAAGTGGTGACACCATCACCATGATCCCCATCAAAATCAACGACGGTCAGTGGCACAAGGTAATAGTCCGTGGGAGGCTGGCAGTGTCCTCTGAGGGGGAGGCTAGTGGCAGCCGCTGGCATTCCCCCGGTGCGGGTACAGTTTTGCCAGTGCAGATCCTGCCTCTGCATGTGGCGGAGGCTAAAAATAAAGCCAGGGGCACAGACAAGTGCCCAGCGTTGGGAAATGTAATCGGACCTGGATGGGTTTATGTTTGATCTCTCACATGCTTCATCATGGGACCACAAGATGCCACCATGGCTGTACAGCTGTGGTTCCCAAACATCTGTCCACAAACTGGGGCCAGGCAGTTGAAGATGTTTTTGCTACTCTCGGTGAGAAATGTGGGACGATGGAGCATGTTAATCCTAAAGCTGGAGGTATTCAATGTAAGGGAGTAGTATTTATTCTGAGATTATATTTTCTTCCTTTTAAGGTGCAAAAATGGCCTTTTATGACATAATATTTGATAAACTTAAAAACTGGTAAACTAAAACGGGTCCTAACACTTGCCCTCCCCTCCCCCTATCATACCCCGTACTGGTCTGTGAAAACCGAGAGTCTGGGAATCTGCTAGATCATGTGTAAAGGGCTCTAGGGTTGCATTTGCACCGATAGCCATTTGGAAAAACTTTTAAAATATTGGCTTATACCCAGAAACTGGTACTATTATGGGCACAGAAGGCTCACCCGCCAGCTTACTGTCCTCTTTGGTGCGAATGCAAACAGATAATATACTGCCTGATTAAAATGAAAACTCAGAATTTGTTTCTGCACCTGTGATAGCCTATCCAGTAAAGCTTCCCTCAGTAGACCAATAAAACGTTTAATTTTGAGAGTGTGGTATTATTAGTGGTGGATTTTATACATTAACATACTGTGCCTTGGCATATTCTACAGAAAGTCAGAGAACGTGAAAAAATACGATGAAAATGCAAAGTCAATCATCTTGTTATCTTAGAAATAAGAAATGGAATCTTCCTTTTTGCCTGGGAGCTTATGAGTAGCAAATACGGATCTTCATGGAGGAGCTCTCATAGAGCTCATTCTCCTCTATGGCTAATAGAATAAACATGACACTTGAAAAACGGACATATTGTTGGTCCACAATGAGTCTGGGATTAAGAAAGAAAGATTAAGCAGCCAAGTTAAGGAAGGATTTATTTTTGAAGAGTTGTTAACAGTTGCTTCCCAAACCAGAGTAGATGAGTGTCACGTGAGGTCTTAATTTTTTGAATCCTGACGTAGATTCGTTTTAACCCATCGTTGTACTCCAGTATTAGACAGGGTCACCCGTTCCTTTTCCTATACTCAGACTCAAGTTTTTTATGCCCAAGTCAGTCTTGACACCACTGATTTCACCCTGCCCCCGCAGAGTTACCCCCTGTAATTTCAGCATCGTCTTCCTCCCTCCATTTGTACTAATCAGCTGCCGTGGAAACGGCTGTGCAGTCTTGATGCGCTGCCCTTCCTTCCATTCTGTGTGCGAAGTGCCTGTTAGGCAGAGGGATGTAGCATATCTGAAATTGTGTGGGGGAGACCAAGCTTAGCTCAAACGAATGCATGTTTGAAACCAGACATGAATTTTGCAGCCTACTTAATTCATGACAGGGCTCTCAGTGGCCAGGTTCCTGACAACATGCGTGCCTCTTGATACATGTGCTCCCTTGGCAACCTGTAGAAAAGCCTTTAATCTAAAACTCACCCAGGATGATTTTGTACCCTTTCGGAGATGGTAGTCATGGAAAAGACAGTGTGGGATAACCTGTAAAAATTGGTTTAAGTTCAATTTATGGGTTTCACACATATTAGTCACTTCGTAAATTCTTTCATTTTTTCCTGATGAATATCCAGAAAGTTCTTACATCTTACACTCTGCATATTTGAATCTGTGATTGGCTTTAATGACTCCTCTTTTTTTTATAGATTAAGATTATGCGAATTAAGCAAGAAGGAATTATTTATGTAGATGATGCCTCCAACAGAACCATCAGTCCCAAGAAGGCGGATATCCTGGATGTTGTGGGAATGCTGTATGTTGGTGGGCTACCCATCAACTACACTACCCGAAGAATTGGTCCAGTAAGGGTCTAATTTGTGTGTGTGTGTGTGTGTGTGTGTGTGTGTGTGTGTGGTTTAAATAACTGCCTGAGTCATGTACGTATGTTGAATTATTAGGTCATATCGGCCCCTGACCACTTAAAGGTGAATAGGAAATCATCTTTTCTGAGAAGTGACAGGTTTTCTAGACAGATTTGACTAGGAAAGGTAATATTACCAGAGTGTGGACCCTGGAGCCAGACTTCCTAGGTTTGAATACCTCCTTAACTAGCTGTGTGGTCTGGAGCAAGTTACTTAGTCTGCCTTTGACAAAGTTCCCTCTTTTGTAAAATAGGACAAAATACCAAACAAACAACATTAAGGATTAAATGAGGTAATATATTGAAAGTGCTTGGAAGAGCACTAAGCATATAGAATGTACTAGAAAACAAGGAAGAGAATGTTGATGGTATTGTTTCAGGACTAGAGATTTCAGAAATATCGAGAGATGCAGTATTTAAATGACCATTGTCCAGAGATGCACTACAGTATTTAGAGTACAATACAGGATTCAAAATTTAAAGTCCTCACAATTTTATAAACCAGTGTTCACAAAATAATATTTTGTCAGACCGTGTGTCCTGTTTCCTTTGGAAAGCATGATTTTAAGAAATACAGGGGATCAGTGTTTTTAGAGAATGAATTACAAAGAAATGTATTACATTTCTATACTCAGAACATGTGATAATGAGGAGCTGTTCTTCATCAAAGACAACTGTTCATCATAGTTGTAATTCTCAGCATTTGGCTCCCCTCGTGAGATCAGGAGTATGTTCCTTTCATGGCTATTGGATATGCTACCTAGGCCTATCCAAATGAGAGTCTCTGGAGAGTGGCAAGAGTGATTAACATGTGTTCCTAAAACCAGATGAAATATAGTGGAGCAGAGTATGATTGAATTATTTTTATGGTCCCTAAACTCTAAATGCTTCATGCAAACTTTCAAGTTCTAAGTGTATGTGCATTTTCTTAGGAAAGAGTTCACTGCTTTCATTAGATTTTCATAAGGAAGAAGCCCTAAGCCAAACTTAATGATCTTTTCAAATAGAATTTGAAATTAGATTATGACAAAATGTATATATAGTAAGGTTACTAGACTATTAATAGAATCATAAGGGGCTAATTAAATTAAAAATTTGTTTAATTGTATAGTTGACACGCAATGTTACATTAGTTTCAGGTTATACATGTAATTTGACAAATTCAAGTGTAGCACCATCTGTCACTATACAAGGCTATTACAATATCATTGACTATATTCCCTATGCGCGGTACCTTTTATTCCCATGACTTATTCATTCCATATCTGGAAGTCTGTACTTCCCACTCTTCTTCACCCATTTTGCCCATCCCCCAGCCTCCACCCCTCTGGCAACCATCAGTTTGTTGTCTGTAATTACAGGTCTCTTTCTGCTTTTTCTTTGTTCATTCACTCGTTGGGGTTTTTTTTTTTTTTTAGCTTTTACATATAAGTGAAATCATATAGTATTTTCATTTATATTATACCCTCTGGGTCCATCCATGTTGTCACAAATGGCGAGATCTCATTCTTTTTTATGGCTCAATAATATTCCATTGTATATACCTACTGTCTTTTTTATCCATTCATCTATAATAGATACTTAGTTTGCTTCCCTGTCTTGGCAGTTGTAAATAATTCCACAATAACATAGAGGAACATATATCTTTTCAAATTAGTGTTTTCATTTTCTTTGGGTAAATACCCAGTAGTGGAATTACTGGATCATATGGTAGTTCTATTTTTAATTTTTTTGAGGAACGTCCATACTGTTTTCCACAGTGGCTGTATCAACTTACACTCCTGCCAATAGTGGACAAGGGTTCCCTTTTCTCCACCTCCTTACAGAAACTTGTTATTTCTTTCTTTTTGATTCTAGCCTCTCTGAGAGTGTAAGAGGATATCTCATTGTGGTTTTGATTTATATTTCTCTAATGATTAATGATGTTCAACATCTTTTCATGTGTGTATTGGCCATCTGTATGTCTTCTTTGGAAGAATATCTATTCCTATCATCTGACCATTTTTAATTGGGTTATTTTTGGTGTTGAGTTGTATAAATTCTTGATACATTTTGGATATAAACCCCTTATTGGATAGGTCATTAACAAATATCTTCTCCCATTCAGTAGGTTGTCTTGTCATTTTCTTGATGGTTTCCTTTGCTCTGCAAAAGCTTTTTATTTTGGTGTAGTCCCAATAGTTTATTTTTGCTTTTGTTTCCCTTCCTGAGGGAAGCATCTAGAAAAATATTGCAATGGCTGATGTCAGAGAAATTACTACCTGTGCTTTCTTCTAGGAGTTATATGGTTTCAGATCTCACATTTAGGTCTTTAATCCATTTTGAGTTTATTCATGTGTATAGTGTTAAGAAAGTGGTCCAGTTTCATTCTTTTACATGTAGCTGTCCAGCTTTCCCAGCACCCTTTATTAAGAGACAGTCTTTTTCCCTATTGTATATTCTTACATCGTTTGTTGTAGATTCAATGACCATGTAAGTGTGGGATTATTTCTGGGATCTCTATTCTTTTCCATTGAAGTGTGTGTCTATTTTTGTGCCAGTATCATACTGTTTTGATTACTAAAGCTTTGTAGTATCCTTGAAATCTAGAATTGCGGTACCTCCAGCTTTGTTCTTCCTTCTTAAGAATGCTTTGGCTATTTGGAATCTTTAGTGGTCCCATACACCCATACAGTAAATGTGAGTACTGTTTGTCCTAGTTTTGTGAAAAATGCTCTGGTATTTTGACAGGGATTGCCCTGAATCTGTAGGTTGCTTTAACAATATCTTAATAACTATATTAATTATTCAGTCCATGAGCATGGAATATCTTTCCGTTTGTGTCATCTTCAGTTTCCTTCATCAGCGCCTTACAGTTTTTAGAGTGCAGTTCTTTTACCTCCTCAGTTAAGTTTATTTCTAGGTATTTTATTCTTTTTGGTGTAGTTGTAAATGGAATCGTTGTCTAAATTCTCTTTATGCTACTTTTTTATTATATAGAAATGCAATCAATCTCTGGGTATTAATTTTATATCCTGTAATTTTACTAAACTCTTCTAATAATTTTTTGGTGGAGTCTTTAAGGTTTTTCTATGTGTGGTATCTGATTTGCAAGTAGTGACAATTTAACAGTTTAACTTCTTCCTTACCAATTTGGACACCTTTTATTTCTTGTCTGATTGCTGTGGCTAGGATTTTCAGTACTATGCTGAATAAAAGTGTTAAGAGTGGACATCCTGGTCTTATTCCTGATCTAAGAGAAAAGCTCTCAGTTTTTCACCATTGTGTATAATGTTAGTTCTTGGTTTTTCATACCTGGCCTTTATTATGTTGAGGTATATTCCCTCTAAATTCACCTTGTTAAGAGTTTTTATTAACAGTTGTTAAATTTTATCAAATGTTTTTTCTGCATCATTGAGAGAATATTTTTATTCTCTATTGTGTTAAATGTAGTATATGTTGGGGGGCGCCTGGGGGGAGCAGTTGTTAAGAGTCTGCCTTCAGCTCAGGGCATGATCCTGGCGTTCTGGGATCAAGCCCCACATCAGGCTCCTCTGCTAGGAACCTGCTTCTTCCTTTCCCACTCCCCCTGCCTGTGTTCCCTCTCTCGCTGGCTGTCTCTCTCTGTCAAATAAAGAAAAATAAAAATTAAAAAAAAAATTAAAAATTTTTAAAAATGTAGTATATGTTGAATTTTGAATGTTGAACCGTTCTTGCATCCCCAGAATAAGTCCTACTTGATTGTATTTTTAATATATTGTGGAATATGGTTTGTTAATATTTTGTTGAGGATTTTTTGCTTTTATGTTCATCAGAGATATTGGCCTGTAGTTCTCTGGTTTTTTTGTTTGTTTGTTTTGTGGTATCTTTGGTTTAGGTGTCAAGGTAACGCTGGCCTCCTAGAATGTATTTGAAAACTTTCCCTCCTCTTCTACAGAAGAATAGGTATTAACTCTTTAAATGTTTGGTAGAATTCACCTGTGAAGCCACCTGGTCTAAGACTTTGTTGGTAGTTGTTGATTACACATTCAATTTTGTTACTAGCAATTGGTCTCTCCATTTCTTCTTAATTCAGTTTTGGAAGATTGTCCAGTTTGTTGGCATATAATTTTTCGTAGTAGTCTCTTATAATCCTTTGTATTTCTGTGGTATCCGTTCTCTTCATTTCTGATTTTATTTGGGTGCTCTTTTTTTCATGATGAGTCCAGCTTAAGGTTTATCAGTTTTGTTTATCTTTTCAAAGAACCAGCTCTTGGTTTCATTGATCTTTTCTATTGTTTTGTCTCTTTCATTTATTTCTTTCTGCTCAGATCATTATTATTTACTTTCTTCTATTCACATTTGTTCTTATTCCTTTTCTAGTTCCTTGATGTGTAAGGTTAGATTGTTTACTTGAGGTAGGCCTGTAAGTTGGTGTAAGTTTCCCTCGTAGAACTGATTTCGCTGTGTGCATTTTCATTTTCATTTCTTCAGTGACCCGTTGGTTCAGTAGCATGCTGTTTAGCTTCCACATATTTGTATTTTTTCCAGTTTTTTTCTTGTGACTGCTTTCTAGTTTTATACCATGAGGCCAGAAAAGATGCATGTGATGTCAGTCTTCTTCAGTCATGTTTTGTGGCCTAACATGTGATCTATCCTGGAGAACATTTCATTTGCACTTAAAAGAATGTGTATTCTGTTGTTTTGAGATGGAATGTTCTGTATATATTTGTTATGTCCATCTGGTCTAGTGTGTCATTCAAAGACACTATTTCCCCATTTATTTTCATCCTGGATGATGTATTTGTTGATGTAAGTAGGGTATTAAAGTCTCCTACTATTATTGTATTGCTGTCAATTTCTCCTTTTATGTCAATATCTGCTTTATGTACTTAGGTGCTGTGATGTTGGGTGCATAGATATTTACAATTGTTATATTCTTTTGCTGGTTTGATCACTTACCATTGTGCAATGCCTTTCTTTGTCTCCTGTTAGTCTTTGTTTTAAAGACTATTTTGTCTAATATAGATACTGCTGCCCTGGCTTTTTTTTTTCTTCCATTAGCACTGTGTAGCTCTTTCCATCCCTTCACTTTAAGTCTCTAAGTGTCTCTAGGTCTGAAGTGAGTGTCTTGTATATAGCAGATAGATGGGTCTTGTTTTTTTTTTTTTATCCATTCTACCACTCTATGTCTTTTAATTGGAGCATTTAGATCATTTATACTTAATGCAATTATTGTTAAGTCTGTACTTAATACCATTTTGTTAATTGCTTTCTCATTGTTTTTGTAGTTCTTCTCTGTTCCTCTCTTCTTTTGCTCTCTTTGTGATTGATGACTCTTTGTAGTGTCATGGCTGGCTTGCTTTCTTTTCTGTGTATCTGTTATATGTTTGGGGTTACTGTGAGGTTCACATATATCTAAGTGCATAGCAGTCTATATTGATCACCAATTAATTTCAAACACATTCTAAAAGAACATATTTACTCCTATTTATGCCTATGTTGTCATATTTTACATCTTTTTATTCAGTTTTCTTACATCTAATTATGGCCTTACCCATTTAAAGAAATCCATTTAACATTTCTTGTAAGGCCATTTCAGTAGTGATGAATTCCTTTATCTCTCCTTCAATTCTGAATGATAATCCTGCTGGGGAGAGTATTACTCTTTATTTTTCTTTCCACACTTTGAATATATCTTGCCACTCTCTTCTGGCCTGCAAAATTTCCTCTAAAAAATCAACAGATAGACTCATGGAGTTTCACTAGTACATAACTTTGCTTCTCTCCTGGTCCTCTTAAAAATTCTTCATCTTTAATCTTTGGCATTTTAATTATTGTTTAGAACTATCTGTGCTTCTAGAACCTGGAAGTCTATTTCCCCAAAATGTTGTCTAAAAGATCCCTTAACCTACCCTCATTTTTTAAAAATTCTTTTTTCTTTTTGCTGTTCAGCTCGGGTGCTTTCCGTTACCATCTTCCAGATTACTGAGCATTATTCTGCATCTGTTAATCTACTGCTGGTCCCTCTAATGTATTTTTCTTTTCAGTTACTCTTCAAAACTGATTTGGTCCTTTTGATATTTTCTGTCTCTTTGTTGAAGTTTTCACAGTTCTTCCACTCTTCTCTCCAGTCCAGTGAGTATCTGTACGATCATTATTTAAAACTCTTTATTAGGCATATCACTTATCTCTGTTTCATTTAGTTTTTTTTCTGAAATTTTGTCTTGTTCTTTTGTTTGGAACATATTTCTCTGTCTCCCCCATTTTGCTTGACTTTCTGTGCTTTGGAACAGCTACTTCTCCTAAATTATAAGGAGTGGTTTTATGTATGGTCATCCCCTGTACAGACTGTGTATGCTTGGTGACTCTGGCTGGCTGGCATGGGCTGGGGGTCACAGGGCACTCTGTGCTGGAGCTGAACTGAGCATGTGCTGGGTTGATCCTGAGGCTCTCTGCACAGAGGGTACTCTGACGACAGCTGAAACTGAGTGTGTACAATCCAGGGGTTCCCAGGGCTCTCCAGGCAGAGGATGTCCTGGTGGAACAGCTGGAATTGAGTCAGGCATCAGTCAGGAGATCTTGGAGTGCTCGGAGCCAGGGTTGCCCTAGCATGCCATCTGGAGCTGAGGTAGTGCAGGCCTGGAGTGTTCCAACGTGCTTTGCTCCTGTGTCACCTTGGTATGATGACTGAAGCTAGAGGGAGCACTGACCAGGGGTGTCCTAGTGTGTACCACCCTGGAGTCACCTTGGTGGGACAGCTGGTGTGAGCTAGGGGTCTGGGGCTTCCTAAGGCAATAGGCCAGCAAGGGCGCCTGGACTCTGCTGTGGTCCATGCTATCAAGGTAGATAAGGAACATAAATCATGGCTCTCACCAGTCCATCTGACCCAGAGAGTTCCAGCAGCTCCCCTGCCATTTGGCAGGGTTCTGGGGCTGAACCTTTTATGCACTAGTTGCTCTTTTTCTGTCAGAGGAATCTGCTCTCAGTCCCATCCCTCCTCATCATTGTTCATAGTGTTGGGGGCGGAGTTTCCCTTCGTTACCTTGTCTCTTGCCAATCTCTTTATCTTTTGTTGTGCTAGTCAGTCAGCCTTCGATTTTTCTTCAGGAGGAATTGCTTTATAAATAGATATAGATTCGGTGTATGGTGGAAGTGAGTTCAGGATCTTCCTACATCACCATCTTGGACGAGAACCAGCATAAGGGACTAATTAAAAGTTATGATATTCACATGGAGCACATAGTTCTGCCAAACTAGCGGTCCCATTAGCGACAGAGTGTACAGTATTTAGAATATCAGAACAATCTAGATACAGGCTAGATGCATCCTAGTTGAGAAGCACAACACAGGATTTTCTGCGCCCATTGTGTGGAGCCCAGGGTGATAGCATAGATTGAGGTAATTTGGGAGCTGCCTTAAGACAACTGGCCCATGATCATAAGCACAGAACATCCCCACAAATGGCAAAGTTCTGATAAAACCTGATGTTTTTTTCTGACCTGAATATTTAGGTGACCTACAGCATTGATGGCTGCATCAGGAATTTTCAGATGGCGGAGGCCCCTGCTGATCTTGAACAGCCAACCTCCAGCTTCCATGTTGGAACATGTTTTGCTAATGCTCAGAAAGGAACATATTTTGATGGAACAGGTTTTGCCAAAGCAGGTGAGGCACTCCCATGTTCTTTCTGTTGAATATTAACTAGGTACAAATATTAACTTCTTGCTTGTATGGGAAAATAAAAGTCCTGGATTTCTTAAGTTAGTATACTTCACTTAAACCAGAAATACAAATGTATAGAAGTAATAAAAAATGTCAAAGATTAATGTATCTGATTCTGAGGCAAACTAATAGAAAAAATAGAGTAAAAGTCTATTTGGAGAGTTTATTTCATCTCCTTCCCTAGAGATCAATAACATCAAAATAAATTTAATTCTACAAGAAGGTGCATATGTTTATACATGTAATTTATCTACTTTCTAGTTTTCACTGTCTACCTTTCTGAAGATGAGATAGCATTTTTCTTTTTTTCCTCTCTTCAGTTCCTTGTAAGGCTTCATGTCATGATCTCCAACCCAATACATACATACTGGTGCCCATTTCTCAATGATGATGATGACCGGTACTTCTCCTTGACTTTAAAGATCTGCCCCTTCTAATGAATGTTTCCAGAGCAGGTCTGGATCACTGAAAGTAAATGTATAATTTGGAGAAAAAATATGAAATAACTTCCATATAATAATGAAAAAAGACATTAACATACTTTAGGATAGACTATTCAGTCCTAGGGTTACCATAGATACTTGCATTTGTTTTTTAGAAAAGAACTAATGAGCACATAATATATAGAAGTTATCATGGGAAACAAGTGAATAGGGTGTCATTCCTTCCTTCAAAACTATACTATCAATAGGTAAGAATTGGTATGTTCAGAAATCACAAGAAGTAAAAATATTTAAAACTATGAAAGACATACAAGCAAGGTTCTGTGGATATTTAGAAGAAAATTTAATTTTGGTTGGGGAAATCTGGAATTGACATTTGAGCTAGGATTTAAAAGGTGAGATGAATACTCACATGCAAAGGTTTTCAGAGACGGAGGGGCAGGGCCCTCGAACAAAGTGTAAGTGGGAAATTTCACCTATTGCAGAGGCATAAAACAAACAATAAAAAAGTTCTAGGAGGAACTTACATGCTGGGAGGGAAGGCAACCAAGAAAATAAGCAGTAACTACAAAGTGTGTTATATGATACAATGGTGGAAGTATGGGCCATAAGAGAGTCTGGAACTTATTTTAATTGACTAATGTCTGAACTGAAATCTAAACCATTGCATTGTACAAATTTAAATTAATTCCTAAACTCTAATCCGTAATTTAAAAAAAAAAAACTTCATTTTACAGTTGGTGGATTCAAAGTGGGATTGGACCTTCTTGTAGAATTTGAATTCCGCACAACCAGAACCACTGGAGTTCTTCTGGGAATCAGCAGTCAGAAAATGGATGGAATGGGTATTGAAATGATTGATGAAAAGGTGAGTGTCAGTTTTCTAAATATTTCTGATTTCCTCATGATAGCGTTGTTCATATGTAAGAACGTCTATTGTGAAGCCTTACTGTATTCTTTGTTGGGAGAAACTAGAGTGTATCTTTTCATCCTTCTAGATTATCTCCAATGCATGTTTTCAATATACTTACTCTGTAGACCAGTGTAAACTTTAAATGTGCTAATTCTACAGCTGGCCAATTGTGTCAACAAATAATGGGCCAAATGGTTTTAGATCTCAAGATTTACTGTGTTGCTAAAAGTACACTGATAGTCTCCTCTTTATGAATACACTATATGTAAAACTATAGATTCCAATGGAAAAAAGAGGAGGGGGCCTGGATTGTCTAAAATCAGTCTTTGCCTCTTCTCACACAGTAAGCTCTTCTCAGAAGTCAAGATGGCCAGCTGACATATCAGTTTCTCAGTGTTTACTTAAAAGCATCCTGATACCATTTCAAAAAAAGTGTAGATTTATACTAAATTTAGATTAGTATAATAAAATTTATTAATTTGCTTACAATGAAAAAGCTAATTCTAAACGCCTCTCCAGTCCCTGTCTGCCTGTGAACAGCATCCTGCAATGAAACGACCTGTGTATAAACACTGAACTACAGGCAGCAGGGAAAGAGGTAGGCTAAGCAAGAAGTTACCCAAGTTTTCTATCTGGCTCTTAAGTAGGAATCATACTTCATCTCTGGTCATATTTCTGCTCATACAGTATTGTGGCCTCCCAAGAAGAAAGACCACATAGAAACCTCAAATATGCTTTCTGTTGCCTCCTCTCTCCCTCCTGTCTTCAAACCATCATCAAAGGCAATAAAGCAAAAAGATCCAGGAGGACAGAGGCAAAAAAGGAGAAACAGAAAAGCAACAGTTAATGGTTTTGACAGATTTTCAAACACGTTCACTACATCTTGTTGGAATAAGCTTCATTTCATCACCTGCTTATAACCACTGTTACTATCAATTTGCTGGGGTATCAAGTTCCAATACAATGCATGTGTATTTCTCACCAAGTCCTGCTATTACAAACTCCCCCCAATATAGTAAAATCTTAATCTTTACATCACCATTTAGTTTACAAACTTTTCACCTATTGCAGTTTGTCATCTTCTTTTTAAAACCCGTCTTTTCTTTTACCTTGTCAAATGTGTTGCCAGACTGTTTTTAACGTTTCAATATGTTTCTTTCCTTCATCAACTTCAAAAGAATTCTGTCATCTCAAATTTCAAGGACTGTGCCATGTTACTGAAAACAGATTTTTCTTATTTAGACATGAACTTCCAATCTGAGTTTTAAGAATTTAACTGGCCTCCTGGCTCAAAGTCTTTGGCACCATGACCTGAAGCCTGCCCAAGAAAGTAATTGATGTTATTTTCAATCCTGCATATAAAATGGAATCCATGAAGGAAAAAAGAATACATACAATTAAAGCATCAAAAGCTTACATTTTAAATAACCAATAATCCTCTAAAATGAATTTGTAAATCGAATGAATGAATCATTCTAAACATCTTTTAAGAAATTTTATAAGGTTCACTAAGAACTTTCACACTCTGTAAAGATCTATGGTAGGATTTATCTCTGTGCATATGAAGTTTGGTGTTTTGGTTTTTTTTTTTTTTTGTCAGCTAGTCTCAAATTACATGTCACATTTTCTGAAAGCAGAATTATTATGAGTCTCACACATCTTGCCTGTTGCTCCCAACAATGCCCAGAAGCAAAGAACATACTTTTTGTATTTTAATTTCTGTCAACATTTTTAAAAATTTTTAAAAAGCCCCAGATACATTCATTTCTCACTATTCCAGCTAATGACTCTTCTAGAAACATAACAGTTTTTGCTATGTGAACCATCATGATACCTTTCTAATGAAACCGCCTGTGACTGTTCAATTTCCTACTTTCTAGCTAATGTTTCATGTGGACAATGGCGCCGGCCGATTCACTGCAGTCTATGATGCTGGGATCCCAGGGCATTTGTGTGACGGACAGTGGCATAAAGTCACAGCCAACAAGATCAAACACCGCATTGAGCTGACAGTAGATGGGAATCAGGTGGAGGCCCAGAGCCCAAACCAAGCATCTACATCAGCTGATACAAATGACCCTGTGTTTGTTGGTGGTTTCCCAGGTGAGCCTTATCTACTCCAGCAAGAATTTCTCCCCTGTTGGTGGATTTAAAATATTTATATTTCTGTAAATATGGTCAAGAATGTGTGCTTCAGTATACTTCCTAGCTTTAGAATCTACTCCCATAAATAACACCTTACCTGAAATTTCCAGTGTGTAAAATGAGCCTATTACTTATATAAACCACATGGGACTGAACTTTACATGATAGCCCCCAAAGTTTCATTCAGGGGGAGATGGGGGCTAGAGGAAATGAATTTGGCTTATAAAAGATATGAGGCATTTAACAGCAATGAAGGCCAGAGTTGGTGTTCTTTCTGATTTTTTGAAAATTAATATACCAGAGGAATCATAAAATGTAATGGAACTTATTTCCTCAAGTTCTGGAAACCATTGGGTTAAACAAGCTAATTTCCCCCTTAGGTTATTATAGAGTTTATATTACAAAGAAACCCAAGCAATAAATCTGCATTCAAAATCCCTGTCCAGCACGTTAAGTAGAGCATGTAAACCACAGAGTTACCTAAAGTGCCCATAAACAAGAGTGCCCAACTTGATGAGAAATAACCCAACTGCCTCTTTAATAACACGCTTTCAGCATTTTGGCAAGAGAAACTGCCATTCCCATTTATGTAAAGCTTCTCTGCTTAACAAAACAAGCAAAATATATATTCAGCAGTGGTTAATGGAGGAAAAGACATAGGAGCAACGGGGACCAATTCACAGCTCCTTTTTACAACGTTGCTTCCAAGTTAGAAAAGAACCTACTTCTGCTTCAGTCAGGATAACCCTCAAAAATACTATGAAGGAGATAATGTATTTCTCCATTCACGGTCTGTGAAATGGGATCCTAGGTAGCACCTACAAGGCCTGCTGAAAAGATGGAGAGTCTCCTTAACAACAACAACAAAAAATTTGTGTGAGTTTTCAACCAACTTAACCTTTGGGGATGTATTTTTATAACGTAAAAAAGTAATAAAGTCACCATTAAAAGCCCATGTCCTAATTCAGTAAAGTGTTTGATCAATTAAATTCTTTCATTAAATTCCATAATGTATCACAGCTATAAATGTGTTCATTGCAAACCAAACTGCTATCTTAAAATGTATAATTCTACAGGTCTCCAGATTTCAGAATACATAACTATAGAAATGCTGTAAGTTTAACTGTTAGCAAAGCTAAGAACAAAATCACTAACTTTACTTAAAACAGCCTTCCAATTTAACATGAAGCTAACAGCTGACTCTAAAACATTCCCTTAAAAAAACTTTCAGGGAAGATGGCAGAGAGGACTCTGGGCCCACCTTGTCTCACAGACACAACTAGATAACACACACATCAGTGTAAATAACCCAGAAAATGAATTAAAGACAGGAAGCAAAAACTCCAGAACTAAATGCAGAGAAGAGGCCGCATTGAAGAGGGTAGGAAGGGCGCAGATGCAGTGAGGTGTAAAGGAACACAGGCCATTGGCAGAAGTGAGGGAGCCACGGGTGTGGAGAGAGGAGAGAAATAGACTATCACACTGGGGAGTCTGCATGGGGAAGACAAATCCCTGTAACACCTGGCTTTGAAAACTAGAGAGGCCAAATTTTGTCAGTCCTTACCACCACCAGCAGGACTTAAAGCCTGGGATGTCAAAAATCAGCAGACTTGACTCTGGGAGAGCCAGAAGGAGGATAAGAAACTGATTCCCCACCCATAAAGAGAGAGCACAGCAAACAGCCTGTGGAGAAAAAGCAGAGAAGCAGCAATTTTAAAAACACCTGGGGCTAGTGGAGGGAGTTTTTTACTGTCCTGGAGAGACAGAGATTGCTAGGAGACTCCTCCAGGAACAAAGTAGCCAGCAGGTGCCATTTCCCGCCCCTTTCTCCCAGCACAAACACACAGCCACCTGCAGAAACCAGTGCAGTCCCAACATTCATTACCTAATTTGCTTACACCAAGCCCCACACCCTCCAGCCTGGCTCGCTTCAGTCCTGGCACAGTGGCTTCCCTACCTCTGAAGACCAGCACAAACCTTGCCAACACTGCATTTTCCAACCTCGTGCTTTGCAGGGCCTCCATGCCAACAGCAGCGGCCAGTCACCTCCCACAGGGGCATGCGCACCTTGTTAACACTGTGCACCCTGCTCATGTGCATTTTGCAAACTGGCCTGGTCTCAGCAGCAGAGGCACATTCCCTCTGGCAGGTGACCAGCTCTACCTTGGTAAAAGTGCATACCCACCCACTCCTTTCAAGAGCAAGAGACTTAGCTGACTTTACTAACACACAGAAACAGATGCAGACAAAACAAGGAGACAGAGGAAAATGTCCCAGATGAAAGAACAGGACAAAATTACAGCAAGAAACCTACGTGAAATATAGATAATATGCTTGATAGAGAATTTAAAGTAATGATTTTTACTCACCGGACTTGAGCAAAGAGTGGAGAACATCAATGAGACCCTTAACAAAGAAAGAAAAAGAACCAGTCAGACGTGAAAAACACAATAATTGAAATTAAAAGTACCCTACATGGAATAAAGAGCAGATTAGAAGCAGCAGAAGAACACATCAGTGACCTGGAGGACAGAGTAATGGAAAGTAATCAACCTGAGCAGGTGAGGGAAAAAAATTATACATATTGAGAATAGACTTAGAGAACTCAGTGACTCCATCAAGTGTAATGACATTCACATTATAGGGATCTCAGAAGAACAGAGAAAAAAGGGGGCAGAACATTTATTTGAAGAAATAAGAGCTGAAAACTTCCCAAAGCTGGGGAAGGAAACAGAAATTCAGATCCAGGGGCGCCTGGGTGGCACGGCGGTTAAGCGTCTGCTTTCGGCTCAGGGCGTGATCCCGGCATTATGGGATCGAGCCCCACATCAGTCTCTTCCACTATGAGCCTGCTTCTTCCTCTCCCACTCCCCCTGCTTGTGTTCCCTCTCTCGCTGGCTGTCTCTATCTCTGTCGCATAAATAAAAATAAAATCTTTAAAAAAAAAAAAAAGAAAGAAATTCAGATCCAGGAGGCACAAAGATCCCCAACAAAATCAACCCAAGGAGTCCACATCAAAACACATAGTGATAAAAAGAGAAATTTAAAAGAAGCATGAGAAAAGAAAATAGTTACATACAAGGGAAATCCCATAAAGCTATCAGCAGATTTTTCAGCAGGAACTTTGCAAGCCAGGAGGTAGGAATAATATATTCAAAATGCTAAAAGGAAAGAAATCTTTATCTAAGAATATTCTATCCAGTAAGGCTGTTATTCAGAATAGGAGAAAGAAAGAATTTCCCAAATAAAAGTTAAAGGAGTTCATGATCACAAAACCAGCCCTCCAAGAAATGTTAAATGGGACTTTTTGAGTGGAAAGGAAAGACCATGAGTAAGAAAAGTAGGAAGCACAAAGCAGTAAAAATAAGTATATCTGTAAAAATCACTTAAGGGACTCACAAAATAAAAGGATGTAAAGTATGACACCATATACCTAAAATGTGGGGAGGAAAGGAGTTAAAAATGAGTTTAAACTTAAGTGACCGTCAATTTAATATAGACTGCCATATGCAGAAGATGTTATATACAAACCTATGGTAACCAGACCAAAAACCAGTAATAGATACGCAAAATATAAAAAGATAGGAATCCAAGTATATTACTAAAGAAAACCAACTGAGAAGAGAGCAAGGGAAAAAATGAACAGAGAAGATCTGCAAAAACAATCACAAAACAAATAACAAAAGAGCAATAAATACATACCTATCAATAATTACTTTGAACGTAAATGGACTAAATGTTCCAATCAAAAGACATCAGGTGACAGGATGGATAAAAAAACAAGACCCATCTCTATGTTGCCTACAAGAAACTCACCTGAGACCTAAAGTCACCTGCAGATCAAACATGAGGGGATGGAGAAATATTTATCATGCAAATGGATGTGAAAAGAAAGCCAGGGTAGCAATACTTTTATCAGACAAAATAAACTTTAAAACAAAGACTACAACAAGAGAAAAGAAGGATACTATATGATACTAAAGGAACAATCCAACAAGAAGATATAACAATGGTAAATATTTATGCACCTAAATACTTTAAAAAGTTAATAACAAATGAAAGGAACTAATTGATAATAATGCAATAACAGTGGGGGACTCTAACACTCCACTTACATCAATGGACAGGTCATCTAAGTAGAAAATCAACAAAGAAAGAGTGGCTTTGAATGACATAACAGACCAGATGGATTTAACAGATATATTCAGAACATTCCATCCCAGAACAGCAAGATACACATTCTTTTCAAGTGTACATGGAACATTCTCAAGAATAGATCACATTTTAGGCCACAAAGCAAGTATCAACAAATTTAAAAAGATCCCAGTCATACCATGCATCTTTTCTGACCAAAATGCACTGAAACTAGAAATCAGAAGAAAAAGTCTGGAAAGACCACAAATACATGGAGGTTTAATAACATGCTACTAAACAATGAATGGGTCAACTAAGAAATCAAAAAATACATGGAGACAAATGAAAATGAAAACACAATGGTCCAGAATATTTGGGAGGCAGCAGAGGTGGTCCTAAGAAGGAAGTATATAGCAATACAGGCCTATCTCAAGAATCAAGAAAAATCTTAAACAAAATAACCTTCCACCTAAAGGAACTAGAAAAAGAATAAACCTAAAACCAGAAGAAAAGAAGTGATAAAAAAAAAAAAAAAGATCAATGAAACCAGGAGCTGGTTCTTTGAAAAGATCAACAAAATTGATAAACCTCTAATAAGATTAAAAAAAAAAAAGACTCAAAATCAGAAATGAAAGGAGAAATAACAACTTAAAATCCTTGGTATCTCTGTGGTGTAAGAGGATATTATGAAAAACTGTATGCCAACAAATTGGACAACCTAGAGGAAATGGATAAATTCTTAGAAACATATAACCTCCCAAAACTGAGTCAGGAAGAAATAGAAAATTTGAACAGACCGATTACTGGAATGAAATCAAATCAGTAATCAAAAAGCTCCCAAAAAACAAAAGTCCATGACCAGATGGCTTCACAGGTGAATTCTACCAAACATTTAAAGAAGTGTTAATGCCTGTTCTCTTCAAACTATTCCAAAACATAGAAGAGGAAGGAAAACTTCCAGATTCATTCTATGAGGCCAGGATTACCAAAACCAGAGTAAGACTCTATCAAAAAAGAGAACTACAGGCCAATATCTCTGATGATAATAGATGCAGAAATCCTCAACAAAATACTAGGAAACTGAATCCAACAATACATTTAAAAAATCACCACAAGTAGGGCTTATTCCTGGGATGCAAGGTTGATTTAATAACCACAAATCAATTAGTATAGTACATCACATCAACAAGAGAAAGGATAAAAAACATAGAATCATTTCAATAGGTGCAGAAAAGGCATTTGATAGATGACAACATCCATTCATGATAAAAGCCTCAACGAAGTAGATTTAGAGGGAACATGCCTCAACACAATAAAAGCCATATATGAAAAACCCACAGCTAACATCATACTCAATGGTGAAAAACTGAGAGCTTTCCACCTAGATCAAAAACAAGAATGTCCATTCTCACCACTTTTATTCAACATAGGACTAGAAGTCCTAGCCATAGCAATCAGGTAAGATAAAAGGAATGAAAGCAATCCAAATTGGTAAGGAAGAAGTAAAAATTTCACTATTTGCAGATGACCTGATACCTATATATAGAAAACCCTGAACTCCACCAAAAAACTACTTCAGCTAATAAGGAATTCAGTAAGGTCACAATACAAAATCAATGTACAGAAATCTTTTACATTTCTATACACTAATAATGGAGTGGCCAAAAGACAAAGAGGAAAACAACCCCATTTACAATTGCACAAAAAATAAAATACCTAAGAATAAATTTAACCAAAGAGGTGAAAGAACCTATGCTCTGAAAACTATAAAACATGAATGAAAGACATTGAAAATGACACAAACAAATGTGAAGACATTCCGTGCTCATGGATTAGAAGAACAAATATTGTTAAAATGTCCACACTACCCAAAGCAGTCTTCAGATTTAATGCAATCCCTATCAAAATGCCAACTGCATTTTTCACAGAACTCAAACAAACAATCCTAAAATTTACATGAAATTACAAAAGATTCCAAATAGCCAAAGCAATCTTGAAAAAGAAACAAAAAGCTGGAGGTATCACAGTTTCAGATTTCAAGTTATATTACATAGCTGTAGTAATCAAAACAATATGCTACTGGCACAAAAATAGACCCACTGATCAATGGATCAGAATAGAAAGCCTAGAAACAAACCTACCTTTTTATGGCCAATTAATATTTAACAAAGGAAGCCAAAATATGAGTGGGATAAAGACAGTCTCTTCAACAAATGGTGTTGGAAAAACTGGGCAGCCACATGCAAAAGAATGAAACTGGATCACTTTCTTACACCATACCCACACACACACACAGCCTCAAAATCAATTAAGGACCTAAATGTAAGACCTGAAACCATAAAATCCTAAAAGACAGCACAAGCAGTAATTTCTCTGACATCAGTCATAACAACATTTTTCTAGATGTATCTCCTAAGGCAAGGGAAACAACAGCAAAAATAAACTATTGGCACTACACCAAAATAAAAAGCTCTGCACAGCAAAGGAAACAACCAACAAAACTAAAAGACAACCTACTGAGTGGGAAAAGACATTTACAAATGGCATATCTAATAAGGGGTTAGTATCTAAAATATATAGAGAACTGATAGAACTCAACACCCAAAAAACAAATAATCCAATAAAAAATGGGCTGAAGACTTGAATATACATTTCTTCAAAGAAGACATGGCCAACAGACACATGAAAAGATGCTCAGTATCATTCATCACTGGGGAACTGAAAATCAAAACCACAATGAAATATTATCTCACACTCTCAGAATGGCTAAAATCCAAAAACACAAGTGTTGACAAAGATGTGGAGTTTAGAACCTTCATGCACTTTTGGTGGGAATGCAAACTGGTGTAGCTGCTGTTCTTCAAAAAATTAAAAATAGAATGACCCTACCATCCAATAATCACACTACTGGGTATATACCCACAGGATATGAAAACACTAATTTGAAGGAATATTTGCACCCTTATGTTTATTGCAGCATTATTTACAGTAGCCAAATTTTGGAAGCAGCCCAAGTATCCATCAGTAGATGATTAAGAAGATGTGTGTGTGTGTGTGTGTATATATGTGTGTGTGTGTATATATATGTGTGTGTGTGTGTATGCATGTATATACACACAATGGAATATTACTCAGCCATTAAAAAAGAATGAAATCCTGCCATTTGTGGCAACATGGCTAGATCTAGATAGTGTTATGCTAAACGAAATAAGCCAGAGAAAGACCACCATATGATTTCACTCATATGTGGAATTTAAGAAACAAAACAAATGCACAAAGGGGGGAAAAGAGACAAATCAAAAAACAAAAATGCAGATTCTTAACTATAGAGAACAAATGATTATCAGAGAGGCGGTGGGTGGGGGGATGGGTAACCAGATGAACAGGATTAAGAGTATACTTACCTTGGGGCGCCTGGGTGGCACAGCGGTTAAGCGTCTGCCTTCGGCTCAGGGCGTGATCCCGGCGTTATGGGATTGAGCCCCACGTCAGGCTCCTCTGCTGTGAGCCTGCTTCTTCCTCTCCCACTCCCCTGCTTGTGTTCCCTCTCTCGCTGGCTGTCTCTATCTCTGTCAAATAAATAAATAAAATCTTTAAAAAAAAAAAAAGTATACTTACCTTGATGAGCACTGAGTTATATATGGGATTCTTTGAATCACTAAGTTGTACACCTGAAAATAACACTGTAACTACACTAGAATTAAAAAATACCTTTAATATAGAAGTTGCATTTTAAAACTGAGCCCTTTTTGCTTTGTTTTTCAGATGGCCTCAACCAGTTTGGTCTAACAACCAACATTAGGTTTCGAGGTTGCATTCGATCTCTGAGGCTCACCAAAGGCACAGGCAAGCCACTGGAGGTCAATTTTGCCAAGGCCCTGGAGCTATGGGGCGTTCAACCTGTATCATGCCCAGCCAACTAATACAAATAAGTTTAACTCCAAGAAAGGTCCTTCAAGTATATCAAGTAAAACAAATATATCTTACCTAGATGTGTTATTAAAACTAATCTGTGCATGTATATTAAATTCTTTCTGTACTCGGACGGTGCTAAGTCAGATCTCAGACTGAATTTAAATTCAAGTTTTCTCAAGTCCATAAATAATAAACCAATTATTTCATTCTAAATAATTGTTTTGTGTGATTTTAAAGATGAAAGACAACTGGCATAAATTAATAAATTTACATGTCTTGGAGTCATCTCAAGAGCTCGGATGTTATTTGTGAAGGTAACTTTTTTGTTTGTTTTTACTAAATCCTATTAATACTTTTATCATCCTTTTCCACGTATGTCAGCCTTGGCTTGCTGTGCAGGCCACTGAAAAGAACAGTGGATTTGGCATGTTCGATTGGGAGGAAATCCGCTCCTTTACTCCCTATGTTTGAGAAGGCATTAGCGAATCATTTCCCTGATGCAAGTTCATTATTAGGGAGTTTAACTAGCCATATGAGTGAATACTTTTTTATTCTGAACATATATTTAGAGAGTATAGATCAGATTCAGGCCAGAGAGCTTAATTACTTGATTTTCTTGTTTGATAATGATTTATAGGCTTTGAGGAGACACCAGAACCAAGTTCCAGAATGACAATTAAGCACACATTTGATACTACAGTGTTGACACTCTGGGCTCCTTCAGTTTGCAGTGAATATCACAATATACATAGTCACAGAGGAATAATGCTGAAATGCATGTTTACTTACCAGGAAACAATAAACCATAAATGTAATAGAAGTATATCACTGAGTCTTTTTGAGTTGTAATTTGACCTAACAAATTCATTTCCTTAAAAATGTCTTTGTTTTGTTCTTTTAACCACTATTTAAATCATCTTCAAAGGGGTCAGTGAGAAGACTGGCCTAGATTTTATTCATCAACTTAAGAAAGAAGTGTTTTCATTTGCCATCTGCAGCAGAAATGGTTGTAGCCTAATAATGCCGAACATTTAGAAGAACAGATCTCATGGTAGTTTTAGCAAAAGAAGAATAATTCTGTCTGACAGTGCTATCCACAAGGGGAAAGAAGGTGCTCTTTCTAACAAAGGAGATAGCTAACACCCTCTTAGCATTTCATCGTTGGCCAGTTGTTTGTTACTATTTGCCTACACAGCCTCATTCTAGAGCAAGTGATTCTCAATGATGGCTTCATTTTGGAAATACCTGGGAAGCTTGATTTGGTCTAGGATCTAGCCTGGGCATGAGGATTTCTAAAAATCTTCCCAGGCAATTCTAAAGTGCCATCAGGAATGAGAAGCACCGTTCTAAAGAGGAAAATTATCCGCTATGTCGAAGTTGTAGAGTCTTCTGAGAATCTGTTGTTGACTTCGTCTTGGCCACTTCTTCACACACAAAAGTAATATTGAATCAAGTTAATGCCTTTTGATCCATCTTTAAGCAATAAAACTCTTTGAAAACCAATGTGTTTTGAAAGGAAAGATGTTACTTCTGCACTGAACACTGACAAGATTTGGGCTTATCTGGAAAATAAGTGGATAAACAGAAATAAAGATGCTAAATTCCTAAATTAAAAGTTAATGCCTTTCTTTCCTGGAGTCTGGACAGAAAGAAATATAACAAATTTGAAAGTAAAGGTATCTAATTAACACTCCTATCAGAGTCAAGCCCTGTTGAAGTCAATTTGTACATGAGTACCTTAGAATGGTAGAGTCAGAGGGGCACCTGGGTGGCAGTTGGTTGGGTGACCCACTCTTGGTTTCAGCTCAGGTAGTGGTCTCAGGATCTTGGGATTGGGCCTGTGTGAAGCTCTGTGCTCAGCACGGAGTCTGCTGGGGTTTCTCTCTCCCTCTTCCTCTTCCCCTACTCCATGCACACTCCTATGCACTCGTACATGCTTTAATTTAAAAAAAAAATGGTAGAGTTGGAAAGGCCCTTTGAAACCAATAAATAACAGTGATTTTCAACTCTTACCAGACACTAAAATTGCCTTGGGTACATAAAAGAATCATATCTGATTATCACTCCAGATCTTAAATAATCTCTGGATAAGGCCTGGTATTGGCATTTTCTAAACATCTCCAGCTGATTCTAATGTGTGACTAAGGCTGAGAACTCAGGTTTTTACTGCCTCCATATTTTATGGGGAGGAACTGGAGGAAACCCAGGGAGAGCTGATGGTGTGCTCAAAGTCCCATATTAGTTAAGTATTCCAAAGTAGTCATAAGAAAGCTAATCTGGACCCAAGCAGATTTCACTGAATCAGGTATTGGCTAAATTTGTCCCATATACAAATTCGTGATCCATTTTGGAATACGGATTTTATGGACAAAACTGTCCAAATTCTAAGATGAGAAATGAAATTTTAGGAAAAGTTTCTCTAGCATATTTTAAATAAATTTTCTACCTCAATAATCAGATTCTTAGCCCAAAACAAAATGTTTCCTTCACCCAACCTTATCCCTCAATAATTTCCTCACCTCTTTCCACCCACAGCAATCACGAAGAAAGCAGAATACTTTTCATTTATTTTTCAAACACCCACTCCTACCAGGTTGCCAGCCTTCTTCTTTAAGAAGGTGCTTTGCACTTCAGAAGAAAAACATTTAGGAGGGAAGTTTTATTGAAGTTACCATGGTGAACACAGCTGACAAAGGAAAATAAGTAACGGAGCAGATTTCAGCCCCAAAGCACTAGAACACTGCAGACACTTAAAGCTTCAATTAGTGGTTTTAAAAATCATAACTATTTTCTCCTTCTTTGATTTAGCCTATTATCTCTAACTACAGAACTCTTCTAGATTTTCTGCTTAACAGCAGAGGAAATGACTACTTTACAAATTGAAAATCTCAATTTTATGTTAATTATTTGCTGAAATATTTTGGAATAAAACTGGTATCTACAATTATTATGGAAACAAAACACAATAGTTTTCACAAGTGCAGAGTGTAGTCTTTCACTACCACTTGCGAAAGATATGACTTTTTCCTGTTGCAACTTTATCTCCGTTTTTCAATGTGTTTTCATCTCTGTTGAATAAAGAGAGAGATACAAACCTATGTACTGTACTCATTTGCATGACCAAGATTAGTACATACTTCAGACCCAACAGTTACCTGAAGGGAAGGAATGCCTCAGGCTGGGCCTGGAATTCTCTTATTTTGGAATCTTGGTAATGCAGGTTAGTGTTTGCCATTTGTGCCAGACACGGAAGTGAGCATGAAATTTGTGCCCAGGGTCAAAGTCAGAGTGTTACAACGTGAACTGAGCTCCCCCTTCTCCAAACAACGCATTTGTTGAAGTTCTAGGCCACAGTACCTGAAATGTATTTGCAGGTGGGACTTTAAAGGGGTAATTAAGGTAAAATGAAGTCGTGTGGGTGGGCCCCAATCCAACATGACAGATGTCCTTCTAAGAAGAGAACAGACATAGGGAAAAGACCATGTGAAGACACACAGAGAAGATGGCTAAGCCCAGAATAGAGGTCTCTCGAAGAAACCAACCCTGCCAACATCTTGAACTCAGATATCTACCTTCCAGAATTGTGAGAAAATAAATTTCCATTGTTGAAGCTACCCATTTTGTGGTACTTCGCTATGGCAATCCCAGCAAACTAATGCTGGGCCTTTCTGCATCAATATATACATACAACATACCTACCTACCCACCTACAGCATCAGCACATTTCAGGTTCCTTCAGGATGACATGTACATCAGAGAAACCAGTTATTTGGAACAGTGACCATTATCACTTACGTAAATGAATAGAAAAACATTGAGACTAAAAGAATATTCACAACATACTTAAATAGAGGAAGTTGTTTTTATATGTGCCTGGGGATATTAGGAATAGCTACATAGTAATTATAAATCAAAGAAATAATGTTCTTCTCAATAACACCACTTATTGAACTTTTCAGCAGAATGGATTCTCTGGAGAGCTTTTCTGGTTTGTATATTCAGGTTTAGAGAACTACTAATCTACCCTTGGACAAATCAAAGCCCTGCTTTATTTGGGAAAGTTGTCTCTCTGGAGTTCAGCCTGCTGCAGGGACATAGCTAATAATATAAAAGGTGGTAGCAGTGGAGGTGGTGAGAAGTAATTAGATTCTGATATATTTTGAAGATGGATTAGTGTTTCCTGCAGCATTGCCTATGGAGTATGAGAAAATAAGGTACTGATAACTTCTGATCATCTGAAAGAATAGAGGAGCCATTTTTGAGAGATGGAGGTTGTAGCTGAAGTGGGCTTTTTTACAGAAGGGAAAACCAGGTGATTCGTTTTAGATATATTAATTTTGAACTTTCCACTAGGTATCTAAGGACACTGTACCATAGGCAGTTGGATAATGAGTCTGGAGTTCAGAAAACTGGTCTGAGCTGTAGGTATAAACATGGGAGTCATCAGAATACTGATGTTATGCATAGCCACACAACTGAATGAGATCAGCAAGGGAGTGAGATGGATAGAGGACTATGGCACCAAAATTAAGAGTATCATAAAAATTACTCAGAACTTAAAAATAGGAAAAAGAAGGTACTGTTCTTTCAGTGCAGTCCCAGGCTTGACTTGCTACTGTTTGGACTATTTCACAACTCTGTAGGGTCAAGGGCACCTTATAGGTTTTTGTCTCATAGAAATGTAAATAAATTGTCTGGTTGAAGGTAACAGTTTTTTTTCTAATTGAGAAATCCTATCTTAATATCCCTTCATGTGTATGTGCATATACAGGTTCTCAAATGCTCTTTAGACAAGTTTAGCATCTTATTTCTTCCCTCACTAGTTGAGTTAAATAAAATCTTTGACGTGTTCAAAGGTATTGAATATTTGCCTGAGAGTCATAAATATTTAACCTTTTGAAAACTACACTTCAGCAAGGCAGAAGGGGAGGAGGGGAACCGGCTGATCCGCTCAGCTTCAGTCCAAACCAAAAATCAAGTCACACGATTTGTTCATTTACCAGTGAGTTTTCTCGATTCCCTAACCCTATGTTTTCATTATTGCACTTCCTGTGAAGTAAATATTACTTGAGAAACTTAATGTTAAGAGAGAAAAAAAGTTTAAGAATTACAGGGGCACCTGAGTGGCTCAGTTGGTTAAGCACCTGCCTTCAGCTCAGATCCCAGGGTCCAGGGATTGAGCCCCCACATTGGGCTGGGCCTGCTTCTGCTTCTCCTTCTTCATTCCCCCCTTGTGCTCTCTGGATCTATGTCTCAGATAGATAGATATATAGGTACATAGATACATAGATTAGATAGAGGATAGATAGATGGATAGTAGATAGATGATAGATAGATACTTCAAAAAAAAAGAAGAAAAGAATTAACAGCTTTTTATTTCACTTTTTATTGATAATTTCTCTCTCCTGCTAGTTCAGCCTCTGCTTTTACACACACACACACACACACACACACACACACACACACACACATCCAGTCTTAGCTATTTAATAATGTTGGAACCAAGAACAGTTTATTTGTGGCCAGATACACTACTGACTTTCAAATTCCTTTATAGAAGTGTGGCCTAAACTTTGACACTTCAACTCTTGTATATAACATCTAATCATAAAAACATGCATAGAATCTTTTAATCATTTTGCTATTTTTGAATTAAATAAGATAAATCAAACACAAATTAGATCAGTCCATTAAAATCATTTTATATTATATATGATATTTTCTAATAAAGCCCATTATCTTACCTATAATAGAAATCAAATTGACTATTGAAAATCACAAAAGAAATATCTGAATAGATTGACCAAATTTGGAGAGTATGGTTTGGATTAACTGACTTAAAATGAAAGCTATGCACCATCCACAAAATTCATCAGAGATACCCTAATGGGCACTTCAGAGAAATGGGCAATCAACCCTGAAACTGAAATATCAGGGGGGCCTGGGTGGCTCAGTTGGTTGAGTGCCCAACTCTAGATTTCAGCTCAGTTCATGATCTCAGGGTCCTGGGATCAGGCCCTGTGTTGGGTTCCTGGCTCAGTGGGGCATTCTGCTTGAGATTCTCTCCCTCTCCCTCTGCTCCTCACCCCATTTGCATGCTCTCGCTCTCTTTCTCAAATAAATATTTTTTAAAAGATTTTATTTAATTATTGACAGAGAGAGCAAGAGCACAAGCAGGGAGAGCAGGAGAGAGAGAAACAGAATCTGTGCTGAGCAGGGACCCCGATGTGGGGTTCCATCCCAGGACCCCAGGATCATGACCTGAGCTGAAAGCAGATGCATAACTGACTGAGCCACCCAGGTGTCCCTTAAATAAATCTTTTTAAAAAAACTGAAATATCAACATTAAAGGCTGCTGACTGCTGAAGGAGAAAGACATGCCACACATACTAAGACATGATGAAGAGGAAAAACACATAATATCGAGGATGAGCCCCAAATCAAAACTCACCAAACAGATGCTACAAATTTTAGATGATAATGTTTCATTGAGATGTATTTTGTGTTGGAAACTCTACAAAGTATTTTCCAGGTTAAAACAGTCAGGATTTATTTAATTAAATAAATGATGGTTCATGAATCTCCTAAGAGGTACTGAATAAAGCCAGCCAACCTCTTTCTATATAAACAGATGGAGATGGAAGAAGAGAGGGAGAGAAAAAGAGAAAACGAGAAAACTGAGACTTTTCTCATTTTAAAGGCAAGGCCCGCTTTAAATATATAGTAAAAATAAATTTATTGATAAATTCCTTTTGTTTGATCTTAATATACAGAATTAATATTAATATTTTATTAAAATTTTAGCAATGTGTTGTAGCATCAAAAGTCGATCAAAACTATATAATGTTTGCAATTTTTATATTTTTGTATTATAAAACATCAATTGGTTCATTTTAACATTTTTCATTTTTTATTTCTCAATTAGAGTTAAAAGAAGAAAGTTTCCACTACTACATGCAGGCACTTCTCCAAAATGACATATTGTTACTGAGAAATCATTTAGTGCCAGTAAATAGTTAACGGGATATAATTTAACAATTTATTTTCTCTTATACATTAGCTTCTAATGTATTAACGATAATTATGATGCATTATATGTAATTTTTTATCAGATGACATAAATTAGGAATCTGATGAGGAAAATTTGCAGAAATTAACTTCATTATAGTCACAACATCAAGGTCCCCAGCATCTCTCTTTTGGGTAGTAAACCTACTGAATAACTGAAAACTTGAAGTAAGGATCATCAGAAATAATAATGTGGGGAAAAAAGAAAGGGACTAATAAGGAATTGTTTCAGAGAGATTAAAATAACAAATTTATAAAAAATTATGTAATAAGCCAAATAATATTGGTTTAAACAATGTAATGTATATAATTAAACTGAATTCCTAAACCATGCTAGAATATCATATTTAAATGTATAGGTTAATAAATAGCTCCCCGAATGTGATTGTTCTGACTCTACCAGGTACCAGTTGGGTTCAAGTGTATCCAGAAGCTCATCTCTGAAAAGGTACAGTAATAATAAAGAGGAGTCATGGGAGAACAAAGTTCTTGAAGGAATAACTGAACAGAAATACAACAGGAACTGAAGAAATCAGGATCCAGATATTAAAATCAAAGAACCTCTTTAAATTAAAACATTGCCAAAATCCCTTTTCTTTAGAAGACTATGAAGAGTAGAACTCTTATAAAAAAGAAAAAATACATAAATAAAAAGACAAAGAACTATTTGTCTAAATCAACCTTTCAATTAAGAATAAATTATTTCCAGGGCACCTGGTTGGCTCACTCGTTAAGCATCTGCCTTCATCTCAGGGCGTGATCCCAGGGTCCTGGGATTGAGCCCCACATCAGGCTCCTCTGCTGGGAGCCTGCTTCTCCCTCTCCCACTCCCCCTGCTTGTGTTCCCTCTCTCTCTCTGGCTGTCTCTCTGTCAAATAAATAAATAAAATCTTTAAAAAAAGGAATAAATTATTTCCATGCTCATGGATTAGAATAATATTATTAAAATGTCTATTCTGTCCAAAGCAACCTACAGATTTAAAGCAATCCCTATGAAGTTACCAACAGCATTTTTCACAAAAATAGAACAAACAATCCTAAAATTTACTGTATGGAACCACAAAAAACCCAAACAGCCAAAGTTATCTTGAGAAAGAACAAAGCTGGAGATTCTCAGATTTCAAGATCTAGTACAAAGCTGTAGTAATCAAAACAGTGTGGTACCAGCACAAAAATAGACACATAGATCAACGGAGCAGAATAGAACACCCAGAAATAAATCCACTCTTATGTAGTCAATTAATCTATGACAAAGGAGGCAAGAATATACGATGGGGAAAAGACAGTATCTTAATAAATGGTGCTGGGAAAACTGGACAGCTACATGCAAAAGAATGAAACTGGACCACTTATACCATACACAAAAATAAAACTGAAAATTGAATAAAGACCTAAAGGTGAGACCTGAAACCATAAAACTCCTAGAAGAAAACATAGGCAGTAATTTCCTTGACATCAACATTTTTCTAGTTATGTTTCTTCAGGCAAGGGAAACAAAAGAAAAAATCTGGGACTACACCAAAATTAAAAGCTTTTGCACAGTGAAGGAAAACATCAAGAAAAAAAATGGCAACCTACTGAATCAGAGAAAATATATGCAAATGATATATCCAGTAAAGGGTAACTACCCAAAATACATAAATAACTTCTACAACTCGACACCATATAAAAACCCAAATAACCCAATTAAAAATGGGCAGAGGACCTGAATAGACACTCTTCCAAAAGAGACATACAGATGGCCAGCAGACATTGGAAAGATTCTCAACATCACTCATCACCAGGGAAATATAAATCAAAATCACAATGAGGTATCACCTTTTACCCAACAGAATGGTTATAATCAAAAAGGCAAGAAATAACAAGTGTTGGTGAGAATGTGGAGAAAAAGGAACTCTTGTACACTGTTAGTGGAAATATAAATTGGTGCAACCACTCTGGAAAATAGTTTGGAGGTCCCTCAAGGAATTAAAAATAGAACTATCATATGATCCAATAATTTCACTATTGGGGGTATTTACCCAAAGAAAAAGAAAACACCAATTAGAAAAGATATATGCACTTCTATGTTTACTGCAGCATTATTTATAATAGCCAAGATATGGAAACAGCCCAAGTGGCTATTGATAGAGGAATGGATAAAGAAGGTGTGGTGTGGTGTGGTGTGAGTATGTGTGTGTGTGTATACACAAAGTATACACATACACACACACAATAGGATATTACTCGGCCATTTAAAATGATGAGATCTTGCCATCTGTGACAACATGGATGGACCTAGAGGGTATTATGTTAAGTGAAATAAGTCAGAGAAAGACAAATACTAAACGATTTCACTTGTATGTGGAACCTAAAAAAAAAAAAAATGGATAAACAAAAAGTAGAAACAGATCCATAAGTACAGAGAACAAACTGATGGTTGTCAGAGGGGAGGGAGGGTGGAAGAGAGTGGGAGATACAGGTTTCCAGTTATGGAATGACTAAGTCCCAGGGATAACAGGCAAAACAGAGAATATAGTCAATGGTATTGTAAGGGCATTGTACGGTGACAGATGCCAGCTACAGTTGCGGTAAGCATAACACACAGAGGTCTCCAATCACTATGTGGCACACCTGAAACTAATGTAACATTTGTAACATTACGTGTTAACTATACTTTTATAAAAAAGAAATGTTAGGGGCACCTGTGTGGCTCAGTCAGTTAAGCATCCGTCTTCGGCTCAGGTCATGATCCTGGGGTCCTGGGACCAAGCCCCACATCAGGCTCCCTGCTCAGCGGGGATTCTGCTTCTCTGTCTCCCTCTGCTGCTCCCCCTGATTGTACTCTCTCTCTGTCAAATAAGTAAAAATCTAAAAAAAAAAACAAAAAACCCAACTTTTTAAAATAAATAAGAAAAATTTTTAAAAAGAATAAATTATTTCTTAGCATCCATTTCACACATTGAGACCAATTAATGAAAGTTTATGCAACAGTTGTAAGAGCCCATACATAATAAAATATTGGGGAAAATAATATATTCTATTTTGTGTAGGTTTTTAAAATCCTCCCAAAGGTAAAAGAAAGATACAATTATTGAACTTATTGAGCTGTAAAAGACAGGTATTCCAAATTTACTCCCCTTGCTTCTAAAAGAATTCCTTACATTTCCTTTGGGGACCTATCCCTTCCACTACTCCTACATCAGAAACGGGTGCTGATAATTCAATCAGTACATCCCAGCCCATCCTCTGACCTACAGTGACTGGCATACTAAGGAATCCAATTAGAACCAATGAGTTTTCTGTGAAGCCTGTGTGAAAAGATATACCCCTCTTCCAAGCTCATGCATAGTGTACATAAGGATGTGACAGCTGGGATGGGTGTATCCAATTTGCTACTAAGTGGGGAGCACCCACATCTGCCAAGGACCTCAGGATGGAACCCAAGGATGAAGCTGATATTGCAAAAGGCAGAGTAGAGAAATCATGTGTTCAGTGAGTTAACTTCAGCTGAAGGCTGTCACAACTCTGGGCTATTCAGTTATATGCACTAGGATAATTTTTTTTTTATTGCTAAAGCCAATATTAGAGTTTTCCTCTCACTTGGAACGTTCGATTCTTACTGACAGATATGCTGACTATATGCTACCCTATATACACATTCTCCAAGTTAATCCTCTCAATAGCTTTTCTGGCAGCACTGTTATCATCCCCATTTTAGATATGAAAAAACAGAGGCTTTAAACAGTTAAATGACTTGCCCAAAGTCACCCAGCCAGGAAGTCTGGAACCATGAATTTTAAATTGAAAACATTACATAAGATTCAATACTTTCTGAAAGGAAAGTCCTAGATTATTATTTTTCTTACACTTAGATTACTTTGAAAAACAGATTTTGAAGATTAAGTTCAAGAAGTAGTTATTGTGAGCCCAGTGCTATTCTCATTGAGAGGAGAGGTAAAGCTATCATTCCTGACCTTTCTTCCCACACATATTTTTAAATCCTAGACTATACAGTCACTGTTGAGATGAGAAACATATATCTTTTCCAACTTTAGTGTGTTAAGACTGTCAAGCCAGCCAAAGCAACACAAGGGTGTATTATCACAATATCAGGGTTTTTTATGGAACCCAAGGAAAGAACAAAATCCTGGCCTCATAAGGACATGTGATCAAGGACTGAAAACCTTCAGGTTCTCCCCCAGCTATTCCACTTTCATCTGTTTCCCATGTTGCTGCTCCAGTCTTCTCTCTCCGGATGGGATCCCCTTCTATGACTGCATGTAAACAGACAACTTCTGATTACAAAGTTATTTTCAAGGAACCCACAGAGAAGGACTAGCTGTTCTCCATCCAAATGTGAAATTCCAAAAAAGAAAGCATGATTGGCTGGGCAGGAATCAGGTGTTGACCTCTTGTGATCAAATCAATATGGTTATGGGAAAGATCAGGTAGTACAAACATACTATAGTAACAACACTCCTTGGTGGCCCAGAGGTGGGAGCAATTCTGGAGAGTAGGATTACATTAGAAACCCAAAAAATCTATTCCACTATAGCATAGAAGCAAGACAAAGCTAGAAAAAGTCAGTGCTCAATTTAGGGTGCATAGAAGTTTAGGAGAGATAGGGCTCTGTGGGGCCATCAGGAGAGGCTTTGAGTCCCTGGCAGGACTTTAAGATTCTGACTCTCATCCCATTTCTGATCACCAACTATGATTCTGCACCCAATTTCAGTGTGTGAGGGTTTTTTCCACACCAGCAAGCAATTCTCAGACACCAGCTGGTTCTCCTAAGAGATTTCATGCAATTTTGACTTTGTCTATCTGGGGATAGCATCAGATCCCACAGGCTAAGCACTCAGTCCTTAGACAACAACCCATCACTCCAACTTCAGGTGCCTATCCTAAGTCCAGGGTGTCACCTGTGTTTCCCACCAACTGGCTATAGATCAAAGGTTCCAATGACCCTCTCCTTAGGTTTGGTAAACTTGCTAGAGTTACTCCGATAACTCAGATTATTACCGGTTTATGATACAAAGATATAACTCAGGAACACCCATATGAAAGAAATACATGGGGCAAGGTATGGGGAAAGGTTCAGGAGCTTTTACATCTTCTCTAAGTGGGCCACTCTCCCCCAGTCTCCGAGTGATCACCAACCTGGAAGCTCTCCGAACATGACATGACAGTACATAGGCATGATTGATTAAGTCATCAGTCATTGGTAACTGATTCAACCTCCAGCCCCTCACTCCTTCCTGGAAGTACCGCGGTGAAGATGGGGCACTGAAAGTTCCAATCTTCTAAGCACATGATTGGGTCTCCTAGTAAACAACCCCCATAAGGTTACCTAGACTATTTCCAAAAGTAGCCTCGTTAACATAATAAAAGACACCTTTCCTGCTCTTATCACTTAGGAAATTCCAATGGTTTCAGGAGTTCAGCGCCAGAAATCAGAGGAATGCCAAATATATATTTCTTCTTATAAATCACAGTATCACAGATTTGAACTTGGCCATAAGCGATTTAAGAAGAAGAAGGAAAGGTAATACTAATAGGAAAACCTGAAACCTATATCATATTTTAATAAAATATTTATCAACAGAAATATACATTGAAAAAGAATGAACTGACATGTTGAAACTAGAGCTTTGCTGATATTCAAAGAGATTTTTAAGAATTATGTGGTGTCTCTTAGAATCCTTCCAAAAAGACAGCTGATAAATGAATTTCTAAACTAGGTACTGGTTTTGAAATGAAAGTTTTATCACCGCAACTAAAAAATATTTAGTCATTGATTAAATGCTAATGAGTTTTTTAAATCCTTCTTCTTTCTTCCCCTGCTTCTAAACAACCTCATCTGCTTGATAAATCAATCTAAATTGCTCCATAATTTAAAGGCCTAGTGTCTACTCAAAATGTTTGGTTTCTGTGTTTATGGCAGTCCACATAGTGCAAATATGAAAAAAAATCTAATTTTCTTAATGAAAGGGCTATAATTGACTCATCTAATGTATTTCTGAAAGATTAATAAAGCTACTTTTCCTCATGGCAATAAGACAGACATTAAATAAAAATGTTTCTCAAGAGTGAAGAGTAATTCCAGTGACCTCTTTCTCATTATGTGCAAGCCCTTTATAAACTCACACAAGTGAAATATGGTCACCAGATTCACAGTCATCTCTACTGAACTAAACTAGATTTTTTTCCCACACGAATGGAATAAAAATTATAAAACTTATATAATGACCTTTATTTATGCTCTCTAAATCAAAAGTCTCAGAAGTGAGAATTTTCAAATTCTAAAATGAGATACTAATATTCATAGCATGCTAAATTATAAAATGCATCTTCTACCTTTTAACTGGTTTTTCCCCTCTTTTCTGCCTTTCCACAGTCACTCTCTTTAAAAAAAAGAGTCAAAGCTTAATAAATGCCAGATTAAGATCAATAGACATTTGAAATGGCTATTAAAAAAAAGAAAAAAAAATGAACAACAATAAAATAGACAAAAACTAGATTCATAAAGAACAAACTGATGGTTACCAGTTGGGAGGTGGAGGGAATGGATAAAATAGTGAAGGGGATTAAGAGTACACTTTTAGTGATGAGCACTGAGTAATGTATAGAATTGTTGAATCACTATGTTGTACACCTGCAACTAATGTAACATAGTATGTTAATTATACTGGAATTATATAAAAATTTATTACTCCTCTTTCATCCAGCACCAAATATTGCATCTTATATGTAATGCATTGGCTAGGTGCTGGAGACATCATGTTGAACAAGACAAGGGGAATCCTTTGTCTCTTCCACTCTTGTGGGAAAGGGAGATAAGTAGAGCAGTAAAAGAAATAAACAAACAAATAATCAAACCTTGCAATAAGTGCTTAAAAGGAAACAAAGAGTCTAAACCAGAGAGAAACAATGGGAAGCAATTTTAGATATTCAGGGAAGGCTCTTTTGAGCAGGTGACCCTTACACTGATACCTAAAAATGTGAGGAAACAATGATGTGAACTGTATGTGCATGTGTGTGAAAGAGGCAGGGCATCATGTTGGAAGGCAGTCTAAGCAAAAGTACCAGAGATTGCAAAGACCCTAAGGTAGGTCAGATGTCTTCTAGGGATGGGAAACAAATTAGTATGGCAAGAGGATAGCAAGCCAATAGAATGGTAGTGTGAACTGAGTTTGGACAGTGACAGAGCCGGGTGCAGGGTGTAACAGGCCATGGGGGTAAATTTGGATACTGGTTTAGGAACGATGTAAAGTTACTGAGGATGTTAAACATAGGGTCTGATTCTATTTCTGTTGCTGCTCTCTGGAGACACAATTGGAGGGGCCCTGGAATGGATGAAAGAGGACCTTGCAGTACTTCTGGCAAAAAGACAATGGTGGCTTAGACCAGGGTATGTTTAGAGAAACAAAGAAGAGGATAAATTGAAGAAAGTTTTGAAGAAGAGGTTAGACTTATAGATGGACTGGGTGCATGGGAGCTGCCTGAGGGAGTAAGCAGGGAGGGAGTATCTAAAGACAGCTTTCAGGTTTCTGATTTGAATGACCAGGTAGACAACCATGATGTCATTTACTAGAATAAGGAAGATTAGGGTGGGTAATAATTAGATTGCTGTTGGCTAACAGAAAACCTAGTTAATTGGCTTTAAATCTTAAGAAAACTTATTACCTGATATAACCAAGCAGTTAGCAGAACCAGATCCAAGTGCTGTCTTTTAGAGCTCTAAGTTTATTTCTCTGCAGTCCTCTTAGCTCTCTCCTGTTCCTTACATAGGCTCTATCCTCAGCCACAATAGCTGTAGCAGTTTTAGGCATCAGCATGTCTAGAGATGGGAATGGCCATCCCAATCTTTGTCTCCTTCCTAGGAGTGAAGGAAGATTTTTTTAGATGTCTAGCAGAAGTCCCTACTCTGGTGCTATCAGCAGAATATGACCACTCAAACCCAGGTACATGCAAGGAGAAAATGTTCTCCATATTGTTTTGTATTAATCAGGGTATTTCCCTGAGACAGGAGACAGAATCCTGTCTCCAAATTAAGTAAGGAAAGTGTAAATAACAAAATAAAATCAGAACCTAGTAATTTACCTAAATATGTTGAAAATGTATGTTCACCCAAAAACCTACATAAGAATGTTTATACCAGCTTTATTCGTAATTGTCAAAAATTAGAGGGGGGTAGGGGAATGGGATAGGCTGATGATGGGTAATAAGGAGGGCACGTATTGCATGGTGCACTGGGTGTTACACGCAACTAATGAATCATCGAACTTTATATCAAAAACCAGGGATGTACTGTATGGTGACTAACATAATAAAAAAATATTAAAAAATAAATTAAATTAAAAAAAAAGAAACAATCAAAATATCTTTTGATGAACCAAAAAACTGTGGCATAGTCATACAATGAAATATTATTCATCAATAAAGGAAGTGGGATCTCAAGCTATGAAAAGACATGGAGGAACCTTAAATGCTTAATATTTCTTAGTGAAAGAAGCCAATCTGAGTATATGATTCTAACTATGTGACATTCTGGAACAGGTAAAACTATATAGACATTAAATAGATCAGTGGCTCTATTTTTAACTTTTTGAGTTAAACTGCTGCCCAGTTTTCCCAACACCATTTATCAAAGAGACTGTCTATTTCCCATTGGATATTCTTTCTTGCTTTGTCAAAAAGCCAGACACACACACACACACACACACACACACACACACACACACACACAATGGAATACTAATAAGCCATAAAATAGAATGAAATCTTGCCATTTGCAATGACATGGATGGAGCTAAGTGAAATAAGTCAGTCAGAGAAAGACAAATACCATACGATGTCACTCATATGTGGAATTTAAGAAACAAATGATCAAAGGGAAAAAAGAGAGAGAGACAAACTAAGAAAGACTTAACTATAGAGAACAAACTGGTGGTTACCAGAGGGGAGCTGGATGGGGGGATGGGTTAAATAGGTGATGGGGATTAAGGGACAAAACACCCTGTGATGTGCACTGGGTGTTGTACGGAAGTGTTGAATCACTGTATCATTCTGAAACTAATATTACACTGTATGTTAACTAACTGGAATTTAAATAAAAACCTAAAAAAAAAAAAAGATCAGTGGTTGCCAGGGGGTCAGGGAGGGAGAGATGAATAGGTGGAATGCTAGGGATTTTTAGTGCAGTAAAACTATTCGTCTGATACCATAATGGTGTATACATGACATTATCCATTGGTTAAAGCCAACCATGTACAAAACAAATGTAAACATTAATGCAAACTATGGACTTCAGTTAATAAAACTTACAATTGTTATAGAAGTACCACACTAACACAAGATGTTAATAGCAGGGAAAACTGTGGGTAAGTGGGGCGCTAGAGGGGAACTGTATGGGAACTCTCTGTACTTCCCACTTAGTCTTTCTCTAAACGTAAAATTACTTGAAAAATCGTCTAGTGAAATAAAATAAAATCGGAGTTTTGCCAGCAACAAATATAAGATGAGCAGGGTTGCACAGGTGGCTAATAGTGTCTACAATGGATGAGGGAAAGAAATCTTGTTCCTTTTCAAAGATACTGAATTTGAGATGGGAAGCATCACATGAATATGTTAAGTAGACAGTTGGGTGTGTAATTCTGACAATGAAAGGAAAGATCTGGTCGTGATATGAATCCAGGAGGCAAGGACTCAAGAATCCATGGAAATTAGTAAGATCTAGAGAGAGAGAGGGGAGTCCCATGACCAGGTTTAAAGAATCACCACATTTAGAGGTTGGACATAAAAGAGCTGATGTCAACAAAGGAGAATGAGAAGGAACAGAAAATGAGATTCTCAGGAAAATGTGATGTCAGGAAAGACAAGAGAGGAGAGTGTTTCAAGATACAGGTAGTGTTGATATGTTTTTCAAAGATAAACTGAGTAGACAACATGGTGACATTGACAAGTGATGCTTTTGTAGATTGGTGGAAGAAGAATAGGTTTGAACAGTGAATGGAAAACAAGAAATTAAAGAGAGAATTCTGGTCATTTATATTTTTCCTATTTTCTGTAAAGGGATTATTTTGTGTCAGCCCAATGTCTTGCATATATATTTGTCCCACTCGCCAAAGGAGTCAAATGAAAAAAGAACATTAAGTTATGTGAACATATGTCTGCCAACACAATTCTGATAAAAGATGCTGGCACACTGAACAAGCTTATACCACTTCGTAAGAGACACTGGTTCTCAGAGAGGGACAGCTCCAGTAACTGAGGTCAGTTGGAATATTCAAATATAACCATATGTCAGAGATACTTCGGAGTTTCTTTTAGAAGTGAAGGAAACATTACAGCTTAGTGAGATGGAAAGTAACCTACCTAAAAGGCTGAAGACCAGAGTTTGCTTTCTACTACTTAGATGTCTGATTTTAGGTAAATCATTTAAACTCTTTGAGCCTCATTTGCCTCATTTGTAAATAATAATAATACCCCTCTTCTGTGCTTGACCCAGAGGTTTTGATTTTTTCACCCTTTCCCTCCTTTTTTCCTATATTATATTGAACAAATAACTTTTCCTTCTTTTCCCTAGTGGTTCTGCAGTTATACTTCCTATTTTATTCTCTCTTTTTTTAATTTAAGATCTTTTTTAAAATATTTTTTTAAGAGAAAGAGAGAATGCCCATGGGAGCAGGGTGGGGGAGGGGCAGAAGGAGAAGAAGAAAGAGAATCTTAAGGCGGTTCCACACCCAGAGCAGAGCCCAATGCGGGGCTTGATCTCACCATCCTGAGTAAAATTAATTCTTTAACCTTAAAGATATTCAGCCTAAAGTCTAAATTTGATTTGATAAAAAAAAAAATCTAAATGAACTTAGAATGCCTCATCTTTATCCTTTCCATCTTTTTTCTTCTTTTAAAGGTTGTATTTGTTTATTTGACTGAGAAAGCATGCACAAGCAGGGGGAGTGGGAGAAGGAGAAACAGGCTCCCCACAGAGCAGGGAGCTGATGCGATGCTGGACTGGATCCCAGGACCCTGGGATCATGACCTGAGAGACACTTAACCACTGAGCCACCCAGGCACCCTTATCTTTTCCATTTCATATGTTATTTTTTTTACAGTGTTTTAGTTCTGTTTTGCTTCCAAACTCACCAAAATTGGTTTTTGTTTTTTGTTGTTGTTTTGGGTTTTTTTTAATCCTTTTTTTTCTTTTTTAAGATGTATTTGAGAGAGGAGAGAACACACACATGTGCACATGAGTTGGGGGAGGGACAGAAGGAATCCCAAGCAGAATCCACACCGAGGGCAAAGCCCAATCAGGGGCTCAATCCTCCCATAGAGGAGATCACGACCTGAGCTGAAACCAAGAGTCCAACTCTCAACCAACTGAAACACCCAGGCATGCCTGGATTGTTCGTTTGTTTGTTTTGTTTTGTTTTGTTTTGTTTTGTTTTTAAAATACTTACTTCAATCTCCAAGGAATTGTTGAAAGGGAAAAACAAAGCTGGGGGCATCATGTTGCTGGACTTCAAGCTGTACTACAAAGCTGTGATCACAAAGACAGCATGGTACTGGCACAAAAACAGACACATAGAACAATGGAACAGAATAGAGAACCCAGAAATGGACCCTCGGGTCTTTGGGCAACTAATCTTTGACAAAGCAGGAAAAAACACCCAGTGGAAAAAAGACAGTCACTTCAATAAATGGTGCTGGGAAAATTGGACAGCTATATGCAAAAGAATGAAACTTGACCACTCTCTCACACCATATACAAAGATAAACTCCAAATGGTTGAAAGACCTCGATGTGAGACAGGAATCCATCAAAATCAGAGAGGAGAACATAGGCTGCAACCTCTTTGACATCAGCCACAGCAACTTTTTTCATGACACATCTCCAAAGGCAAGAGAATCAAAAGAAAAAAATGAACTGTGGGACTTCATCAAGATAAAGAGCTTCTGCACAGCCAAGGAAACAGTCCAAAAAAACTAAGAGGCAGCCCACGGAATGGGAGAAGATATTTGCAAATGACACTACAGATAAAAAGACTTGTATCCAAGATCTACAAAGAACTTCTCAAACTCAATACACGTGAAACAAATAATCAAATCAATAAATGGGCAGAAGATATGAACAGACTTTTCCAATGAAGACACAGAAATGGCTAACAGACACATGAAAAAATGTTAAAATCATTAGCCATCAGGGAAATTCAAATCAAAACCACCTTGAGATACCACCTTACACCAGTTAGAATGGCAAAAATGGACAAGGCAGGAAACAACAAATGTTGGAGAGGATGTAGAGAAAGGGGATCCCTCTTACACTGTTGGTGGGAATGCAAGTTAGTATAGCCCCTTTGGAAAACAGTGTGGAGGTCCCTTAAAAAGTTAAAAATTGAGCTACCCTATGATCCAGCCATTGCACTACTGGGTATTTACCCCAAAGATACAGATGCAGTGAAGAGAAGGGCCATATGCACCCCAATGTTCATAGCAGCATTGTCCACAATAGCTAAATCGTGGAAGGNGACAGATGACTGGATTAAAAAGATGTGGCCCATATATACAATGGAATATCACTCAGCCATCAGAAAGAACGATTACACAACATTTGCAGCAACGTGGATGGGACTGGAGGAGATTATGCTAAGTGAAATAAGTCAAGCAGAGAAAGACAATTATCATATGGTTTCACTCATTTACGGAACATAAGAAATAGGAAGATCGGTAGGAGAAGGAAGGGAAGAAAGAAGAGGGGGTAAACAGAAGGGGGAATGAACCATGAGAGACTGTGGACTCTGGGAAATAAACTGAGGGCTTAATAGGGGAGAGGGGTAGGGGATTGGGATAGGCCGGTGATGGGTATTAAGGAGGGCACATATTGCATGGTGCACTGGGTGTTATATGCAAGTAAGGAATCATGGAACATTGCATCAAGAACTGGGGATGTACTGTATGGTGACTAATATAACAAAATAAATATTATTTAAAAAATAAATAAAAAATAAAATACTTCAGTTTAAAAACTTTGCTTACCATTTCTTCCTGAATTCTACCTCTTCCTTCTGATTTCTTTGGTTTTTCTGGCTGAGCAATATTACTGAATAGCTCATTTAGTGAAAGTCAACCTTTTTGTTTTTAAATGTCTGTAAATGTGTTTACTTCCCCCTTAATATTGAATGCTAGGAGTCTAACTTAACATTTTTTCCTCAGCTTTTTGAAGATACAGTTTCACCATCCTTCTGTATCAGTTGTCACTGACTCCAAGTCTACTTTTATTCTGATTGGCATCCTTGTAAATTTTCTTTTTTCTCTGATAGTTTTTAAAATTGGTTCTTTGTTTATGATAATCTATAGTTTCACTACAATGTATTTAGCGAAGATTTGGTTTTCTTTGTGCTGTTCTGAACTCAATGTACTTTTAAGGTATAGGACAAGTTTTCTATTTGGGGAAATTCTCTAACATATATCTTTATTGCCTCTTCCAAATTCTCCTATTTTCTCCATTTGAATTTTACTTATTAACTGTAATCTCTCATTGTATTTTCCATAGCTCAACCTGTCTTTCATACTTCTATGGACATATCTAGGCTTTTGAGAACCTACCACTTACACAATTTGGGAGTTTTTAAAGAAGACTACAAGGGATGCCTGGGTGACTTGGTCAATTAAACATCTGACTCTTGGTTTTGGCTCAGGCCATGATCTCAGGGCTGTGGGATCAAGCCCCACATTGGGCTTTGCATTCAGCAGGGAGTCTGCTTGAAGATTCTCTCCCTCTGCCCTCCCCACCCCACACCCCCACCCCCACCTACTTGTGCTTTCTTTCTAAAACAAATAAATCTTTTAAAAAATAATAAAGGGAGAATACAAAATATGAACAGAAAATTAGACATGAAATGAATATTTCTTTAGAATGAGAAATCACAAATTATAAATTGAAACAAGTATACTGAAATAAATGCTACAAACATAATATACTCTAAAAGTATATAATTTGCATATTAACTGCTGGAGTACTTCCATAATACCTTTTTTCTCCTTCATTTTTGGGTGCATATTTCTCTATGACAGTAATTATGTCATATCTTTTTCAGTTGAGGAAATAGATATTTTAGGCTTGAAGGAGAGCAATATATTCCACCCCAAAATATGCCACTTTGTCATATTAATTATTTTGAATTAAAGTTTATTTAAGAAACAACCAATATAAGAGGGACACTATGTCTCTCCTTTGTCTCCCTGAAAGCAGGATATAAATCTCCCATGTGAAGTTACTTTCCCTACACTACCAGGGTAGAAGGCATTCTTACCACCAGAGATAGGGAATACAGGACTGAGAAAGCTCTATAAACAACCTATTACTTCACTAGTTTGCTACCCTAAGCCTAAACCCCATTATTTTGTCAATTTTTCACAAATGTATTGTTTCCTTGTCTAAAAAGTATGAAAACTGTCTGGTTTGGTCATTTGGGGGAATCTCATATTTTTATGGGCTCCCATATGTATGAAATTAAATTTGCTCTTCTCCTGTTACTCTGTCTTCATGTTAATTTAATTATTAGACTGGCCAAAGAACCTAGAAGAGAAGAATTTGTTCCTAGTTTGTTCTCTAGTTTGAGTCTCATTTTTGATAATTTGTCTTTAAAAAGGTGTCCTTTAGACTGGTATCCAAGATCTACAAAGAACTTCTCAAACTCAATACATGAGAAACAAATAAACAAATCAAAAAATGGGCAGAAGATATGAACAGACACTTTTCCAATGAAGACATACAAATGGCTAACAGACACATGAAAAAATGTTCAAAATCATTAGCCATCAGGGAAATTCAAATCAAAACCACACTGAGATACCACCTTACGCCAGTTAGAATGGCAAAGATAGACAAGGCAAGAAACAACAATTGTTGGAGAGGATGTGGAGAAAGGGGATCCCTCCTACATTGTTGGTGGGAATGCAAGTTGGTACAGCCACTCTGGAAAACAGTGTGGAGGTCCCTTAAAAAGTTAAAAATTGAACTACCCTATGACCCAGCCATTGCACTACTGGGTGTTTACCCCAAAGATACAGACGTAGTAAAGAGAAGGGCCATATGCACCCCAATGTTCATAGCTGCATTGTCCACAATAGCCAAATCATGGAAGGAGCCGAGATGCCCTTCAACAGATGACTGGATTAAGAAGCTGTGGTCCATATATACAATGGAATATTACTCAGCTATCAGAAAGAACGAATTCTCAACATTTGCTGCAACATGGACGGCACTGGAGGAGATAATGCTAAGTGAAATAAGTCAAGCAGAGAAAGACAATTATCATATGATTTCTCTCATCTATGGAACATAAGAACTAGGATGATCGGTAGGGGAAGAAAGGGATAAAGAAAAGGGGGGTAATCAGAAGGGGGAATGAAACATGAGAGACTATGGACTATGAGAAACAAACTGAAGACTTCAGAGGGGAGGGGGTGGGGGAATGGGATAGACTGGTGATGGGTAGTAAAGGAGGGCACGTATTGCATGGTGCACTGGGTGTTATACGCAACTAATGAAGTATCGAACTTTGCATTGGAATCCGGGGATGTACTGTATGGTGACTAACATAACATAAAAAAAAAAAAAAGTGTCCTTTAGTGCCACAACTCATCGTTGGTAATATCTGTGTTTAGGATTATTATCAAATATGGGGACAACTTCTAGGAAGTTACTTTCATATATAAACTGCAAGAGCACCTTCTGACTCCAGATGTATAAAACCTTGTTTCTTGGCTTGGGGCCTGGGGAGATGCCAGAATAGGAGGACCCTAAGTACACCTCGTCTCACGGACACACCTAGATGACTGCCACAGCAGTGCAACTAACCCAGAAAACAACCAAAACCTGGCAGGAGAGACTCTCCACAGTTAACCCCTAGAGAGGAGGCCACATGGAAAATGATAGGAGAGGCAGAGACTCAGGAACCAAACTCCCTGTAAGATTAACCACAAATGGGAGGAACACCACAACATGGAGAAGGGAGAGAAACAGACCCCATACCAGGCACCCTACACACTGGGAACCTGCACTGGGAAGACAAGTCCTCATAACATTGGCTTTGAAAAATAGTGGGGGGCTTAAGGTTGTAAGTTTTTACAATCAGTGGAGCTTAAATCTGGGTACTTTAAAAATTATTGGGATGGGCTCTGGGAGAGCTGGAGGGTGACAGGAAACTGAGTCCTTGACATTAAAGTCCTCTGTAACAAAAACCTCACTGAGATAGAGCAGTTTGAGAAGTGCCTGGTATGTAGCAGAAGATTTATTTACTAATCTCAGAATGTTCATTACAAGGGCAATGATCTTTAGGAGACTTTTCCAAGAACAACAGAGCTGATGGGCACCATTTCTCTTCCCTCCCCCCACCCCTTTCCCCAGCCCTAGCCTAGATACCAGGACACCGACAGAAACCAGTAAACACTTGCCACCTAGCTTACTAATACCACATGTCCTGCTCAAACACTCTCCTGTGGACACGCTCCATCCAACCTGACCCACTCTTCAGGAGTTCCTCCAAAGCAGTGCCTGATGTATCTCATTCTGTAAGCAGCCCCAGTAGTCACGAGCACCACTCCAAAAATGACTGTTACCCTGGGGAGAGAGGAAGATAATCACACACACTGGCTCAACTATAGCCCTAACAGTGGACTGGGGGCACACATCTGATTTGACTGCTAGACCCACCTACCAACAAAAACCTCACAGGAGCATAATGAAGAGCCCTGTAGTTTGGAGTCACTGCAACTCCAACAGACTGGGGACAGATATCTGATCTAATTGCAGGTCCCACCCACCAATTGAAAGCCTCTCAGGGAACAACACAGCAAGAGTGCCCTGCAGTTCAGTGTAACTGCATTTCTAACAAACAGACTGAGGGCAGGCATCTGATCTGACCCAACTACAAGCCAAGGTGGGCCCAGAATGGCCCCTTACCAGCACAGAGACCAAACTTTGCCCACAATAGGCAAAGAGGTCCATTGCAGCTGACTGGTCTAAAGCAAACACAGGTCAACCAGAACAATAGGGCATATGCAACACATGAAGGAGACACCCCTCAATCTCCAGGTTCTGGTGAACAGGGAACATTACACTATAGGAGCTCTTCTTCATAAAGCCACTATTTTCAAGACCAGGAGATGTAGCTGACTTTCCCAGTACATAGAAACAAATACAGTTAGTTAGACAAAATAAGGAGATAGAGGAATTAGTCCTGATTGAAAGAACAAGACAAAACATAATAGAGCTAGGTGAAGTGGAGATAAGCAATATGCCTGATAAAGAATTCAAAGTCATAGTCATAAAGATACTTACTGGGCTTGAGAAAAGACTGGAGGATCTCAGTGAAACCTTCAACAAAGAGATAGAAAATCTTAAAAAGAACCAATCAATGAAGAATTCAATAATGGAAATTAAAAATACAGTAGAGGGAATATATAGTAGACTAGAGGAAGAAGAAGAAAGGACCAGCTATCTGGGAAGACAGAGTAATGGAAAGCAACCAAGATGAACAGCAAAAAGAAAAAAGAATAATAAAAAATAAGAATAGGTTATGGGAACTCAGAGACTTCATCAAGCATAACAACATTCGCATTACATGGATTCCAGAAAGGGAAGTGAGAGAGGAGGGGACAGAAAATTTCTTTGAAGAAATAATAGCTGAAAACTTCCTTAATCTGGAGGAAAAAAAGCAAATACCCAAACCCAGGAAGAACAGAGAGTGCCTAACAAAATTAACCCAAGGAGATCCACACCAAGACACACAGTAATTTAAATGGCAAAAAGTAGTGACAAAGAGAGAATTTTAAAAGCAGCAGGAGAACACAGTTACAACAGAAGCCCCTGAGGCTATCAGCTGATTTTCAGCAGAAACTTTGCAGGCCAGGAGAGAGTGGCATGATATATTCAAAGTGCTGAAAGGAAAAACCTGCAACCAAGATTGCTCTATCCAGCAAGACTATCATTCATAATAGAAGGAGAGATAAGTAGTTTTCTAGACAGACAAAAGTTAAATTTATCACTACTAAACTAGCCTTACAAGAAACATTAAAGGAACTCTTTGGGTGAAAATAAAAGGCCATAATCAAGAGTAAAAAAAGTCAGGAAAGGAAAAAAATTCACAGGTACAAACATAATAAAAGTAGTAGATTAATCACTTATAAAACTGGTATGGAGGGGCACCTGGGTGATTCAGTCAGTTAAGTGTCTGACTCTTGATTTGGGCTCAGGTCACAATCTCAGGGTTATGAGATCGAGCCCAGTGTTGGGCTCCCTGCTGGGTGTGGAGCCTGCTTAAGATTCTCTCTCCCTTTGCCTCTGCCCCTCCCCACATGATCTTGTGCTTTCTCTCTAAAAACAAAAACAAAAAAAACAAAAATTGGTATGGTGGTTAAAGCACAAAAGCAGTAAAATCAATTATAAAATCATCAAGGAATTCACAAAACAAAATGGATATAAAGTATGACATCATATGTATATAGTATGGAGGGAGGAATAAATATTTAGTGCTTTTGGAATGGGTTCAAACTTCAGCACCCATCATCCTAATACAGACTGCTATATGCATAGAATGTTACATATAAGCCTAATGGTAACCACACATCCAAAACCTCTAATAGATACACAAACAATAAAGAGAAATGAATCCAAGCACATGGCTAAAGAAACCCATTAAACCACAAAGGAAGGGAGCAAGAGAAGAAAAAAACAGACAAGAACTAAAAAAAAAAAAAAGAAAAAAAGAAAAAGAAAAAAACAAAAATAAGTAACAAAATGGCACTTAACTATACACCTACCAATAATTACTTTGAATATAAATGGACTAAATTCTCCAATCAAAAGACATAGGGTGACAGAATAGCTAAAAAGCAAGACTCATGTATTTTTTTAAGATTTTATTTATTTATTTGAGAGAGAGAGAGAGCAAAAGCTGGGGGAGGGGCAAAGGGAGAAGCAGCATCAGACTCACTGATGAGCAGGAAGTCCAAAGGATCCCCAGGACCCTGGGATCATGACCTGAGCCAAAGGCAGATGCTTAACTGACTGAGCCACACATGCACCCCAAGACCCATTTATACGCTGCCTAGAAAAGACTCATTTCAGACCTAACGATGCCTGCAGATTGAAAGTAAAGGGATGGAGAAACATTCATCATGTAAATAAAAATGAAAAGAAAGCTGGGATAGTAATACTTAGATAAGAAAAAAATAGATTCTAAAACAAAGCTTGTAACAAGAGAAGTAATAAACTACACAATCATAAAGGGAACAATCCAACAAGAAATATAGCAATTATAAATATTTATGCACCCAACATATAAACACCCAAATACATAAAGCAACCATTAACAGACATAAAGGAAGAAATCAGTAGTAATATGATAATACTAGAGGACTTTAACAACCCGCTTACATCAATGGAGGTCATGTAGATCGAAAATCAACAAGGAAACAGTGACTTTGAATGACACATTGGACCAGATGGATCTAACAAATATATTCAGGACATTCCATCCCAATAAATTAAAATACACATTCTTTTCAATTACAGATGGAACATTCTCCAAAATAGATCACATGGTAGGCCACAAAACAAGTCTCAACAAATTCAAACAGACTGAAATTATGGCATGCACATTTTCCAACCACAATGATATTAAACTAGAAATCAGTCACGGGAAAAAAATCTGAAAAGAGCACAAATACATGGAGGTTAAATAACATGCTACTAACCAATGAATGGGTCAACCAAGAAATCAAACAAGAAATCAAAAAATACATGGAGACAAATGAAAATGAAAACACAATGGTCCAAAATCTTTGGATGCAGCAAAAGCAGTTTTAAGAGAGAAATTTATAGCAATCAGGCCTACTTCAAGAAATAAGAAAAATCTCAAAGAAATCCTAACCTTACGCCTAAAGTAGGTAGAAAAAGAATAAACAAAACCCAAAGCTAGTAGAGGGAAGAAAATAATAAAGATTAGAGCAGAAATAAATGATATAGAAACAAAAAAAACCATAGAACATATCAGTGAAACCAAGAACTGGTTCTTTGAAGATCAACAAAATTGATAAACCTCAGTCAGACTCACTGGCACCACAGAAATATACAGGATTATAAGAGAATATTATGAAAAATTACATGACAACAAATTGGACAACCTAGAAGAAATGGGTGAAGTCCTAGAAACATATAGCCTACCAAAACTGAAGGAGGAAAAAATAAAAATTTAAAGACTTATTACCAGCAATCAGTAATCCAAAAAAAAAAAAAAAAAAAAACCCAAGAAAACAAAGGTTTAGGACCAGATGGCTTCACAGGTGAATTCTACCAAACATTTAGAGTTAATATCTCTTCTTCTCAAAATATTCCAAAAAAATAGAAGAGGAAGGAAAACTTCTAAATTCATTCTATGAGGCCAGCTTTGCCCTGTTACCAAAACCAGATAAAAACACCACAAAAAAAGAGAATTATATCTCTGATAAACACAGATACAAAAATCCTAAACAAAATATTAGTAAACCAAAGCCAACAATACATTAAAAAAAATCATCCACCATAATCAAGAGGGATTTATTCCCAGGACCTAGGGTGGTTCAATATACACGAATCAATCAACATGATATATCACATTGAAGAAAAAGGATAAAAACCATATGATCACTTCAACAGATGCAGAAAAATTATCTGTTGAAGTACAATTTCATTTATGATAAAAATTCTCAACCAAAGGGCTCCTGGGTGGCTCAGTCATTAAGCATCTGCCTTCAGCTCAGGGTGTGACCCTGGCATTCTGAGATCAAGCCCCACATCAGGCTCCTCTGCTGGGAACCTGCTTCTTCCTCTCTCACTCCCCCTGATTGTTTTCCCTTTCTCGCTGGCTGTCTCTCTGTCAAATAAATAAATAAAATCTTTAAAAAAAATTCTCAGCAAAATAGATTTAGAGGGAACATACATCAACATAACAAAGGCCATATATGGAAAAACCCACACCTAATAACATACTCAATGGTGAAAAACTGAGAACTTTTCCACTAAGGTTAGGAAGAAGACAAAGATGTCCACTCTCACCACTTCTATTCAACATACTACTGGAAGTCTTAGCCACAAGAATCAGGCAATAAAGAGGAATAAAAGACATCCAAGTTTGTAAGGAAGAAGTAAAATTTTACTATATGCAGATGACATGATACTTCATATAGAAAATCCTAAAAAAAAAAGAAAGAAAGAAAGAAAGAAAGAAAGAAAGAAAGAAAGCAAATCCTAAAGACCAACAAAAAACTACCAGATAAAGGAATCCAGTAAGGTTGCAGGATACAAAATCAATATACAGAAATCCATTGCATTTCTATACACTAATCATGAAATGGCCAAAAGAGAAAGTAAGAACACAACCCTACTTACAATTGCACCAAAAATAGTAAGATACTTGGGAATAAATTTAACCCAAGGAGGTGAAAGACCTGTACTCCAAAAACTATAAAACATTGAAGAAAGAAGTTGAAGATGACACAAGAAATGGAAATATGTTCCATGTTCATGGATTGGGAAAACAAATATTTTTAAAAGTCTATAGTACCCAAAGCAATCTACAGACTTAGTGCAATCCCTATCAAAATACCAACAGCATTTTTCATGGAACTAGAATGAACAATTCTAAAATTTGTATGAAACCACAAAATATCCTGAATAGCCAAAAGCAATCTTGAAAAAGAAACATAAAACTGGAGGTATCACAATTCTAGACCTTATTACAAAGCTTTAGTAATCAAAAGTCAGAGAAAGACAAATACCATATGATTTCACTCTTGTGATATTTAAGAAACAAACTACCAAAGAAAAAAGAGAAAAACAACAACAACAACAACAAAAAAAAACCCAGACTCTTAAATACAGAGAAATGGCTGTCAGAGGGGAGGTAGGTGGGCGGATGGGTGAAGTAGGTGAATGGGGTTAAAAATATACTTTTGATGATGAGCACGAATAATGTATAGAATTATTACATAATTATACTATACACCTGAAACTAATAAAACATGGCATGTTAATTACGCTTGAATAAGAACATACAAACAAACAGAAAACCTTGTTTTACTGTCTCAGCGACAGGGGCTATAGGACATTTTCCTACCACGAAACAACTGTGGCTTTGCCGTTCTGTGGCATGATGCCAGATATTTTGTCATAGCGGTAGTAAAGTATTCCTGGAAGCTGCTCCTACCTCAAGATCCCCACAGTAACTTAGCTACACATAGAAGTTATTGCACACTACATAAATAGATCCCACCAAACACAAACCAAAATATCCCCAAGTTAACTTTCCCAACTTTATACATAGCCATTCCAGTGCTACCCAACATGAGGAATATGTGACAGGGACCAAGAGGAATGGAAAGCAGTCTTAACCAATTGTAGTTTAAAATCCCACTTTTGCAAATTTTATAGAAACCTGTAACAATACCAACACATTGCTAAGAAGAGGCATATTTCTCCCACACAAGGAAAGAAAGGGTCTGCAGTATCATTATTTCATGACAAATCTGGTAAATTAGGATCTATATATTTCCCATTTCTTTTTTTAAAAGATTTTTATTTATTTTTCAGAGAGAGAGAGGACAAGCACACAAGCAGGGGGAGCAGCAGGCAGAGGGAGAAGCAGGCTCCCCACTGAGCAAGGAGCCTGATGCAGGACTCAATCCCAAGACCCTGGGGATCATGACCTGAGCCAAAGGCAGACGCTTAACTGACTGACCCACCAGGCATCCCTGTTTCCCATTTCTTTATTTCCTTCCACCATATTTTGATTTCTTCACTTCTCTTTTGAATTTCATCAGTTTTCTTTTCATTGGAGTTAAGGTACCATTTATCCCATCTCTTCACTTTTTCATTTCAATGATAATGTTTCCATTTCTAAAATTTCTATTTTGTTATTTTTACACCTTCCCCTAATTTTTATTTTTTTTTAAGATTTTATTTATTTATTTGAGAGAGAGAGAGAAGAGAAGAGAAAGAGTGAGAGCAGGTGGAGGGGCAGGGGGAGAGGGAGAAAGAGAATCCCAAACAGACTCCAAACTGAGCTCAGGAGCCCAACGTGGGTCTTGATCTCAGGACCTCAAGATCATGACCTGAGCCAAAACCATGAGTCAGACGCTTAACTGACTGAGCCACCCAGGCACCCCATTCACCTAATTTTCAAAAAATAATATCCTATGGCCGTCTTATGCATTCACTTTCTTCTTTTGTATCTCTAGGCATTTAAAGATATTTATATTTTAATTTATTCTAAGTTGCTCTATTATCTATAATTTCTTGAGTGGGAATGTTCCCAACTTTTGTGTCACTTAACAACCTCAGGATGGTAGAGTACTTCATGTGTTTTGTAGTTTCTGACAGTGTGCCTATCATGAGAGTCTTACGTGCCCTGGCTTACAGAGGCATCCCCATGAGGCAGTTCTGCTCACCTTTGTGAATAGAGCTTAGGGCTCACTCTACCACATATGGGGCCTGAAGCCTCAACACCAACTCTTCATTGGTACTGAAAGGCCCTCCCCTTGTTGCAAATGGATGTGGCACAATTTGATCATTTCAGCAAATAGCAAGCTGGGGCGGGGGGTAAATGCTGCTATCTTCCTGTGGATTGAGGTAGGTAGCAGCTGGTGTCACACATGACCACAAACACACATGCACCATATGTATGTAACCTCAATAACAGATGGTATATCACAAAGAAAGCAAGCCTTGAACCAAACTCTGCTCACCAGCCCCCACCCCCCCCAAACAAAAAAGAAGGTAAACGTTTATTAGCAAGCAGGTACAAAAACAGCTACATGCTTGTGGTCTTTGCCTTACAGCACCTTGCATGAAAAGCTTGCTTCAATACAGAAACAATATTTTCATGGCAGAACTACCTAGACTTACAGTCATGTGAGACGACTGGATCGCCATGAACTGGAAGAACTTAGACTGAGGGGCTGGAGACCTCAAGCACTACGATAATTGTAGAAGTCCTCTAAGCTGTCTGGAGTTTTATACTTTGTACCTTCACAATGTTCCTAACTGAACACATTGATCCTGAACATGACTCATTTTGCCAATTAAGAAATTGTTTCTAACATTGCTTAAACTAATAACCCTTCTGGTAAGAATCTGATATTTGAAATGTTAAGCACCCACCTGTAACAGTATGGATTCTTGATGAAGGTACTTCAAATACTGACAAACCATATCCATCTCTGTATTTGTTGACTTTCATCTACATATTGCAGAAAAGTACCTGGAAAGATGGCCATCAGCAACTCCTATGATCACATTCCAACAGCATCCTGACCACTTTCAGACTGGGAGTTCCAATGTCCAGCACTCCTCTTAAATGTGGTGTGCAGAACCAAATGGCCTGATGTAAGGCAAACATAATCTAGGAAAACACGACTCTTAAACCCCAGAGATAGACATTCTAATTCTGTTTACATGATTGCAGAGATTTTCAGCAGCTATTTGGCTGATGTTAACATTTTAATCACCTATTGTGTTTTACACATGTACACAGGGCTCAAGGTAGGGTTCCTCCATACTGTACTTGTATGATTCATCTTTCATACCTAAATTTTGGGTTTATATGTATTCTTTTTACATTTAATCTTAGAACTTTCTCTACATAATATCCATGGGTTTGTTTTTTTTTTTTTAGAATATTCATTCTGCCATCTGGGTGAACAGATGGATGGATGGATAAAACATCTAACATTACTCCACTCAGTAGACCATGTTTTACAGTCAGCAATGCTGTCCTAAAATTATTTCAAGCTCTGGATCCTGCTTCTATTATTTCCCTGTCATTGCCCCACTTTCTCTCTTTTTTGGATATTAAAAGTAGTCATCACTAGTAGCCAAGAAAATCGCAATGAAGAGAAAAGCTTACCATGAAGAAATAGCAATTTATGAAGTGGCGCCCTAGTGGCGTGGATTATTACAGGCTCCCAGTGAGGCTACCTCCCTTTGGGGGAGCAGCTTATGCAGTAGGAGAAGCTGATTCAATGCATTTCTGATTCTGCGTCCTCTCCTGATACAGGGTGTGCTATAACCAACTCTGCTAAGGGATCGAGTTTCATGGAACATGTAATGATATCACAGCAGGACCTGAGCAAACAACAAATATTAGAGGTAGCTAGGGAAAGCAAACGATTATGGAAAAGTTAAGGATCAGAGAGAGTTCCTAAGGCAGAAAATTCTTCCTGTTTCAGGCTTGAGTTTAGGGAAACATAAATACAATGGTCTATTGTACAACTGTCCAATAGTAGTGGACTTTGGTCACGACCAGCCTGGGAATACATGTACCAGGCAATCTTAAAAGTAATTCAGTTGATTATTAGTCCCTGAACCCATTCTGTCATTCTATGCTAAATAATAATAGGAATAATAACTTCAAGTCTTGCATACAGTAAGCTTTTTAAAAATCAGCACACTCTAATTTCTAGAAAAATAAAATGGGATAAGGCATACAGTATCAGATTACTCATCACTCAAAGCTCTTAAAGGATTAGTGTTATTTTGTTGGATACCTGAGACCACAGTTTCTATTAAATGAATTATTTCCCAGAGATGGGTTTAACAGGTGCTAAAGACTTCTTTTTTTTATTAATGACTTTTTCTCAAAACTTTAAGGTCTCCTGTGTGTGTATTTAAACTCTAGAATTAGTCATATTTCCCTTTCTATAATTGGCCTAAATAAAAAATACTAGAGTTCTCTTTTTGTTGTCTTTACTCCTGTGGATGTCCCTTCCATGTCTCCAAAACCTTCCTTACTCAAAACTTTCCTTTTATTTTCTTTTCATTTCATATTCATTTATTCATATAAAGAAAATCTGTTTGTTAGTTTTCTGGTGGTATTTATTCCATATTTTCTCTTAATAAAGTGGACTTTCAGAATGAGGAAAGAAATGACTACAGGTTTAAAAAATGCTCAAAAAACCACAAACATCAGAAAACAACATTATTATTAACTGGCAATAAGGTTGTCATTTCTTTTTTAGTTTTCTTCATTTTGATCACCTTTTTTTTCATAAAATCTATATATAACTTAAAGTTGACCATGCTTTTAGGTGCTAAAGACCACCATTTGTCCATTGCTATGTGCTGATTATTTTGAACAACTCCCGTATGGGTCCTAGTTCATGTCTGAAAGATGCTCATCAAATTCTCTTCTAAGCAAAAAGGAAATTACTTCTTCTGCCTTCATTGTGGGTTATCTTCTTCATCCTCTTCAGGAGTAGTGAAAGCAAAGAGGTTGAACAAGTCAATCATTGTGTGCGAACCAGAGGATCCCAAATCATATAGAACTAGCAGCTCTAGTTCTGATGGCTTCCTTCTTATCCCTCCCAACATGCTGTGTTACACAGCGGGGCAGAGGGCCTGAGCCGTGGGACCTCCTGCTGCAGCAAACATCTGCACGTGCAGGTTTCTTAACAGGGTGGTAACTACTGTAGCTGCACTGTCGGTGGGCATGTGAATATATTGGAGCAGGTGCACAGAGGGGGGATCTTCAGCTCAGAAAATGACAAACCAGCAAATCTACCACATCTGCTAAAGAAGCGGTCTCTTCCCCAAGTAGATGAAGAAGTATAGGTTCTGATTTGATTTCAATTGACTAGAGTCCTATTAAAAAGACTAGATTTCAGTTTTCTTGTGTTAAGACTAAGTGCCTTTTTCTTTCATGTTTTTTCTTAAGAAATATACGCAGAAGACAAATAAATACGAAAACTGTGCTGACCTAAATAACTGTTTGCCTCATCTTCTACAGATGTAATTTGAAGGAGCTGATAAAGAAACTAGAGTCCCTTAGAGGCCTTGTGTAATTACAAAGGAAACACTCCAGAAAGCTAAAATGGCAAATATATTTAAGGTAATTCCCCGTGAATAGACTTTGGCCGCCACCATCCATTTTATTATTGCTTTTCTAAATTGCTTTCTTGCTGTTCTCTACCAGAGCCTCAGATCAATCTCTAGGTATTGTTGTGAGGGCTTGTCCAAAGTAATGACACCTGGCACAGAGCTGTAATTGTTTTATGTGCAGGGCATGTTATGCTGTGCACTAGGTCTTTTTCTTCATTAAGAGACTTTGAATCTCATAGTTGGCTCTAAGCACAAAAGAGGGCACCTTGCACCAAACATTTTAGTTTAAATAGAATTTTCTCCAGAAAACAAGTAGCATAGGGTCACCCTCATTCAGAGAATGAGAGGTGGTAGGCAGACATCTAGAGCACAGTGTGAGTTATCAATATATTACCTCTCAGCTCCAAATCCACGTTTCCTTTCATACTCTGCAATAACAGAGCTGAATTCTACAAATCTCTCTCCATTGCCAGCTGGCCCAGCCTTTGACCATCAAGAGAGGGATGCTGGATGAGGGAGAGGCTTCTCTGCCTTGTCTGCAGTACTGAGTTTGTAGGGGTCCTGCAGAGTGTGTGATTTTCTCAGCAATGCCTGCAGGCCAGCAGCAAGTGACCCCTTTACTGGCACTCCCCCTCAGACGTGTCCATGATAGTCTGTCTCACTGAGGCTGGATTCTCAGCACCTCCCCTCCCCCTGGGCAGTTTCCTAGGGGAGAGCCACTGCTTAGCACCTCTCCATGAACAGTTTCCCCGCATATACCCCTGGGTAGACTTCACAGAAGAGGGCTGGTGGCCATGGCTTCTCCCCTAAAAAAGCTTCCCAGAGCACTGCAATCTGCAGAGCTCCGAGGCACAGCACCGCCATGAGGACGGCTTCTCCCAGCACGCCAGAGGGAGTATGCCTAGTGAGCTTCACAGACACAGTGAGCCACGACTGCGCCCTCTCCTGGAATGTCTGCATCTCCACCCTGGGGAACATGGCATTCTCCTGGGGTGCTCCACCTCAATGCTGGGGTGATGGCTACTCCCATTATCTGCTATTCTTGTATTTGTTAGCATTCTCTTGGCTCGGATTTGCCAATCCCCCATTACTGAAATCCCCTGTTAATTCTTTATGTTGAATTTTCTCTATTCAATTTTTTTTTGTGTTTTCTGTTTCCTGTTGGACATTGACTGATACAATCTTTCAGTGGGAGGGAAGAGAGGGGTTCTCAGTGCTTCATAGAAAGAAGAGCTGCTTCGCCCCTGGCATTTCTGCCCCACGTGCCCATCTTCCTAACAATACCCTTGCTCCTCCCATTGGCTGCTCTCAGCAAATGGTGATAACTGGCTTAAACCCATTTAATGCTGGCCCCCTAAAGACTCCTACCTCCCTCACTCCAAGTTTTCCTGCATCTCTGCCCATCTTTGACACATCTAAAGTGGGTAAGAAGAATCACTTTAATTTCTACATGAAATGTACTAATGTAAAACCTGTACACTGACCTTTAAAAAAATTCATAACTTGATATTTTGTAGCAGATACTTGAATACAACTCTGACTTGATCAATATTGCAAATTGCCAGGTTAGTGAAAGTCCTGGAAAATCATGCTGAGAAACAGCAGAAATCTGTTCATAATGTGAAGGTCAGTCAAGAATTTCTGAATTGCACTGGACAGTATCACAACCACAGTAGCCTGGTTTTGACACTATAATCCATCTCCACCCTAGCACACAGAAAGTCAGTGTTCATTATGTAATTTTCCACTGCATGACCAGAGTAGTGACAAATTGACTTCCCATGATGACTATAAATAAAAGAAATGCACGGCAAGACTCTAGTCTAATAGTCTAGAGATAAGTAAGACATTACAGTTAGAGGTTCTGAAAAAATACTACACTTAGGTCTTTGGTCTGATTCCCCTAGTGGCCTTCATCTTCCTGGCTCAAATAAAAATATGCTCTAATTATTCCTATAGTTGTGGTAACTTTTTTTTTTTAAGCTTCAGGTGTACATCACAGTGATTTGATGTTTTTATACATTACAAAATGATTCCCACAATAAGTCCAGTTATTACCCATCACAATACAAAGTTATTACAGTGCTATTGACTATATTCCCCATGCTATGCATTCTATCCCCATGACTTATTTATTTTACAATTGGAGGTTTGTACCTCTTCATCTCCTTTACCCATTTTGCCTGCCTCCCAACCTCTCTCTACTTGGGCAACCAATAGCTTGTTGCCTGTATCTATGAGTCTATTTCTGTTTTGTCTTTTCATTCTTTTTCTTAGATTTCACATTTAAGTGAAATAATACAGTATCTGTCTTTCTCTCACTTATTTCGCTTAGCATAATACACTCTAGGTCCATTTATGGACCTAGAAATACCAAGATTTCATTCATTTTATGGCTGAGTAATATTCCATTGTATATACTATACCACATCTTTATCCATTCATCCACTGATGTATGCTTAGGTTACTCCCCTATCTTGGCTATTGTACATAATGCTGCAATAAACATGGGGGTACATATATCTCTTCATATTTGTGTCAGGTCACTTTAATCTCAGCTGAAAAAAAGTAATTCATCTTAAAATGTAATCTAAACATAAATTATGAAGTAAACAAAGAACTTTTGTCCAACAGCAGAAATGAATGACCAGATTCTGTTTCACAATCATGCCACAAAAGGGGCAGAGCAGAGCTGTGTTTTTATATTTGAAATTCATTTAAGAGTATGGCACAGAATCTGGTTCCTGACATTGTACTGAGGTTTGGGCTTGGCAGTGCTTAGAAATACAAGTTTCATTTTTATATCCGTTATGTTCTTGTTGATCCCCAATTCATTTCACCCCAGGTACATCAGGCTCTTCATGTTTCTCTCCCTGCTCGGGGACCCATTGGGAAGCATCCCACCTGACACAATTTTGAAGAGCACCATTTATAGAAGATACACTTGAGTGCCCCTGGAATGGCAGAGGGACTAAAACAGTTCCCACAGAGGGGACGATGGTAACTGAAAGCAAAGAAGGACAATCTGGAAATTATTCAGATTTTAGGCTAAAAACCTGGGAGGGAAGAGCTGCTGTTGTCTAACATGGAGGAACACATAGAAAAAATCTGCTGTTGCTGAAAAATGGAACAAGAGATGAGGTTCTGCCCTGGTTCCTCATGTAACTTCACTTTGCAAACTTCAAACTGGTTATTCCCCTACTTGAGCCCCTCTGAATAATCCAATTCCGACTCATATTTACATAGATGAGGACAGGTTCCTCCTCCAATTAACCGTCTCTTTCCATATACCCAAGATTTCATTTCTACAAGTCCCATTCAACAGGGGTGTTCAGTTAGCTAATCTAATCCCCTCCCCTTCCAGAGAGACGTACTGGGAAGCAGCCACTCTGTCGTCCTCCCAGCAGAAGCCACTTATACCAGAATGGTGAACAGAAAGCCATGTGAACAGGGGCAGCAACTCACAAAAATGACAGCCCCTGAGGAAAGGGGCGCTTGTTCCTGTAGGTGTTTCTTCTCCCTCTTTTCTCAAAATTCTGCTGTCCTTCATAGAACAGCTTGCTGGTTCTCTGGTCCAAGTGACAACATCTGTATCCCTTAAATAGTAACTTCCCATTTCCCCTTCTCCCCAGTCCCTGGCAACCACCACTCTGCTTTGTCTCCATACGTTTGACTAGTCTAGGGCTCTTGACTATTTTAGATGCCACCTCACACAGGTAGAGTCAGAGAGTGCTCATATCTCTGTGGCTGTCTTATATCCTTACCTCAGTGTCTTCAGGCTCATCCATGTTGTACCAGGTGTCAGAATCTCCTTTGTTTTTAAGGCCGAGTAATATTCCATTTCATAAACGTACCACATTTTGTTCATCCACTCATCTGTCCATGCACACGTGGGCTGCTTCCACCTTCTGGCTATTGCGAATAGTGCCACTGTGAACATGGGAGTGCAAATCTCTCTTCACGACTCTGTTTTTCATTCTTTGGGTATATACCTCCAAGTGGCATTGGTGGTTTATAGTGTTTGTATTATTCTTTGGCAAAACTATGATTATGATGAAATCTCCATCTTCCTTCACTTCCTAATTTAACTCTGCACTCATGCAGCTATGCATGACTGCAGGAAAATAACCCCATCAACTTCTCTCAATTCATAATGAATAACCATCATGGTTTGCCCAGGACTATCCCAATTTTAGTGCTGAAAGATCACATCCCAGAAATCCCCTGAGACCTGGGCAAACTGGAGCACTGGGTTATCCAACCAGAAAGGGGCTCTTTTCGTACCTTGTGATCACACAGTACTTCTCTCATCCATTTACTCTCCTGTTCCGCTGAACGACTATTTCATACCTATACACTCACACTGCCTAAACCTCCGACACTTCCTCTCTCTGTTCACTTTGAACTGATGGCCTGGATTCCCACTGCTTCACTAAGAAAAGAACTTCCCAGATTCCTACCACCACCACCTACCTACTGTCCAGCATCTGCACTCACATCCGTTGCCTTCCCGCCTAGTACTACCAAGGAACACTTGTTCCTCCATCCAGGTACATATCCATGTGCCTCTCCACAGCCAGCCCCTCATTCTATGAACTACATCCCATTCCTTCTCATCTAGCTATTTTGCAAACTATATCCCATTCCTTCCGTTAGAAGATAAACTAAGTCATATTAAAAATTTTAGGAGTTTTTGAGCAAACATCGATTCCAGGTGAACAGCGTCACACTGGAAATGGAGAAGCACTCCCGAGCAGAGCCAGGAGCAAGGACTTTATAAAGAACACAAGCAAAGCAAGGAAATTATTTGATTGGCTCGAGCTTAAGCTACTGCATTATTTGGGAAAGCCTAGTTAGCTGCTTGTGCGCGGTTGTTCTTCTTCACACTGAGGCATTTACAGAAACTGACTCTGGCTTAGGTTTTGGCTTGCTTCCATAGGCTACGGAAGTACTAGACTCGCCTTGGGCTTATGGGCTCCTCGTTTGATTACTTTAACACTTCCCACTTCGTTGCTGGAGAATATGTCTCCAACAATTCTCCCCCTACTTGCAACATCAATTTCTCCTTTATCGGGTCATTTCCTTTCTGTTATTTCTCCCACGTTCAAAACCCTAAAGAAAAAAAGACTTTCCTTTGGCCCCACTTCTCTTGCCAGCTATCACCCCATGTCTCTTATCTTCTTTACAAACAAAACTCTCTGACAGTATTTTCACATATCTCCTCCAATTCTTCTCTTCATCTCTCTTAAGCCCTCTTCAACCCAGCTTTTCTCCCTGCCATTCTATTAAATCCCCTCTTGTCAAGATCACCAATGATCTCCATGTTGATAAGTTCAATGATCAATTGTCAGTCCTGTTAACATTTGATAGGTTACGTCTGATAGGGTAACATAGTTGTTACACTTTTTCATATGGCTTTAGGGTGCCTCTCCCTGGATTTCCTTCCTATCTGTTTCATTTTTCCTTGACTTCTTAAAAGCTGGAGTGCTCTGGGTTTATTTTTGGCTCTTATCTCTTTTCAATCCATACTCATTCTTTTGGTGATCACACTCAGTCTCCTGGCTATAAAGATGCTGATGACTCAAATTTACACCTTCAACCCAGACCTCTCTCCTGAATTTCAGATTCACATGTCTTAACTGACTAACATCTCCACTTGGAAGATAACAGAAGTCTCAAATATAACATATTCCCAACTCAAACATATGATTTCTACCACTCTCTTCCCCTACCTTCTCTCCCTGAAAGGCTCCCTTGTGTTAAATGATGGCAAACATATCCTCCCCAGATTCCCAAACCAAAATCTTTGGAACCATTCTTAAATCTTTTATTTCTCTCACACTTCGTATTCAGCCCATCAGAAAATCCTATTTGTTCTACCTTCAAAATATACCCACAGTTGCATTTTGCTTGTGAATTTCTGCCATTCTGTATGTGGCAGCTGTAACACTTGCCTGGCACTTCCTCCTGGCAGTTTCTCTCCTTCAGCTTCGGTATTTTCAAAATAATAGGGAAAGGAAGAAAGCTAATGAATAAAAGGGCATGGTGTGGGTGTGAAATTCTAATTGCTTCTTAGAATGTCTTTGTTTTCAAAGCAGTTATGCTTAAAACACAAACACTTAACAGAAAGGAAAATTAGAAGCAAAGACTACAGATCTTATACAGTGATTTAATACTGTGTTCTGTACAGGGTCTATCACACTCAGTGTTTAATGAATGTTCATTGACACAAATAATACTATCTTACATTTACGTAGTGCCTTTATCATGTGCGGTGCTGTTATATGCATCTCATAAACCTATTCACTCTTTACAACAACCCTATCCTTCAGTCAACCCTGAAGTCCTTGTGGGCAGAGACCACTTTGTACCCCCAAAGGCTAGCAAAGGGCCTGGCGCACAGTGATTGTCCAGGAAATGTCTGTGGAGAGGGGCACTCATTGACATACACTTATTATCTTCATTTTACAGATGAAAAAAATAAGATCCAATGACTTGCTCAATATCATTGAACTAATGATCAATGATAAGCTGTCTTCTGATTCCTAAATCAGTGTTCTCCCAAGTATTAGATTTAAAGCTTCCTAAAATTTTGGTTTCCTGTTCCTTATAACAGAATAAACTTTTAATAGAAATTTAAATTGTCTACTATTATGTTCTTCCACTACCTTCCAGTTTAACCTAAATAAATACCAGTTTTCTATTATTTTTCTCATAGATGAACCTAGAAAACAATAAAACAGGTATAGGCTCCTTGGTGACTGTAAGTGTCATAAAGCGCCCATTTAATGCTTTCAGGAATATCCTACTTTATTTAGGTTGGGCATATTGACTATAGTAAAGCAATGGTATTCTCTGAAACCATATATACCCTGTATATAACTCTGTATATTTGAGGAGTGGGAGTTAGAACAGGAATCAGGTAACTATCTTGACTCTCTCTGACTTTCCAAATGCCCACCCCCCATCCACTAGCTCACTTCTACCAAATTGTTCTCTTTAATGATTATTCCTGAGTCGCACCATCACCAAACTCTGACTTCTTGTTTCTTTCACATGGAAGCATCTAACTAAATATACCCAGATGCTGTCATGTGAAATATGTTATTTACATATGTATCTTATTGATAAGCTTCATTTCCATATCCCCACTTCCTTCTGATGCTTTCCACATACTGGGTTCCCAGCCACCAGGCCTAGCTTTATCCGTCCTGTCCCTTTTGCTCCCCAAAACCTCTCCTTTCTTTCAATACTCTAAGGCAGCCTCACTCTTCATCCTCATAAAGCCAAACTTCATCAACGGCAACAAATAATCAAATTAAAAACCTACCTCCGCGCCAACTTGTTTATAACAATGGTATCACCCACTTCCAGTACTATTATTTCTCCTCATAGTACTCATAAAATCTACCCAAGAATTCCTAAAATACTGGTTTTTAATTCATAGTCACTTGGTACAGATTTTAGGAAACATAAGAGAGAAGAGCGACAGCAAATTTCAGACGAAATGGGATAATGGGCATGATCAGCAAGCCCCACTTTAGTGAGCCAGGGCGCACAACTAGTCTTCAGTAGCCATTACAGGATGCTTTCTGATTGTGACCAATCTCGAGGCAGCTTTGGAACAATCAAGGAACAGTTATGCCCTATAGGTCAAGTAATCTTTGCAAGAGAGAAGCACACCAGAACTAAGAAAGTGTAATTTCTTAGAAGAAATTTATAATACCTTAATTTTCTTTAGATTTTATACAACCTTAGACCGATTTTAATAGCTAGTGGACCATTTCTAATAAGCCCAGAAAATGTCCTTGACCTTCTTTTTTACCCTGAAATGATATTTTTTAAAAAAAAACTTAATAAAGATTGTCATGCATCTTCATAAAGTAGGAAAAGAGCTGGTTGTTCTAAGTTAGTGTCAAGTCCAAAATTTGCTAGTGACCGTGGATAAATTACTTGGCCTCTTTGAGCCTAAGTTCCCTTATCTATAAATGAGAATAACATTGTCTGCTTCCTAAGACTATTGTGAGGAATAAATGAGATCGTATATGAAAGGATTTCAAAAACTATGAAGTGGCAAACACCTGGTAAGTGCTATCATCCAATTCCAGCACAAGAGCAGATTAGAACAACCCGTCAGATGAGGGAGGAGACCATAACACATACGCTCGGGAGCCCCATTTCCCAAACAGCAAAATTATTCCTGTTTCTAGTCACCATACTGATTTTTTCCCTTTCTTTTCTTT